>NW_027616406.1:0-366800 GCF_964187855.1 Myxine glutinosa
TCAACACTAACACAAGTGCGAAAAGTGGTTTTTTCAACACTAACACAAGTGCGAAAAGTGGTTTTTCAACACTAACACAAGTGCGAAAAGTGTTTTTTCCACACTAATACAAGTGCAAAAGTGGTTTCCTGCACCAACACAAGTGCGAAAAGTGTTTTTTCAACACTAACACAAGTGCGAAAAGTGGTTTTTCAACACTAACACAAGTGCGAAAAGTGGTTTTTCAACACTAACACAAGTGCGAAAAGTGGTTTTTCAACACTAACACAAGTGCGAAAAGTGGTTTTTCAACACTAACACAAGTGCGAAAAGTGGTTTTTCCACACTAATACAAGTGCAAAAGTGGTTTCCTGCACCAACACAAGTGCGAAAAGTGGTTTTTCAACACTAACACAAGTGCGAAAAGTGGTTTTTCAACACTATCACAAGTGCAAAAAGTGTTTTTTCCACACTAATACAAGTGCAAAAGTGGTTTCCTGCACCAACACAAGTGCGAAAAGTGGTTTTTCAACACTATCACAAGTGCAAAAGTGTTTTTTCCACACTAATACAAGTGCAAAAGTAGTTTCCTGCACCAACACAAGTGCGAAAAGTGGTTTTTCAACACTAACACAAGTGCGAAAAGTGGTTTTTCAACACTAACACAAGTGCGAAAAGTGGTTTTTCAACACTATCACAAGTGCAAAAAGTGTTTTTTCCACACTAATACATGTGCAAAAGTAGTTTCCTGCACCAACACAAGTGCGAAAGTGGTTTTTCAACACTAACACAAGTGCGAAAAGTGGTTTTTCAACACTTGAATACAAGTGCGAAAAGTGGTTTTTCCACACTAATACAAGTGCAAAAGTGGTTTCCTGCACCAACACAAGTGCGAAAAGTGGTTTTTCAACACTAATACAAGTGCGAAAAGTGGTTTTTCAACACTATCACAAGTGCAAAAAGTGTTTTTTCCACACTAATACAAGTGCAAAAGTGGTTTCCTGCAGCAACACAAGTGCGAAAAGTGGTTTTTCAACACTAACATAAGTGCGAAAAGTGTTTTTTCCACACTAATACAAGTGCAAAAGTGGTTTCCTGCACCAACACAAGTGCGAAAAGTGGTTTTTCAACACTAACACAAGTGTGAAAAGTGGTTAATCAACACTAACACAAGTGCGAAAAGTGGTTTTTCAACACTAACAAAAGTGCGAAAAGTGTTTTTTCAACACTACTACAAGTGCGAAAAGTGGTTTTTCAACACTAACACAAGTGCGAAAAGTGGTTTTTCAACACTAATACAAGTGCAAAAGTGGTTTCCTGCATCAACACAAGTGCGAAAAGTGGTTTTTCAACATTATCACAAGTGCAAAAAGTGTTTTTTCCACACTAATACAAGTGTAAAAGTAGTTTCCTGCACCAACACAAGTGCGAAAAGTGGTTTTTCAGCACTAACACAAGTGCGAAAAGTGGTTTTTCAACACTAACACAAGTGCGAAAAGTGGTTTTTCCACACTAATACAAGTGCAAAAGTGGTTTCCTGCACCAACACAAGTGCGAAAAGTGGTTTTTCAACACTAATACAAGTGCGAAAAGTGGTTTTTCAACACTATCACAAGTGCAAAAAGTGTTTTTTCCACACTAATACAAGTGCAAAAGTGGTTTCCTGCAGCAACACAAGTGCGAAAAGTGGTTTTTCAACACTAACATAAGTGCGAAAAGTGTTTTTTCCACACTAATACAAGTGCAAAAGTGGTTTCCTGCACCAACACAAGTGCGAAAAGTGGTTTTTCAACACTAACACAAGTGCGAAAAGTGGTTTTTCAACACTATCACAAGTGCAAAAAGTGTTTTTTCCACACTAATACAAATGCAAAAGTGGTTTCCTGCACCAACACAAGTGCGAAAGTGGTTTTTCAACACTAACACAAGTGCGAAAAGTGTTTTTTCCACACTAATACAAGTGCAAAAGTGGTTTCCTGCACCAACACAAGCGTGAAAAGTGGTTTTTCAACACAAACACAAGTGCAAAAAGTGGTTTTTCAACACTAACACAAGTGCGAAAAGTGGTTTTTCAACACTAACACAAGTGCGAAAAGTGGTTTTCCACACTAATACAAGTGCAAAAGTGTTTTTCAACACTAACACAAGTGCGAAAAGTGGTTTTTCAACACTAACACAAGTGCGAAAAGTGTTTTTCAACACTAACACAAGTGCGAAAAGTGTTTTTTCCACACTAATACAAGTGCAAAAGTGGTTTCCTGCACCAACACAAGTGCGAAAAGTGTTTTTTCAACACTAACACAAGTGCGAAAAGTGGTTTTTCAACACTAACACAAGTGCGAAAAGTGGTTTTTCAACACTAACACAAGTGCGAAAAGTGGTTTTTCAACACTAACACAAGTGCGAAAGTGGTTTTTCCACACTAATACAAGTGCAAAAGTGGTTCCTGCACCAACACAAGTGCGAAAAGTGGTTTTTCAACACTAACACAAGTGCGAAAAGTGGTTTTTCAACACTATCACAAGTGCAAAAGTGTTTTTCCACACTAATACAAGTGCAAAAGTGGTTTCCTGCACCAACACAAGTGCGAAAAGTGGTTTTTCAACACTATCACAAGTGCAAAAAGTGTTTTTTCCACACTAATACAAGTGCAAAAGTAGTTTCCTGCACCAACACAAGTGCGAAAAGTGGTTTTCAACACTAACACAAGTGCGAAAAGTGGTTTTTCAACACTAACACAAGTGCGAAAAGTGGTTTTTCAACACTAACACAAGTGCGAAAAGTGGTTTTTCCACACTAATACAAGTGCAAAAGTGGTTTCCTGCACCAACACAAGTGCGAAAAGTGGTTTTTCAACACTAATACAAGTGCGAAAAGTGGTTTTTCAACACTAACACAAGTGCGAAAAGTGGTTTTTCAACACTAACACAAGTGCGAAAAGTGGTTTTTCCACACTAATACAAGTGCAAAAGTAGTTTCCTGCACCAACACAAGTGCGAGAAGTGGTTTTTCAACACTAACACAAATGCGAAAAGTGGTTTTTCAACACTATCACAAGTGCAAAAAGTGTTTTTTCCACACTAATACAAGTGCAAAAGTGGTTTCCTGCACCAACACAAGTGCGAAAAGTGGTTTTTCAACACGAACACAAGTGCGAAAAGTGTTTTTTCCACACTAATACAAGTGCAAAAGTGGTTTCCTGCACCAACACAAGCGCGAAAAGTGGTTTTTCAACACAAACACAAGTGCAAAAAGTGGTTTTTCAACACTAACACAAGTGCGAAAAGTGGTTTTTCAACACTAACACAAGTGCGAAAAGTGGTTTTCCACACTAATACAAGTGCAAAAGTGGTTTTTCAACACTAACACAAGTGCGAAAAGTGGTTTTTCAACACTAACACAAGTGCGAAAAGTGGTTTTTCAACACTAACACAAGTGCGAAAAGTGTTTTTTCCACACTAATACAAGTGCAAAAGTGGTTTCCTGCACCAACACAAGTGCGAAAAGTGTTTTTTCAACACTAACACAAGTGCGAAAAGTGGTTTTTCAACACTAACACAAGTGCGAAAAGTGGTTTTTCAACACTAACACAAGTGCGAAAAGTGGTTTTTCAACACTAACACAAGTGCGAAAAGTGGTTTTTCAACACTAACACAAGTGCGAAAAGTGGTTTTTCCACACTAATACAAGTGCAAAAGTGGTTTCCTGCACCAACACAAGTGCGAAAGTGGTTTTTCAACACTAACACAAGTGCGAAAAGTGGTTTTTCAACACTATCACAAGTGCAAAAAGTGTTTTTTCCAGACTAATACAAGTGCAAAAAGTGGTTTCCTGCACCAACACAAGTGCGAAAAGTGGTTTTTCAACACTATCACAAGTGCAAAAAGTGTTTTTTCCACACTAATACAAGTGCAAAAGTAGTTTCCTGCACCAACACAAGTGCGAAAAGTGGTTTTCAACACTAACACAAGTGCGAAAAGTGGTTTTTCAACACTATCACAAGTGCAAAAAGTGTTTTTCTCCACACTAATACAAGTGCAAAAGTGGTTTCCTGCACCAACACAAGTGCGAAAAGTGTTTTTCAACACTAACACAAGTGCGAAAAGTGGTTTTTCAACACTATCACAAGTGCAAAAAGTGTTTTTTCCACACTAATACAAGTGCAAAAGTGGTTTCCTGCACCAACACAAGTGCGAAAAGTGTTTTTCAACACTATCACAAGTGCAAAAAGTGTTTTTTCCACACTAATACAAGTGCAAAAGTAGTTTCCTGCACCAACACAAGTGCGAAAAGTGGTTTTTCAACACTAACACAAGTGCGAAAAGTGGTTTTTCAACACTAACACAAGTGCGAAAAGTGGTTTTCCACACTAATACAAGTGCAAAAGTGGTTTTTCAACACTAACACAAGTGCGAAAAGTGGTTTTTCAACACTAACACAAGTGCGAAAAGTGGTTTTTCAACACTAACACAAGTGCGAAAAGTGTTTTTTCCACACTAATACAAGTGCAAAAGTGGTTTCCTGCACCAACACAAGTGCGAAAAGTGTTTTTTCAACACTAACACAAGTGCGAAAAGTGGTTTTTCAACACTAACACAAGTGCGAAAAGTGGTTTTTCAACACTACACAAGTGCGAAAAGTGGTTTTTCAACACTAACACAAGTGCGAAAAGTGGTTTTTCCACACTAATACAAGTGCAAAAGTGGTTTCCTGCACCAACACAAGTGCGAAAAGTGGTTTTTCAACACTAACACAAGTGCGAAAAGTGGTTTTTCAACACTATCACAAGTGCAAAAAGTGTTTTTTCCACACTAATACAAGTGCAAAAGTGGTTTCCTGCACCAACACAAGTGCGAAAAGTGGTTTTTCAACACTATCACAAGTGCAAAAAGTGTTTTTTCCACACTAATACAAGTGCAAAAGTAGTTTCCTGCACCAACACAAGTGCGAAAAGTGGTTTTTCAACACTAACACAAGTGCGAAAAGTGGTTTTTCAACACTAACACAAGTGCGAAAAGTGGTTTTTCAACACTATCACAAGTGCAAAAAGTGTTTTTTCCACACTAATACAAGTGCAAAAGTGGTTTCCTGCACCAACACAAGTGCGAAAAGTGGTTTTTCAACACTAACACAAGTGCGAAAAGTGGTTTTTCAACACTATCACAAGTGCAAAAAGTGTTTTTTCCACACTAATACAAGTGCAAAAGTGGTTTCCTGCACCAACACAAGTGCGAAAAGTGGTTTTTCAACACTATCACAAGTGCAAAAAGTGTTTTTTCCACACTAATACAAGTGCAAAAGTAGTTTCCTGCACCAACACAAGTGCGAAAAGTGGTTTTTCAACACTAACACAAGTGCGAAAAGTGGTTTTTCAACACTAACACAAGTGCGAAAAGTGGTTTTCCACACTAATACAAGTGCAAAAGTGGTTTTTCAACACTAACACAAGTGCGAAAAGTGGTTTTTCAACACTAACACAAGTGCGAAAAGTGGTTTTTCAACACTAACACAAGTGCGAAAAGTGTTTTTTCCACACTAATACAAGTGCAAAAGTGGTTTCCTGCACCAACACAAGTGCGAAAAGTGTTTTTTCAACACTAACACAAGTGCGAAAAGTGGTTTTTCAACACTAACACAAGTGCGAAAAGTGGTTTTTCAACACTAACACAAGTGCGAAAAGTGGTTTTTCAACACTAACACAAGTGCGAAAAGTGGTTTTTCCACACTAATACAAGTGCAAAAGTGGTTTCCTGCACCAACACAAGTGCGAAAAGTGGTTTTTCAACACTAACACAAGTGCGAAAAGTGGTTTTTCAACACTATCACAAGTGCAAAAAGTGTTTTTTCCACACTAATACAAGTGCAAAAGTGGTTTCCTGCACCAACACAAGTGCGAAAAGTGGTTTTTCAACACTATCACAAGTGCAAAAAGTGTTTTTTCCACACTAATACAAGTGCAAAAGTAGTTTCCTGCACCAACACAAGTGCGAAAAGTGGTTTTTCAACACTAACACAAGTGCGAAAAGTGGTTTTTCAACACTAACACAAGTGCGAAAAGTGGTTTTTCAACACTATCACAAGTGCAAAAAGTGTTTTTTCCACACTAATACATGTGCAAAAGTAGTTTCCTGCACCAACACAAGTGCGAAAAGTGGTTTTTCAACACTAACACAAGTGCGAAAAGTGGTTTTTCAACACTAATACAAGTGCGAAAAGTGGTTTTTCCACACTAATACAAGTGCAAAAGTGGTTTCCTGCACCAACACAAGTGCGAAAAGTGGTTTTTCAACACTAATACAAGTGCGAAAAGTGGTTTTTCAACACTATCACAAGTGCAAAAAGTGTTTTTTCCACACTAATACAAGTGCAAAAGTGGTTTCCTGCAGCAACACAAGTGCGAAAAGTGGTTTTTCAACACTAACATAAGTGCGAAAAGTGTTTTTTTCCACACTAATACAAGTGCAAAAGTGGTTTCCTGCACCAACACAAGTGCGAAAAGTGGTTTTTCAACACTAACACAAGTGTGAAAAGTGGTTAATCAACACTAACACAAGTGCGAAAAGTGGTTTTTCAACACTAACAAAAGTGCGAAAAGTGTTTTTTCAACACTACTACAAGTGCGAAAAGTGGTTTTTCAACACTAACACAAGTGCGAAAAGTGGTTTTTCAACACTAATACAAGTGCAAAAGTGGTTTCCTGCATCAACACAAGTGCGAAAAGTGGTTTTTCAACATTATCACAAGTGCAAAAAGTGTTTTTTCCACACTAATACAAGTGTAAAAGTAGTTTCCTGCACCAACACAAGTGCGAAAAGTGGTTTTTCAGCACTAACACAAGTGCGAAAAGTGGTTTTTCAACACTAACACAAGTGCGAAAAGTGGTTTTTCCACACTAATACAAGTGCAAAAGTGGTTTCCTGCACCAACACAAGTGCGAAAAGTGGTTTTTCAACACTAATACAAGTGCGAAAAGTGGTTTTTCAACACTATCACAAGTGCAAAAAGTGTTTTTTCCACACTAATACAAGTGCAAAAGTGGTTTCCTGCAGCAACACAAGTGCGAAAAGTGGTTTTTCAACACTAACATAAGTGCGAAAAGTGTTTTTTCCACACTAATACAAGTGCAAAAGTGGTTTCCTGCACCAACACAAGTGCGAAAAGTGGTTTTTCAACACTAACACAAGTGCGAAAAGTGGTTTTTCAACACTATCACAAGTGCAAAAAGTGTTTTTTCCACACTAATACAAATGCAAAAGTGGTTTCCTGCACCAACACAAGTGCGAAAAGTGGTTTTTCAACACTAACACAAGTGCGAAAAGTGTTTTTTCCACACTAATACAAGTGCAAAAGTGGTTTCCTGCACCAACACAAGCGTGAAAAGTGGTTTTTCAACACAAACACAAGTGCAAAAAGTGGTTTTTCAACACTAACACAAGTGCGAAAAGTGGTTTTTCAACACTAACACAAGTGCGAAAAGTGGTTTTCCACACTAATACAAGTGCAAAAGTGGTTTTTCAACACTAACACAAGTGCGAAAAGTGGTTTTTCAACACTAACACAAGTGCGAAAAGTGGTTTTTCAACACTAACACAAGTGCGAAAAGTGTTTTTTCCACACTAATACAAGTGCAAAAGTGGTTTCCTGCACCAACACAAGTGCGAAAAGTGTTTTTTCAACACTAACACAAGTGCGAAAAGTGGTTTTTCAACACTAACACAAGTGCGAAAAGTGGTTTTTCAACACTAACACAAGTGCGAAAAGTGGTTTTTCAACACTAACACAAGTGCGAAAAGTGGTTTTTCCACACTAATACAAGTGCAAAAGTGGTTTCCTGCACCAACACAAGTGCGAAAAGTGGTTTTTCAACACTAACACAAGTGCGAAAAGTGGTTTTTCAACACTATCACAAGTGCAAAAAGTGTTTTTTCCACACTAATACAAGTGCAAAAGTGGTTTCCTGCACCAACACAAGTGCGAAAAGTGGTTTTTCAACACTATCACAAGTGCAAAAAGTGTTTTTTCCACACTAATACAAGTGCAAAAGTAGTTTCCTGCACCAACACAAGTGCGAAAAGTGGTTTTTCAACACTAACACAAGTGCGAAAAGTGGTTTTTCAACACTAACACAAGTGCGAAAAGTGGTTTTTCAACACTAACACAAGTGCGAAAAGTGGTTTTTCCACACTAATACAAGTGCAAAAGTGGTTTCCTGCACCAACACAAGTGCGAAAAGTGGTTTTTCAACACTAATACAAGTGCGAAAAGTGGTTTTTCAACACTAACACAAGTGCGAAAAGTGGTTTTTCAACACTAACACAAGTGCGAAAAGTGGTTTTTCCACACTAATACAAGTGCAAAAGTAGTTTCCTGCACCAACACAAGTGCGAGAAGTGGTTTTTCAACACTAACACAAATGCGAAAAGTGGTTTTTCAACACTATCACAAGTGCAAAAAGTGTTTTTTCCACACTAATACAAGTGCAAAAGTGGTTTCCTGCACCAACACAAGTGCGAAAAGTGGTTTTTCAACACTAACACAAGTGCGAAAAGTGTTTTTTCCACACTAATACAAGTGCAAAAGTGGTTTCCTGCACCAACACAAACGCGAAAAGTGGTTTTTCAACACAAACACAAGTGCAAAAAGTGGTTTTTCAACACTAACACAAGTGCGAAAAGTGGTTTTTCAACACTAACACAAGTGCGAAAAGTGGTTTTCCACACTAATACAAGTGCAAAAGTGGTTTTTCAACACTAACACAAGTGCGAAAAGTGGTTTTTCAACACTAACACAAGTGCGAAAAGTGGTTTTTCAACACTAACACAAGTGCGAAAAGTGTTTTTTCCACACTAATACAAGTGCAAAAGTGGTTTCCTGCACCAACACAAGTGCGAAAAGTGTTTTTTCAACACTAACACAAGTGCGAAAAGTGGTTTTTCAACACTAACACAAGTGCGAAAAGTGGTTTTTCAACACTAACACAAGTGCGAAAAGTGGTTTTTCAACACTAACACAAGTGCGAAAAGTGGTTTTTCAACACTAACACAAGTGCGAAAAGTGGTTTTTCCACACTAATACAAGTGCAAAAGTGGTTTCCTGCACCAACACAAGTGCGAAAAGTGGTTTTTCAACACTAACACAAGTGCGAAAAGTGGTTTTTCAACACTATCACAAGTGCAAAAAGTGTTTTTTCCAGACTAATACAAGTGCAAAAGTGGTTTCCTGCACCAACACAAGTGCGAAAAGTGGTTTTTCAACACTATCACAAGTGCAAAAAGTGTTTTTTCCACACTAATACAAGTGCAAAAGTAGTTTCCTGCACCAACACAAGTGCGAAAAGTGGTTTTTCAACACTAACACAAGTGCGAAAAGTGGTTTTTCAACACTATCACAAGTGCAAAAAGTGTTTTTTCCACACTAATACAAGTGCAAAAGTGGTTTCCTGCACCAACACAAGTGCGAAAAGTGGTTTTTTAACACTAACACAAGTGCGAAAAGTGGTTTTTCAACACTATCACAAGTGCAAAAAGTGTTTTTTCCACACTAATACAAGTGCAAAAGTGGTTTCCTGCACCAACACAAGTGCGAAAAGTGGTTTTTCAACACTATCACAAGTGCAAAAAGTGTTTTTTCCACACTAATACAAGTGCAAAAGTAGTTTCCTGCACCAACACAAGTGCGAAAAGTGGTTTTTCAACACTAACACAAGTGCGAAAAGTGGTTTTTCAACACTAACACAAGTGCGAAAAGTGGTTTTTCAACACTAACACAAGTGCGAAAAGTGGTTTTTCCACACTAATACAAGTGCAAAAGTGGTTTCCTGCACCAACACAAGTGCGAAAAGTGGTTTTTCAACACTAATACAAGTGCGAAAAGTGGTTTTTCAACACTAACACAAGTGCGAAAAGTGGTTTTTCAACACTAACACAAGTGCGAAAAGTGGTTTTTCCACACTAATACAAGTGCAAAAGTAGTTTCCTGCACCAACACAAGTGCGAGAGTGGTTTTTCAACACTAACACAAATGCGAAAAGTGGTTTTTCAACACTATCACAAGTGCAAAAAGTGTTTTTTCCACACTAATACAAGTGCAAAAGTGGTTTCCTGCACCAACACAAGTGCGAAAAGTGGTTTTTCAACACTAACACAAGTGCGAAAAGTGTTTTTTCCACACTAATACAAGTGCAAAAGTGGTTTCCTGCACCAACACAAGCGCGAAAAGTGGTTTTTCAACACAAACACAAGTGCAAAAAGTGGTTTTTCAACACTAACACAAGTGCGAAAAGTGGTTTTTCAACACTAACACAAGTGCGAAAAGTGGTTTTCCACACTAATACAAGTGCAAAAGTGGTTTTTCAACACTAACACAAGTGCGAAAAGTGGTTTTTCAACACTAACACAAGTGCGAAAAGTGGTTTTTCAACACTAACACAAGTGCGAAAAGTGTTTTTTCCACACTAATACAAGTGCAAAAGTGGTTTCCTGCACCAACACAAGTGCGAAAAGTGTTTTTTCAACACTAACACAAGTGCGAAAAGTGGTTTTTCAACACTAACACAAGTGCGAAAAGTGGTTTTTCAACACTAACACAAGTGCGAAAAGTGGTTTTTCAACACTAACACAAGTGCGAAAAGTGGTTTTTCAACACTAACACAAGTGCGAAAAGTGGTTTTTCCACACTAATACAAGTGCAAAAGTGGTTTCCTGCACCAACACAAGTGCGAAAAGTGGTTTTTCAACACTAACACAAGTGCGAAAAGTGGTTTTTCAACACTATCACAAGTGCAAAAAGTGTTTTTTCCACACTAATACAAGTGCAAAAGTGGTTTCCTGCACCAACACAAGTGCGAAAAGTGGTTTTTCAACACTATCACAAGTGCAAAAAGTGTTTTTTCCACACTAATACAAGTGCAAAAGTAGTTTCCTGCACCAACACAAGTGCGAAAAGTGGTTTTTCAACACTAACACAAGTGCGAAAAGTGGTTTTTCAACACTAACACAAGTGCGAAAAGTGGTTTTTCAACACTAACACAAGTGCGAAAAGTGGTTTTTCCACACTAATACAAGTGCAAAAGTGGTTTCCTGCACCAACACAAGTGCGAAAAGTGGTTTTTCAACACTAATACAAGTGCGAAAAGTGGTTTTTCAACACTATCACAAGTGCAAAAAGTGTTTTTTCCACACTAATACAAGTGCAAAAGTGGTTTCCTGCAGCAACACAAGTGCGAAAAGTGGTTTTTCAACACTAACATAAGTGCGAAAAGTGTTTTTTCCACACTAATACAAATGCAAAAGTGGCTTCCTGCACCAACACAAGTGTGAAAAGTGGTTTTTCAACACTAACACAAGTGCGAAAAGTGGTTTTTCAACACTAACACAAGTGCGAAAAGTGGTTTTTCCACACTAATACAAGTGCAAAAGTGGTTTCCTGCACCAACACAAGTGCGAAAAGTGGTTTTTCAACACTAACACAAGTGCGAAAAGTGGTTTTTCAACACTATCACAAGTGCAAAAAGTGTTTTTTCCACACTAATACAAGTGCAAAAGTGGTTTCCTGCACCAACACAAGTGCGAAAAGTGGTTTTTCAACACTAACACAAGTGCGAAAAGTGGTTTTTCAACACTAACACAAGTGCGAAAAGTGGTTTTCCACACTAATACAAGTGCAAAAGTGGTTTTTCAACACTAACACAAGTGCGAAAAGTGGTTTTTCAACACTAACACAAGTGCGAAAAGTGGTTTTTCAACACTAACACAAGTGCGAAAAGTGTTTTTTCCACACTAATACAAGTGCAAAAGTGGTTTCCTGCACCAACACAAGTGCGAAAAGTGTTTTTTCAACACTAACACAAGTGCGAAAAGTGGTTTTTCAACACTCACACAAGTGCGAAAAGTGGTTTTTCAACACTAACACAAGTGCGAAAAGTGGTTTTTCAACACTAACACAAGTGCGAAAAGTGGTTTTTCAACACTAACATAAGTGCGAAAAGTGTTTTTTCCACACTAATACAAGTGCAAAAGTGGTTTCCTGCACCAACACAAGTGCGAAAAGTGGTTTTTCAACACTAACACAAGTGCGAAAAGTGGTTTTTCAACACTATCACAAGTGCAAAAAGTGTTTTTTCCACACTAATACAAATGCAAAAGTGGTTTCCTGCACCAACACAAGTGCGAAAAGTGGTTTTTCAACGCCGACGCAAGTGTGAAAAGTGGTTTTTCAACACTAACACAAGTGCGAAAAGTGTTTTTTCCACACGAATACAAGTGCAAAAGTGGCTTCCTGCACCAACACAAGTGCGAAAAGTGGTTTTTCAACACTAACACAAGTGCGAAAAGTGGTTTTTCAACACTAACACAAGTGCGAAAAGTGGTTTTTCCACACTAATACAAGTGCAAAAGTAGTTTCCTGCACCAACACAAGTGCGAGAAGTGGTTTTTCAACACTAACACAAATGCGAAAAGTGGTTTTTCAACACTATCACAAGTGCAAAAAGTGTTTTTTCCACACTAATACAAGTGGAAAAGTGGTTTCCTGCACCAACACAAGTGCGAAAAGTGGTTTTTCAACACTAACACAAGTGCGAAAAGTGTTTTTTCCACACTAATACAAGTGCAAAAGTGGTTTCCTGCACCAACACAAGCGCGAAAAGTGGTTTTTCAACACAAACACAAGTGCAAAAAGTGGTTTTTCAACACTAACACAAGTGCGAAAAGTGGTTTTTCAACACTAACACAAGTGCGAAAAGTGGTTTTCCACACTAATACAAGTGCAAAAGTGGTTTTTCAACACTAACACAAGTGCGAAAAGTGGTTTTTCAACACTAACACAAGTGCGAAAAGTGGTTTTTCAACACTAACACAAGTGCGAAAAGTGTTTTTTCCACACTAATACAAGTGCAAAAGTGGTTTCCTGCACCAACACAAGTGCGAAAAGTGTTTTTTCAACACTAACACAAGTGCGAAAAGTGGTTTTTCAACACTAACACAAGTGCGAAAAGTGGTTTTTCAACACTAACACAAGTGCGAAAAGTGGTTTTTCAACACTAACACAAGTGCGAAAAGTGGTTTTTCAACACTAACACAAGTGCGAAAAGTGGTTTTTCCACACTAATACAAGTGCAAAAGTGGTTTCCTGCACCAACACAAGTGCGAAAAGTGGTTTTTCAACACTAACACAAGTGCGAAAAGTGGTTTTTCAACACTATCACAAGTGCAAAAAGTGTTTTTTCCACACTAATACAAGTGCAAAAGTGGTTTCCTGCACCAACACAAGTGCGAAAAGTGGTTTTTCAACACTATCACAAGTGCAAAAAGTGTTTTTTCCACACTAATACAAGTGCAAAAGTAGTTTCCTGCACCAACACAAGTGCGAAAAGTGGTTTTTCAACACTAACACAAGTGCGAAAAGTGGTTTTTCAACACTAACACAAGTGCGAAAAGTGGTTTTTCAACACTAACACAAGTGCGAAAAGTGGTTTTTCCACACTAATACAAGTGCAAAAGTGGTTTCCTGCACCAACACAAGTGCGAAAAGTGGTTTTTCAACACTAATACAAGTGCGAAAAGTGGTTTTTCAACACTATCACAAGTGCAAAAAGTGTTTTTTCCACACTAATACAAGTGCAAAAGTGGTTTCCTGCAGCAACACAAGTGCGAAAAGTGGTTTTTCAACACTAACATAAGTGCGAAAAGTGTTTTTTCCACAATAATACAAGTGCAAAAGTGGTTTCCTGCACCAACACAAGTGCGAAAAGTGGTTTTTCAACACTAACACAAGTGCGAAAAGTGGTTTTTCAACACTATCACAAGTGCAAAAAGTGTTTTTTTCACACTAATACAAATACAAAAGTGGTTTCCTGCACCAACACAAGTGCGAAAAGTGGTTTTTCAACGCCGACGCAAGTGTGAAAAGTGGTTTTTCAACACTAACACAAGTGCGAAAAGTGTTTTTTCCACACGAATACAAGTGCAAAAGTGGCTTCCTGCACCAACACAAGTGTGAAAAGTGGTTTTTCAACACTAACACAAGTGCGAAAAGTGGTTTTTCAACACTAACACAAGTGCGAAAAGTGGTTTTTCCACACTAATACAAGTGCAAAAGTGGTTTCCTGCACCAACACAAGTGCGAAAAGTGGTTTTTCAACACTAACACAAGTGCGAAAAGTGGTTTTTCAACACTATCACAAGTGCAAAAAGTGTTTTTTCCACACTAATACAAGTGCAAAAGTGGTTTCCTGCACCAACACAAGTGCGAAAAGTGGTTTTTCAACACTAACACAAGTGCGAAAAGTGGTTTTTCAACACTAACACAAGTGCGAAAAGTGGTTTTGCACACTAATACAAGTGCAAAAGTGGTTTTTCAACACTAACACAAGTGCGAAAAGTGGTTTTTCAACACTAACACAAGTGCGAAAAGTGGTTTTTCAACACTAACACAAGTGCGAAAAGTGTTTTTTCCACACTAATACAAGTGCAAAAGTGGTTTCCTGCACCAACACAAGTGCGAAAAGTGTTTTTTCAACACTAACACAAGTGCGAAAAGTGGTTTTTCAACACTAACACAAGTGCGAAAAGTGGTTTTTCAACACTAACACAAGTGCGAAAAGTGGTTTTTCAACACTAACACAAGTGCGAAAAGTGGTTTTTCAACACTAACACAAGTGCGAAAAGTGGTTTTTCCACACTAATACAAGTGCAAAAGTGGTTTCCTGCACCAACACAAGTGCGAAAAGTGGTTTTTCAACACTAACACAAGTGCGAAAAGTGGTTTTTCAACACTATCACAAGTGCAAAAAGTGTTTTTTCCACACTAATACAAGTGCAAAAGTGGTTTCCTGCACCACCACAAGTGCGAAAAGTGGTTTTTCAACACTATCACAAGTGCAAAAAGTGTTTTTTCCACACTAATACAAGTGCAAAAGTAGTTTCCTGCACCAACACAAGTGCGAAAAGTGCTTTTTCAACACTAACACAAGTGCGAAAAGTGGTTTTTCAACACTAACACAAGTGCGAAAAGTGGTTTTTCAACACTAACACAAGTGCGAAAAGTGGTTTTTCCACACTAATACAAGTGCAAAAGTGGTTTCCTGCACCAACACAAGTGCGAAAAGTGGTTTTTCAACACTAATACAAGTGCGAAAAGTGGTTTTTCAACACTATCACAAGTGCAAAAAGTGTTTTTTCCACACTAATACAAGTGCAAAAGTGGTTTCCTGCAGCAACACAAGTGCGAAAAGTGGTTTTTCAACACTAACATAAGTGCGAAAAGTGTTTTTTCCACACTAATACAAGTGCAAAAGTGGTTTCCTGCACCAACACAAGTGCGAAAAGTGGTTTTTCAACACTAACACAAGTGCAAAAAGTGGTTTTTCAACACTATCACAAGTGCAAAAAGTGTTTTTTCCACACTAATACAAATGCAAAAGTGGTTTCCTGCACCAACACAAGTGCGAAAAGTGGTTTTTCAACGCCGACGCAAGTGTGAAAAGTGGTTTTTCAACACTAACACAAGTGCGAAAAGTGTTTTTTCCACACGAATACAAGTGCAAAAGTGGCTTCCTGCACCAACACAAGTGTGAAAAGTGGTTTTTCAACACTAACACAAGTGCGAAAAGTGGTTTTTCAACACTAACACAAGTGCGAAAAGTGGTTTTTCCACACTAATACAAGTGCAAAAGTGGTTTCCTGCACCAACACAAGTGCGAAAAGTGGTTTTTCAACACTAACACAAGTGCGAAAAGTGGTTTTTCAACACTATCACAAGTGCAAAAAGGGTTTTTTCCACACTAATACAAGTGCAAAAGTGGTTTCCTGCACCAACACAAGTGCGAAAAGTGGTTTTTCAACACTAACACAAGTGCGAAAAGTGGTTTTTCAACACTAACACAAGTGCGAAAAGTGTTTTTTCCACATTAATACAAGTGCAAAAGTGGTTTCCTGCACCAACACAAGTGCGAAAAGTGGTTTTTCAACACTAACATAAGTGCGAAAAGTGTTTTTTCCACACTAATACAAGTGCAAAAGTGGTTTCCTGCACCAACACAAGTGCGAAAAGTGGTTTTTCAACACTAACACAAGTGTGAAAAGTGGTTAATCAACACTAACACAAGTGCGAAAAGTGGTTTTTCAACACTAACAAAAGTGCGAAAAGTGTTTTTTCAACACTAATACAAGTGCGAAAAGTGGTTTTTCAACACCAACACAAGTGCGAAAAGTGGTTTTTCAACACTAATACAAGTGCAAAAGTGGTTTCCTGCATCAACACAAGTGCGAAAAGTGGTTTTTCAACATTATCACAAGTGCAAAAAGTGTTTTTTCCACACTAATACAAGTGTAAAAGTAGTTTCCTGCACCAACACAAGTGCGAAAAGTGGTTTTTCAACACTAACACAAGTGCGAAAAGTGGTTTTTCAACACTAACACAAGTGCGAAAAGTGGTTTTTCCACACTAATACAAGTGCAAAAGTGGTTTCCTGCACCAACACAAGTGCGAAAAGTGGTTTTTCAACACTAATACAAGTGCGAAAAGTGGTTTTTCAACACTATCACAAGTGCAAAAAGTGTTTTTTCCACACTAATACAAGTGCAAAAGTGGTTTCCTGCAGCAACACAAGTGCGAAAAGTGGTTTTTCAACACTAACATAAGTGCGAAAAGTGTTTTTTCCACACTAATACAAGTGCAAAAGTGGTTTCCTGCACCAACACAAGTGCGAAAAGTGGTTTTTCAACACTAACACAAGTGCGAAAAGTGGTTTTTCAACACTATCACAAGTGCAAAAAGTGTTTTTTCCACACTAATACAAATGCAAAAGTGGTTTCCTGCACCAACACAAGTGCGAAAAGTGGTTTTTCAACGCCGACGCAAGTGTGAAAAGTGGTTTTTCAACACTAACACAAGTGCGAAAAGTGTTTTTTCCACACGAATACAAGTGCAAAAGTGGCTTCCTGCACCAACACAAGTGCGAAAAGTGGTTTTTCAACACTAACACAAGTGCGAAAAGTGGTTTTTCAACACTATCACAAGTGCAAAAAGTGTTTTTTCCACACTAATACAAATGCAAAAGTGGTTTCCTGCACCAACACAAGTGCGAAAAGTGGTTTTTCAACGCCGACGCAAGTGTGAAAAGTGGTTTTTCAACACTAACACAAGTGCGAAAAGTGTTTTTTCCACACGAATACAAGTGCAAAAGTGGCTTCCTGCACCAACACAAGTGTGAAAAGTGGTTTTTCAACACTAACACAAGTGCGAAAAGTGGTTTTTCAACACTAACACAAGTGTGAAAAGTGGTTTTTCCACACTAATACAAGTGCAAAAGTGGTTTCCTGCACCAACACAAGTGCGAAAAGTGGTTTTTCAACACTAACACAAGTGCGAAAAGTGGTTTTTCAACACTATCACAAGTGCAAAAAGTGTTTTTTCCACACTAATACAAGTGCAAAAGTGGTTTCCTGCACCAACACAAGTGCGAAAAGTGGTTTTTCAACACTAACACAAGTGCGAAAAGTGGTTTTTCAACACTAACACAAGTGCGAAAAGTGGTTTTGCACACTAATACAAGTGCAAAAGTGGTTTTTCAACACTAACACAAGTGCGAAAAGTGGTTTTTCAACACTAACACAAGTGCGAAAAGTGTTTTTTCAACACTAACACAAGTGCGAAAAGTGTTTTTTCCACACTAATACAAGTGCAAAAGTGGTTTCCTGCACCAACACAAGTGCGAAAAGTGTTTTTTCAACACTAACACAAGTGCGAAAAGTGGTTTTTCAACACTAACACAAGTGCGAAAAGTGGTTTTTCAACACTAACACAAGTGCGAAAAGTGGTTTTTCAACACTAACACAAGTGCGAAAAGTGGTTTTTCAACACTAACACAAGTGCGAAAAGTGGTTTTTCCACACTAATACAAGTGCAAAAGTGGTTTCCTGCACCAACACAAGTGCGAAAAGTGGTTTTTCAACACTAACACAAGTGCGAAAAGTGGTTTTTCAACACTATCACAAGTGCAAAAAGTGTTTTTTCCACACTAATACAAGTGCAAAAGTGGTTTCCTGCACCACCACAAGTGCGAAAAGTGGTTTTTCAACACTATCACAAGTGCAAAAAGTGTTTTTTCCACACTAATACAAGTGCAAAAGTAGTTTCCTGCACCAACACAAGTGCGAAAAGTGGTTTTTCAACACTAACACAAGTGCGAAAAGTGGTTTTTCAACACTAACACAAGTGCGAAAAGTGGTTTTTCAACACTAACACAAGTGCGAAAAGTGGTTTTTCCACACTAATACAAGTGCAAAAGTGGTTTCCTGCACCAACACAAGTGCGAAAAGTGGTTTTTCAACACTAATACAAGTGCGAAAAGTGGTTTTTCAACACTATCACAAGTGCAAAAAGTGTTTTTTCCACACTAATACAAGTGCAAAAGTGGTTTCCTGCAGCAACACAAGTGCGAAAAGTGGTTTTTCAACACTAACATAAGTGCGAAAAGTGTTTTTTCCACACTAATACAAGTGCAAAAGTGGTTTCCTGCACCAACACAAGTGCGAAAAGTGGTTTTTCAACACTAACACAAGTGCAAAAAGTGGTTTTTCAACACTATCACAAGTGCAAAAAGTGTTTTTTCCACACTAATACAAATGCAAACGTGGTTTCCTGCACCAACACAAGTGCGAAAAGTGGTTTTTCAACGCCGACGCAAGTGTGAAAAGTGGTTTTTCAACACTAACACAAGTGCGAAAAGTGTTTTTTCCACACGAATACAAGTGCAAAAGTGGCTTCCTGCACCAACACAAGTGTGAAAAGTGGTTTTTCAACACTAACACAAGTGCGAAAAGTGGTTTTTCAACACTAACACAAGTGCGAAAAGTGGTTTTTCCACACTAATACAAGTGCAAAAGTGGTTTCCTGCACCAACACAAGTGCGAAAAGTGGTTTTTCAACACTAACACAAGTGCGAAAAGTAGTTTTTCAACACTATCACAAGTGCAAAAAGTGTTTTTTCCACACTAATACAAGTGCAAAAGTGGTTTCCTGCACCAACACAAGTGCGAAAAGTGGTTTTTCAACACTAACACAAGTGCGAAAAGTGGTTTTTCAACACTAACACAAGTGCGAAAAGTGTTTTTTCCACATTAATACAAGTGCAAAAGTGGTTTCCTGCACCAACACAAGTGCGAAAAGTGGTTTTTCAACACTAACATAAGTGCGAAAAGTGTTTTTTCCACACTAATACAAGTGCAAAAGTGGTTTCCTGCACCAACACAAGTGCGAAAAGTGGTTTTTCAACACTAACACAAGTGTGAAAAGTGGTTAATCAACACTAACACAAGTGCGAAAAGTGGTTTTTCAACACTAACAAAAGTGCGAAAAGTGTTTTTTCAACACTAATACAAGTGCGAAAAGTGGTTTTTCAACACTAACACAAGTGCGAAAAGTGGTTTTTCAACACTAATACAAGTGCAAAAGTGGTTTCCTGCATCAACACAAGTGCGAAAAGTGGTTTTTCAACATTATCACAAGTGCAAATAGTGTTTTTTCCACACTAATACAAGTGTAAAAGTAGTTTCCTGCACCAACACAAGTGCGAAAAGTGGTTTTTCAACACTAACACAAGTGCGAAAAGTGGTTTTTCAACACTAACACAAGTGCGAAAAGTGGTTTTTCCACACTAATACAAGTGCAAAAGTGGTTTCCTGCACCAACACAAGTGCGAAAAGTGGTTTTTCAACACTAATACAAGTGCGAAAAGTGGTTTTTCAACACTATCACAAGTGCAAAAAGTGTTTTTTCCACACTAATACAAGTGCAAAAGTGGTTTCCTGCAGCAACACAAGTGCGAAAAGTGGTTTTTCAACACTAACATAAGTGCGAAAAGTGTTTTTTCCACACTAATACAAGTGCAAAAGTGGTTTCCTGCACCAACACAAGTGCGAAAAGTGGTTTTTCAACACTAACACAAGTGCGAAAAGTGGTTTTTCAACACTATCACAAGTGCAAAAAGTGTTTTTTCCACACTAATACAAATGCAAAAGTGGTTTCCTGCACCAACACAAGTGCGAAAAGTGGTTTTTCAACGCCGACGCAAGTGTGAAAAGTGGTTTTTCAACACTAACACAAGTGCGAAAAGTGTTTTTTCCACACGAATACAAGTGCAAAAGTGGCTTCCTGCACCAACACAAGTGCGAAAAGTGGTTTTTCAACACTAACACAAGTGCGAAAAGTGGTTTTTCAACACTAACACAAGTGCGAAAAGTGGTTTTTCCACACTAATACAAGTGCAAAAGTAGTTTCCTGCACCAACACAAGTGCGAGAAGTGGTTTTTCAACACTAACACAAATGCGAAAAGTGGTTTTTCAACACTATCACAAGTGCAAAAAGTGTTTTTTTCCACACTAATACAAGTGCAAAAGTGGTTTCCTGCACCAACACAAGTGCGAAAAGTGGTTTTTCAACACTAACACAAGTGCGAAAAGTGTTTTTTTCCACACTAATACAAGTGCAAAAGTGGTTTCCTGCACCAACACAAGCGCGAAAAGTGGTTTTTCAACACAAACACAAGTGCAAAAAGTGGTTTTTTCAACACTAACACAAGTGCGAAAAGTGGTTTTTCAACACTAACACAAGTGCGAAAAGTGGTTTTTCCACACTAATACAAGTGCAAAAGTGGTTTTTCAACACTAACACAAGTGCGAAAAGTGGTTTTTCAACACTAACACAAGTGCGAAAAGTGGTTTTTCAACACTAACACAAGTGCGAAAAGTGTTTTTTCCACACTAATACAAGTGCAAAAGTGGTTTCCTGCACCAACACAAGTGCGAAAAGTGTTTTTTCAACACTAACACAAGTGCGAAAAGTGGTTTTTCAACACTAACACAAGTGCGAAAAGTGGTTTTTCAACACTAACACAAGTGCGAAAAGTGGTTTTTCAACACTAACACAAGTGCGAAAAGTGGTTTTTCAACACTAACACAAGTGCGAAAAGTGGTTTTTTCCACACTAATACAAGTGCAAAAGTGGTTTCCTGCACCAACACAAGTGCGAAAAGTGGTTTTTTCAACGCCGACGCAAGTGTGAAAAGTGGTTTTTCAACACTAACACAAGTGCGAAAAGTGTTTTTTCCACACGAATACAAGTGCAAAAGTGGCTTCCTGCACCAACACAAGTGCGAAAAGTGGTTTTTCAACACTAACACAAGTGCGAAAAGTGGTTTTTCAACACTAACACAAGTGCGAAAAGTGGTTTTTCCACACTAATACAAGTGCAAAAGTAGTTTCCTGCACCAACACAAGTGCGAGAAGTGGTTTTTCAACACTAACACAAATGCGAAAAGTGGTTTTTCAACACTATCACAAGTGCAAAAAGTGTTTTTTTCCACACTAATGCAAGTGCAAAAGTGGTTTCCTGCACCAACACAAGTGCGAAAAGTGGTTTTTCAACACTAACACAAGTGCGAAAAGTGTTTTTTCCACACTAATACAAGTGCAAAGTGGTTTCCTGCACCAACACAAGCGCGAAAAGTGGTTTTTCAACACAAACACAAGTGCAAAAAGTGGTTTTTCAACACTAACACAAGTGCGAAAAGTGGTTTTTCAACACTAACACAAGTGCGAAAAGTGGTTTTTCCACACTAATACAAGTGCAAAAGTGGTTTTTCAACACTAACACAAGTGCGAAAAGTGGTTTTTCAACACTAACACAAGTGCGAAAAGTGGTTTTCAACACTAACACAAGTGCGAAAAGTGTTTTTTCCACACTAATACAAGTGCAAAAGTGGTTTCCTGCACCAACACAAGTGCGAAAAGTGTTTTTTCAACACTAACACAAGTGCGAAAAGTGGTTTTTCAACACTAACACAAGTGCGAAAAGTGGTTTTTCAACACTAACACAAGTGCGAAAAGTGGTTTTTCAACACTAACACAAGTGCGAAAAGTGGTTTTTCAACACTAACACAAGTGCGAAAAGTGGTTTTTCCACACTAATACAAGTGCAAAAGTGGTTTCCTGCACCAACACAAGTGCGAAAAGTGGTTTTTCAACACTAACACAAGTGCGAAAAGTGGTTTTTCAACACTATCACAAGTGCAAAAAGTGTTTTTTCCACACTAATACAAGTGCAAAAGTGGTTTCCTGCACCAACACAAGTGCGAAAAGTGGTTTTTCAACACTATCACAAGTGCAAAAAGTGTTTTTTCCACACTAATACAAGTGCAAAAGTAGTTTCCTGCACCAACACAAGTGCGAAAAGTGGTTTTCAAACACTAACACAAGTGCGAAAAGTGGTTTTTCAACACTAACACAAGTGCGAAAAGTGGTTTTTCAACACTAACACAAGTGCGAAAAGTGGTTTTTCCACACTAATACAAGTGCAAAAGTGGTTTCCTGCACCAACACAAGTGCGAAAAGTGTTTTTCAAAACTAATACAAGTGCGAAAAGTGGTTTTCAACACTATCACAAGTGCAAAAAGTGTTTTTTCCACACTAATACAAGTGCAAAAGTGGTTTCCTGCAGCAGACACAAGTGCGAAAAGTGGTTTTTCAACACTAACACAAGTGCGAAAAGTGGTTTTTCCACACTAATACAAGTGCAAAAGTGGTTTCCTGCACCAACACAAGTGCGAAAAGTGGTTTTTCAAAACTAATACAAGTGCGAAAAGTGGTTTTTCAACACTATCACAAGTGCAAAAAGTGTTTTTTCCACACTAATACAAGTGCAAAAGTGGTTTCCTGCAGCAACACAAGTGCGAAAAGTGGTTTTTCAACACTAACATAAGTGCGAAAAGTGTTTTTTCCACACTAATACAAATGCAAAAGTGGCTTCCTGCACCAACACAAGTGTGAAAAGTGGTTTTTCAACACTAACACAAGTGCGAAAAGTGGTTTTTCAACACTAACACAAGTGCGAAAAGTGGTTTTTCCACACTAATACAAGTGCAAAAGTGGTTTCCTGCACCAACACAAGTGCGAAAAGTGGTTTTTCAACACTAACACAAGTGCGAAAAGTGGTTTTTCAACACTATCACAAGTGCAAAAAGTGTTTTTTCCACACTAATACAAGTGCAAAAGTGGTTTCCTGCACCAACACAAGTGCGAAAAGTGGTTTTTCAACACTAACACAAGTGCGAAAAGTGGTTTTTCAACACTAACACAAGTGCGAAAAGTGGTTTTCCACACTAATACAAGTGCAAAAGTGGTTTTTCAACACTAACACAAGTGCGAAAAGTGGTTTTTCAACACTAACACAAGTGCGAAAAGTGGTTTTTCAACACTAACACAAGTGCGAAAAGTGTTTTTTCCACACTAATACAAGTGCAAAAGTGGTTTCCTGCACCAACACAAGTGCGAAAAGTGTTTTTTCAACACTAACACAAGTGCGAAAAGTGGTTTTTCAACACTAACACAAGTGCGAAAAGTGGTTTTTCAACACTAACACAAGTGCGAAAAGTGGTTTTTCAACACTAACACAAGTGCGAAAAGTGGTTTTTCAACACTAACATAAGTGCGAAAAGTGTTTTTTCCACACTAATACAAGTGCAAAAGTGGTTTCCTGCACCAACACAAGTGCGAAAAGTGGTTTTTCAACACTAACACAAGTGCGAAAAGTGGTTTTTCAACACTATCACAAGTGCAAAAAGTGTTTTTTCCACACTAATACAAATGCAAAAGTGGTTTCCTGCACCAACACAAGTGCGAAAAGTGGTTTTTCAACGCCGACGCAAGTGTGAAAAGTGGTTTTTCAACACTAACACAAGTGCGAAAAGTGTTTTTTCCACACGAATACAAGTGCAAAAGTGGCTTCCTGCACCAACACAAGTGCGAAAAGTGGTTTTTCAACACTAACACAAGTGCGAAAAGTGGTTTTTCAACACTAACACAAGTGCGAAAAGTGGTTTTTCCACACTAATACAAGTGCAAAAGTAGTTTCCTGCACCAACACAAGTGCGAGAAGTGGTTTTTCAACACTAACACAAATGCGAAAAGTGGTTTTTCAACACTATCACAAGTGCAAAAAGTGTTTTTTCCACACTAATACAAGTGCAAAAGTGGTTTCCTGCACCAACACAAGTGCAAAAAGTGGTTTTTCAACACTAACACAAGTGCGAAAAGTGTTTTTTCCACACTAATACAAGTGCAAAAGTGGTTTCCTGCACCAACACAAGCGCGAAAAGTGGTTTTTCAACACAAACACAAGTGCAAAAAGTGGTTTTTCAACACTAACACAAGTGCGAAAAGTGGTTTTTCAACACTAACACAAGTGCGAAAAGTGGTTTTCCACACTAATACAAGTGCAAAAGTGGTTTTTCAACACTAACACAAGTGCGAAAAGTGGTTTTTCAACACTAACACAAGTGCGAAAAGTGGTTTTTCAACACTAACACAAGTGCGAAAAGTGTTTTTTCCACACTAATACAAGTGCAAAAGTGGTTTCCTGCACCAACACAAGTGCGAAAAGTGTTTTTTCAACACTAACACAAGTGCGAAAAGTGGTTTTTCAACACTAACACAAGTGCGAAAAGTGGTTTTTCAACACTAACACAAGTGCGAAAAGTGGTTTTTCAACACTAACACAAGTGCGAAAAGTGGTTTTTCAACACTAACACAAGTGCGAAAAGTGGTTTTTCCACACTAATACAAGTGCAAAAGTGGTTTCCTGCACCAACACAAGTGCGAAAAGTGGTTTTTCAACACTAACACAAGTGCGAAAAGTGGTTTTTCAACACTATCACAAGTGCAAAAAGTGTTTTTTCCACACTAATACAAGTGCAAAAGTGGTTTCCTGCACCAACACAAGTGCGAAAAGTGGTTTTTCAACACTATCACAAGTGCAAAAAGTGTTTTTTCCACACTAATACAAGTGCAAAAGTAGTTTCCTGCACCAACACAAGTGCGAAAGTGGTTTTTCAACACTAACACAAGTGCGAAAAGTGGTTTTTCAACACTAACACAAGTGCGAAAAGTGGTTTTTCAACACTAACACAAGTGCGAAAAGTGGTTTTTCCACACTAATACAAGTGCAAAAGTGGTTTCCTGCACCAACACAAGTGCGAAAAGTGGTTTTTCAACACTAATACAAGTGCGAAAAGTGGTTTTTCAACACTATCACAAGTGCAAAAAGTGTTTTTTCCACACTAATACAAGTGCAAAAGTGGTTTCCTGCAGCAACACAAGTGCGAAAAGTGGTTTTTCAACACTAACATAAGTGCGAAAAGTGTTTTTTCCACACTAATACAAGTGCAAAAGTGGTTTCCTGCACCAACACAAGTGCGAAAAGTGGTTTTTCAACACTAACACAAGTGCGAAAAGTGGTTTTTCAACACTATCACAAGTGCAAAAAGTGTTTTTTCCACACTAATACAAATGCAAAAGTGGTTTCCTGCACCAACACAAGTGCGAAAAGTGGTTTTTCAACGCCGACGCAAGTGTGAAAAGTGGTTTTTCAACACTAACACAAGTGCGAAAAGTGTTTTTTCCACACGAATACAAGTGCAAAAGTGGCTTCCTGCACCAACACAAGTGTGAAAAGTGGTTTTTCAACACTAACACAAGTGCGAAAAGTGGTTTTTCAACACTAACACAAGTGCGAAAAGTGGTTTTTCCACACTAACATAAGTGCGAAAAGTGTTTTTTCCACACTAATACAAATGCAAAAGTGGCTTCCTGCACCAACACAAGTGTGAAAAGTGGTTTTTCAACACTAACACAAGTGCGAAAAGTGGTTTTTCAACACTAATACAAATGCAAAAGTGGCTTCCTGCACCAACACAAGTGTGAAAAGTGGTTTTTCAACACTAACACAAGTGCGAAAAGTGGTTTTTCAACACTAACACAAGTGCGAAAAGTGGTTTTTCCACACTAATACAAGTGCAAAAGTGGTTTCCTGCACCAACACAAGTGCGAAAAGTGGTTTTTCAACACTAACACAAGTGCGAAAAGTGGTTTTTCAACACTATCACAAGTGCAAAAAGTGTTTTTTCCACACGAATACAAGTGCAAAAGTGGTTTCCTGCACCAACACAAGTGCGAAAAGTGGTTTTTCAACACTAACACAAGTGCGAAAAGTGGTTTTTCAACACTAACACAAGTGCGAAAAGTGGTTTTCCACACTAATACAAGTGCAAAAGTGGTTTTTCAACACTAACACAAGTGCGAAAAGTGGTTTTTCAACACTAACACAAGTGCGAAAAGTGGTTTTTCAACACTAACACAAGTGCGAAAAGTGTTTTTTCCACACTAATACAAGTGCAAAAGTGGTTTCCTGCACCAACACAAGTGCGAAAAGTGTTTTTTCAACACTAACACAAGTGCGAAAAGTGGTTTTTCAACACTAACACAAGTGCGAAAAGTGGTTTTTCAACACTAACACAAGTGCGAAAAGTGGTTTTTCAACACTAACACAAGTGCGAAAAGTGGTTTTTCAACACTAACATAAGTGCGAAAAGTGTTTTTTCCACACTAATACAAGTGCAAAAGTGGTTTCCTGCACCAACACAAGTGCGAAAAGTGGTTTTTCAACACTAACACAAGTGCGAAAAGTGGTTTTTCAACACTATCACAAGTGCAAAAAGTGTTTTTTCCACACTAATACAAATGCAAAAGTGGTTTCCTGCACCAACACAAGTGCGAAAAGTGGTTTTTCAACGCCGACGCAAGTGTGAAAAGTGGTTTTTCAACACTAACACAAGTGCGAAAAGTGTTTTTTCCACACGAATACAAGTGCAAAAGTGGCTTCCTGCACCAACACAAGTGCGAAAAGTGGTTTTTCAACACTAACACAAGTGCGAAAAGTGGTTTTTCAACACTAACACAAGTGCGAAAAGTGGTTTTTCCACACTAATACAAGTGCAAAAGTAGTTTCCTGCACCAACACAAGTGCGAGAAGTGGTTTTTCAACACTAACACAAATGCGAAAAGTGGTTTTTCAACACTATCACAAGTGCAAAAAGTGTTTTTTCCACACTAATACAAGTGCAAAAGTGGTTTCCTGCACCAACACAAGTGCGAAAAGTGGTTTTTCAACACTAACACAAGTGCGAAAAGTGTTTTTTCCACACTAATACAAGTGCAAAAGTGGTTTCCTGCACCAACACAAGCGCGAAAAGTGGTTTTTCAACACAAACACAAGTGCAAAAAGTGGTTTTTCAACACTAACACAAGTGCGAAAAGTGGTTTTTCAACACTAACACAAGTGCGAAAAGTGGTTTTCCACACTAATACAAGTGCAAAAGTGGTTTTTCAACACTAACACAAGTGCGAAAAGTGGTTTTTCAACACTAACACAAGTGCGAAAAGTGGTTTTTCAACACTAACACAAGTGCGAAAAGTGTTTTTTCCACACTAATACAAGTGCAAAAGTGGTTTCCTGCACCAACACAAGTGCGAAAAGTGTTTTTTCAACACTAACACAAGTGCGAAAAGTGGTTTTTCAACACTAACACAAGTGCGAAAAGTGGTTTTTCAACACTAACACAAGTGCTAAAAGTGGTTTTTCAACACTAACACAAGTGCGAAAAGTGGTTTTTCAACACTAACACAAGTGCGAAAAGTGGTTTTTCCACACTAATACAAGTGCAAAAGTGGTTTCCTGCACCAACACAAGTGCGAAAAGTATTTTTCAACACTAACACAAGTGCGAAAAGTGGTTTTTCAACACTATCACAAGTGCAAAAGTGTTTTTTCCACACTAATACAAGTGCAAAAGTGGTTTCCTGCACCAACACAAGTGCGAAAAGTGGTTTTTCAACACTATCACAAGTGCAAAAAGTGTTTTTTCCACACTAATACAAGTGCAAAAGTAGTTTCCTGCACCAACACAAGTGCGAAAAGTGGTTTTTCAACACTAACACAAGTGCGAAAAGTGGTTTTTCAACACTAACACAAGTGCGAAAAGTGGTTTTTCAACACTAACACAAGTGCGAAAAGTGGTTTTTCAACACTAATACAAGTGCAAAAGTGGTTTCCTGCACCAACACAAGTGCGAAAAGTGGTTTTTCAACACTAATACAAGTGCGAAAAGTGGTTTTTTCAACACTATCACAAGTGCAAAAAGTGTTTTTTCCACACTAATACAAGTGCAAAAGTGGTTTCCTGCAGCAACACAAGTGCGAAAAGTGGTTTTTCAACACTAACATAAGTGCGAAAAGTGTTTTTTTCCACACTAATACAAGTGCAAAAGTGGTTTCCTGCACCAACACAAGTGCGAAAAGTGGTTTTTCAACACTAACACAAGTGCGAAAAGTGGTTTTTCAACACTATCACAAGTGCAAAAAGTGTTTTTTCCACACTAATACAAATGCAAAAGTGGTTTCCTGCACCAACACAAGTGCGAAAAGTGGTTTTTCAACGCCGACGCAAGTGTGAAAAGTGGTTTTTCAACACTAACACAAGTGCGAAAAGTGTTTTTTCCACACGAATACAAGTGCAAAAGTGGCTTCCTGCACCAAGACAAGTGTGAAAAGTGGTTTTTCAACACTAACACAAGTGCGAAAAGTGGTTTTCAACACTAACACAAGTGCGAAAAGTGGTTTTTCCACACTAATACAAGTGCAAAAGTGGTTTCCTGCACCAACACAAGTGCGAAAAGTGGTTTTTCAACACTAACACAAGTGCGAAAAGTGGTTTTTCAACACTATCACAAGTGCAAAAAGTGTTTTTTCCACACTAATACAAGTGCAAAAGTGGTTTCCTGCACCAACACAAGTGCGAAAAGTGGTTTTTCAACACTAACACAAGTGCGAAAAGTGGTTTTTCAACACTAACACAAGTGCGAAAAGTGGTTTTCCACACTAATACAAGTGCAAAAGTGGTTTTTCAACACTAACACAAGTGCGAAAAGTGGTTTTTCAACACTAACACAAGTGCGAAAAGTGGTTTTTTCAACACTAACACAAGTGCGAAAAGTGTTTTTTCCACACTAATACAAGTGCAAAAGTGGTTTCCTGCACCAACACAAGTGCGAAAAGTGTTTTTTCAACACTAACACAAGTGCGAAAAGTGGTTTTTCAACACTAACACAAGTGCGAAAAGTGGTTTTTCAACACTAACACAAGTGCGAAAAGTGGTTTTTCAACACTAACACAAGTGCGAAAAGTGGTTTTTCAACACTAACACAAGTGCGAAAAGTGGTTTTTCCACACTAATACAAGTGCAAAAGTGGTTTCCTGCACCAACACAAGTGCGAAAAGTGGTTTTTCAACACTAACACAAGTGCGAAAAGTGGTTTTTCAACACTAACACAAGTGCGAAAAGTGTTTTTTCCACACTAATACAAGTGCAAAAGTGGTTTCCTGCACCAACACAAGTGCGAAAAGTGGTTTTTCAACACTATCACAAGTGCAAAAAGTGTTTTTTCCACACTAATACAAGTGCAAAAGTAGTTTCCTGCACCAACACAAGTGCGAAAAGTGGTTTTTCAACACTAACACAAGTGCGAAAAGTGGTTTTTCAACACTAACACAAGTGCGAAAAGTGGTTTTTCAACACTAACACAAGTGCGAAAAGTGGTTTTTCCACACTAATACAAGTGCAAAAGTGGTTTCCTGCACCAACACAAGTGCGAAAAGTGGTTTTTCAACACTAATACAAGTGCGAAAAGTGGTTTTTCAACACTATCACAAGTGCAAAAAGTGTTTTTTCCACACTAATACAAGTGCAAAAGTGGTTTCCTGCAGCAACACAAGTGCGAAAAGTGGTTTTTCAACACTAACATAAGTGCGAAAAGTGTTTTTTCCACACTAATACAAGTGCAAAAGTGGTTTCCTGCACCAACACAAGTGCGAAAAGTGGTTTTTCAACACTAACACAAGTGCAAAAAGTGGTTTTTCAACACTATCACAAGTGCAAAAAGTGTTTTTTCCACACTAATACAAATGCAAAAGTGGTTTCCTGCACCAACACAAGTGCGAAAAGTGGTTTTTCAACGCCGACGCAAGTGTGAAAAGTGGTTTTTCAACACTAACACAAGTGCGAAAAGTGTTTTTTCCACACGAATACAAGTGCAAAAGTGGCTTCCTGCACCAACACAAGTGTGAAAAGTGGTTTTTCAACACTAACACAAGTGCGAAAAGTGGTTTTTCAACACTAACACAAGTGCGAAAAGTGGTTTTTCCACACTAATACAAGTGCAAAAGTGGTTTCCTGCAACCAACACAAGTGCGAAAAGTGGTTTTTCAACACTAACACAAGTGCGAAAAGTGGTTTTTCAACACTATCACAAGTGCAAAAAGTGTTTTTTCCACACTAATACAAGTGCAAAAGTGGTTTCCTGCACCAACATAAGTGCGAAAAGTGGTTTTTCAACACTAACACAAGTGCGAAAAGTGGTTTTTCAACACTAACACAAGTGCGAAAAGTGTTTTTTCCACATTAATACAAGTGCAAAAGTGGTTTCCTGCACCAACACAAGTGCGAAAAGTGGTTTTTCAACACAAACACAAGTGCAAAAAGTGGTTTTTCAACACTAACACAAGTGCGAAAAGTGGTTTTTCAACACTACCACAAGTGCGAAAAGTGGTTTTCCACACTAATACAAGTGCAAAAGTGGTTTTTCAATACTAACACAAGTGCGAAAAGTGGTTTTTCAACACTAACGCAAGTGCGAAAGTGGTTTCCTGCAGCAACACAAGTGCGAAAAGTGGTTTTTCAACACTAACATAAGTGCGAAAAGTGTTTTTTCCACACTAATACAAGTGCAAAAGTGGTTTCCTGCACCAACACAAGTGCGAAAAGTGGTTTTTCAACACTAACACAAGTGCAAAAAGTGGTTTTTCAACACTATCACAAGTGCAAAAAGTGTTTTTTCCACACTAATACAAATGCAAAAGTGGTTTCCTGCACCAACACAAGTGCGAAAAGTGGTTTTTCAACGCCGACGCAAGTGTGAAAAGTGGTTTTTCAACACTAACACAAGTGCGAAAAGTGTTTTTTCCACACGAATACAAGTGCAAAAGTGGCTTCCTGCACCAACACAAGTGTGAAAAGTGGTTTTTCAACACTAACACAAGTGCGAAAAGTGGTTTTTCAACACTAACACAAGTGCGAAAAGTGGTTTTTCCACACTAATACAAGTGCAAAAGTGGTTTCCTGCACCAACACAAGTGCGAAAAGTGGTTTTTCAACACTAACACAAGTGCGAAAAGTGGTTTTTCAACACTATCACAAGTGCAAAAAGTGTTTTTTCCACACTAATACAAGTGCAAAAGTGGTTTCCTGCACCAACACGAGTGCGAAAAGTGGTTTTTCAACACTAACACAAGTGCGAAAAGTGGTTTTTCAACACTAACACAAGTGCGAAAAGTGTTTTTTCCACATTAATACAAGTGCAAAAGTGGTTTCCTGCACCAACACAAGTGCGAAAAGTGGTTTTTCAACACAAACACAAGTGCAAAAAGTGGTTATTCAACACTAACACAAGTGCGAAAAGTGGTTTTTCAACACTACCACAAGTGCGAAAAGTGGTTTTCCACACTAATACAAGTGCAAAAGTGGTTTTTCAATACTAACACAAGTGCGAAAAGTGGTTTTTCAACACTAACACAAGTGCGAAAAGTGGTTTTTCAACACTAACACAAGTGCGAAAAGTGTTTTTTCCACACTAATACAAGTGCAAAAGTGGTTTCCTGCACCAACACAAGTGCGAAAAGTGGTTTTTCAACACTATCACAAGTGCAAAAAGTGTTTTTTCCACACTAATACAAGTGCAAAAGTAGTTTCCTGCACCAACACAAGTGCGAAAAGTGGTTTTTCAACACTAACACAAGTGCGAAAAGTGGTTTTTCAACACTAACACAAGTGCGAAAAGTGGTTTTTCCACACTAATACAAGTGCAAAAGTGGTTTCCTGCACCAACACAAGTGCGAAAAGTGGTTTTTCAACACTAATACAAGTGCGAAAAGTGGTTTTTCAACACTATCACAAGTGCAAAAAGTGTTTTTTCCACACTAATACAAGTGCAAAAGTGGTTTCCTGCAGCAACACAAGTGCGAAAAGTGGTTTTTCAACACTAACATAAGTGCGAAAAGTGTTCTTTCCACACTAATACAAGTGAAAAAGTGGTTTCCTGCACCAACACAAGTGCGAAAAGTGGTTTTTCAACACTAACACAAGTGCGAAAAGTGGTTTTTCAACACTATGACAAGTGCAAAAAGTGGTTTTTCAACACTAACACAAGTGCGAAAAGTGGTTTTTCAACACTAACACAAGTGCGAAAAGTGTTTTTTCAACACTAATACAAGTGCGAAAAGTGGTTTTTCCACACTAATACAAATGCAAAAGTGGTTTCCTGCACCAACACAAGTGCGAAAAGTGTTTTTTCAACACTAACACAAGTGCGAAAAGTGGTTTTTCAACACTAACACAAGTGCGAAAAGTGGTTTTTCCACACTAATACAAGTGCAAAAGTGGTTTCCTGCACCAACACAAGTGCGAAAAGTGGTTTTTCAACACTAATACAAGTGTGAAAAGTGGTTTTTCAACACTATCACAAGTGCAAAAAGTGTTTTTTCCACACTAATACAAGTGCAAAAGTGGTTTCCTGCAGCAACACAAGTGCGAAAAGTGGTTTTTCAACACTAACATAAGTGCGAAAAGTGTTTTTTCCACACTAATACAAGTGCAAAAGTGGTTTCCTGCACCAACACAAGTGCGAAAAGTGGTTTTTCAACACTAACACAAGTGCGAAAAGTGGTTTTTCAACACTATCACAAGTGCAAAAAGTGTTTTTTCCACACTAATACAAATGCAAAAGTGGTTTCTTGCACCAACACAAGTGCAAAAGTGGTTTCCTGCACCAACACAAGTGCGAAAAGTGTTTTTTCAACACTAACACAAGTGCGAAAAGTGTTTTTTCCACACTAATACACGTGCAAAAGTGGTTTGCTGCACCAACACAAGTGCGAAAAGTGGTTTTTCAACACAAACACAAGTGCAAAAAGTGGTTTTTCAACACTAACACAAGTGCGAAAAGTGGTTTTTCAACACTAACACAAGTGCGAAAAGTGGTTTTCCACACTAATACAGGTGCAAAAGTGGTTTTTCAACACTAACACAAGTGCGAAAAGTGGTTTTTCAACACTAACACAAGTGCGAAAAGTGGTTTTTCAACACTAACACAAGTGCGAAAAGTGTTTTTTCCACACGAATACAAGTGCAAAAGTGGTTTCCTGCACCAACACAAGCGCGAAAAGTGGTTTTTCAACACAAACACAAGTGCAAAAAGTGGTTTTTCAACACTAACACAAGTGCGAAAAGTGGTTTTTCAACACTAACACAAGTGCGAAAAGTGGTTTTCCACACTAATACAAGTGCAAAAGTGGTTTTTCAACACTAACACAAGTGCGAAAAGTGGTTTTTCAACACTAACACAAGTGCGAAAAGTGGTTTTTCAACACTAACACAAGTGCGAAAAGTGTTTTTTCCACACTAATACAAGTGCAAAAGTGGTTTCCTGCACCAACACAAGTGCGAAAAGTGTTTTTTCAACACTAACACAAGTGCGAAAAGTGGTTTTTCAACACTAACACAAGTGCGAAAAGTGGTTTTTCAACACTAACACAAGTGCGAAAAGTGGTTTTTCAACACTAACACAAGTGCGAAAAGTGGTTTTTCAACACTAACACAAGTGCGAAAAGTGGTTTTTCCACACTAATACAAGTGCAAAAGTGGTTTCCTGCACCAACACAAGTGCGAAAAGTGGTTTTTCAACACTAACACAAGTGCGAAAAGTGGTTTTTCAACACTATCACAAGTGCAAAAAGTGTTTTTTCCACACTAATACAAGTGCAAAAGTGGTTTCCTGCACCAACACAAGTGCGAAAAGTGGTTTTTCAACACTATCACAAGTGCAAAAAGTGTTTTTTCCACACTAATACAAGTGCAAAAGTAGTTTCCTGCACCAACACAAGTGCGAAAAGTGGTTTTTCAACACTAACACAAGTGCGAAAAGTGGTTTTTCAACACTAACACAAGTGCGAAAAGTGGTTTTTCAACACTAACACAAGTGCGAAAAGTGGTTTTTCCACACTAATACAAGTGCAAAAGTGGTTTCCTGCACCAACACAAGTGCGAAAAGTGGTTTTTCAACACTAATACAAGTGCGAAAAGTGGTTTTTCAACACTATCACAAGTGCAAAAAGTGTTTTTTCCACACTAATACAAGTGCAAAAGTGGTTTCCTGCAGCAACACAAGTGCGAAAAGTGGTTTTTCAACACTAACATAAGTGCGAAAAGTGTTTTTTCCACACTAATACAAATGCAAAAGTGGCTTCCTGCACCAACACAAGTGTGAAAAGTGGTTTTTCAACACTAACACAAGTGCGAAAAGTGGTTTTTCAACACTAACACAAGTGCGAAAAGTGGTTTTTCCACACTAATACAAGTGCAAAAGTGGTTTCCTGCACCAACACAAGTGCGAAAAGTGGTTTTTCAACACTAACACAAGTGCGAAAAGTGGTTTTTCAACACTATCACAAGTGCAAAAAGTGTTTTTTCCACACTAATACAAGTGCAAAAGTGGTTTCCTGCACCAACACAAGTGCGAAAAGTGGTTTTTCAACACTAACACAAGTGCGAAAAGTGGTTTTTCAACACTAACACAAGTGCGAAAAGTGGTTTTCCACACTAATACAAGTGCAAAAGTGGTTTTTCAACACTAACACAAGTGCGAAAAGTGGTTTTTCAACACTAACACAAGTGCGAAAAGTGGTTTTTCAACACTAACACAAGTGCGAAAAGTGTTTTTTCCACACTAATACAAGTGCAAAAGTGGTTTCCTGCACCAACACAAGTGCGAAAAGTGTTTTTTCAACACTAACACAAGTGCGAAAAGTGGTTTTTCAACACTAACACAAGTGCGAAAAGTGGTTTTTCAACACTAACACAAGTGCGAAAAGTGGTTTTTCAACACTAACACAAGTGCGAAAAGTGGTTTTTCAACACTAACATAAGTGCGAAAAGTGTTTTTTCCACACTAATACAAGTGCAAAAGTGGTTTCCTGCACCAACACAAGTGCGAAAAGTGGTTTTTCAACACTAACACAAGTGCGAAAAGTGGTTTTTCAACACTATCACAAGTGCAAAAAGTGTTTTTTCCACACTAATACAAATGCAAAAGTGGTTTCCTGCACCAACACAAGTGCGAAAAGTGGTTTTTCAACGCCGACGCAAGTGTGAAAAGTGGTTTTTCAACACTAACACAAGTGCGAAAAGTGTTTTTTCCACACGAATACAAGTGCAAAAGTGGCTTCCTGCACCAACACAAGTGCGAAAAGTGGTTTTTCAACACTAACACAAGTGCGAAAAGTGGTTTTTCAACACTAACACAAGTGCGAAAAGTGGTTTTTCCCCACTAATACAAGTGCAAAAGTAGTTTCCTGCACCAACACAAGTGCGAGAAGTGGTTTTTCAACACTAACACAAATGCGAAAAGTGGTTTTTCAACACTATCACAAGTGCAAAAAGTGTTTTTTCCACACTAATACAAGTGCAAAAGTGGTTTCCTGCACCAACACAAGTGTGAAAAGTGGTTTTTCAACACTAACACAAGTGCGAAAAGTGTTTTTTCCACACTAATACAAGTGCAAAAGTGGTTTCCTGCACCAACACAAGCGCTAAAAGTGGTTTTTCAACACAAACACAAGTGCAAAAAGTGGTTTTTCAACACTAACACAAGTGCGAAAAGTGGTTTTTCAACAATAACACAAGTGCGAAAAGTGGTTTTCCACACTAATACAAGTGCAAAAGTGGTTTTTCAACACTAACACAAGTGCGAAAAGTGGTTTTTCAACACTAACACAAGTGCGAAAAGTGGTTTTTCAACACTAACACAAGTGCGAAAAGTGTTTTTTCCACACTAATACAAGTGCAAAAGTGGCTTCCTGCACCAACACAAGTGTGAAAAGTGGTTTTTCAACACTAACACAAGTGCGAAAAGTGGTTTTTCAACACTAACACAAGTGCGAAAAGTGGTTTTTCCACACTAATACAAGTGCAAAAGTGGTTTCCTGCACCAACACAAGTGCGAAAAGTGGTTTTTCAACACTAACACAAGTGCGAAAAGTGGTTTTTCAACACTATCACAAGTGCAAAAAGTGTTTTTTCCACACTAATACAAGTGCAAAAGTGGTTTCCTGCACCAACACAAGTGCGAAAAGTGGTTTTTCAACACTAACACAAGTGCGAAAAGTGGTTTTTCAACACTAACACAAGTGCGAAAAGTGGTTTTCCACACTAATACAACTGCAAAAGTGGTTTTTCAACACTAACACAAGTGCGAAAAGTGGTTTTTCAACACTAACACAAGTGCGAAAAGTGGTTTTTCAACACTAACACAAGTGCGAAAAGTGTTTTTTCCACACTAATACAAGTGCAAAAGTGGTTTCCTGCACCAACACAAGTGCGAAAAGTGTTTTTTCAACACTAACACAAGTGCGAAAAGTGGTTTTTCAACACTAACACAAGTGCGAAAAGTGGTTTTTCAACACTAACACAAGTGCGAAAAGTGGTTTTTCAACACTAACACAAGTGCGAAAAGTGGTTTTTCAACACTAACACAAGTGCGAAAAGTGGTTTTTCCACACTAATACAAGTGCAAAAGTGGTTTCCTGCACCAACACAAGTGCGAAAAGTGGTTTTTCAACACTAACACAAGTGCGAAAAGTGGTTTTTCAACACTATCACAAGTGCAAAAAGTGTTTTTTCCACACTAATACAAGTGCAAAAGTGGTTTCCTGCACCAACACAAGTGCGAAAAGTGGTTTTTCAACACTATCACAAGTGCAAAAAGTGTTTTTTCCACACTAATACAAGTGCAAAAGTAGTTTCCTGCACCAACACAAGTGCGAAAAGTGGTTTTTCAACACTAACACAAGTGCGAAAAGTGGTTTTTCAACACTAACACAAGTGCGAAAAGTGGTTTTTCAACACTAACACAAGTGCGAAAAGTGGTTTTTCCACACTAATACAAGTGCAAAAGTGGTTTCCTGCACCAACACAAGTGCGAAAAGTGGTTTTTCAACACTAATACAAGTGTGAAAAGTGGTTTTTCAACACTATCACAAGTGCAAAAAGTGTTTTTTCCACACTAATACAAGTGCAAAAGTGGTTTCCTGCAGCAACACAAGTGCGAAAAGTGGTTTTTCAACACTAACATAAGTGCGAAAAGTGTTTTTTCCACACTAATACAAGTGCAAAAGTGGTTTCCTGCACCAACACAAGTGCGAAAAGTGGTTTTTCAACACTAACACAAGTGCAAAAAGTGGTTTTTCAACACTATCACAAGTGCAAAAAGTGTTTTTTCCACACTAATACAAATGCAAAAGTGGTTTCCTGCACCAACACAAGTGCGAAAAGTGGTTTTTCAACGCCGACGCAAGTGTGAAAAGTGGTTTTTCAACACTAACACAAGTGCGAAAAGTGTTTTTTCCACACGAATACAAGTGCAAAAGTGGCTTCCTGCACCAACACAAGTGTGAAAAGTGGTTTTTCAACACTAACACAAGTGCGAAAAGTGGTTTTTCAACACTAACACAAGTGCGAAAAGTGGTTTTTCCACACTAATACAAGTGCAAAAGTGGTTTCCTGCACCAACACAAGTGTGAAAAGTGGTTTTTCAACACTAACACAAGTGCGAAAAGTGGTTTTTCAACACTATCACAAGTGCAAAAAGTGTTTTTTCCACACTAATACAAGTGCAAAAGTGGTTTCCTGCACCAACACAAGTGCGAAAAGTGGTTTTTCAACACTAACACAAGTGCGAAAAGTGGTTTTTCAACACTAACACAAGTGCGAAAAGTGTTTTTTCCACATTAATACAAGTGCAAAAGTGGTTTCCTGCACCAACACAAGTGCGAAAAGTGGTTTTTCAACACAAACACAAGTGCAAAAAGTGGTTTTTCAACACTAACACAAGTGCGAAAAGTGGTTTTTCAACACTACCACAAGTGCGAAAAGTGGTTTTCCACACTAATACAAGTGCAAAAGTGGTTTTTCAATACTAACACAAGTGCGAAAAGTGGTTTTTCAACACTAACGCAAGTGCGAAAGTGGTTTCCTGCAGCAACACAAGTGCGAAAAGTGGTTTTTCAACACTAACATAAGTGCGAAAAGTGTTTTTTCCACACTAATACAAGTGCAAAAGTGGTTTCCTGCACCAACACAAGTGCGAAAAGTGGTTTTTCAACACTAACACAAGTGCAAAAAGTGGTTTTTCAACACTATCACAAGTGCAAAAAGTGTTTTTTCCACACTAATACAAATGCAAAAGTGGTTTCCTGCACCAACACAAGTGCGAAAAGTGGTTTTTCAACGCCGACGCAAGTGTGAAAAGTGGTTTTTCAACACTAACACAAGTGCGAAAAGTGTTTTTTCCACACGAATACAAGTGCAAAAGTGGCTTCCTGCACCAACACAAGTGTGAAAAGTGGTTTTTCAACACCAACACAAGTGCGAAAAGTGGTTTTTCAACACTAACACAAGTGCGAAAAGTGGTTTTTCCACACTAATACAAGTGCAAAAGTGGTTTCCTGCACCAACACAAGTGCGAAAAGTGGTTTTTCAACACTAACACAAGTGCGAAAAGTGGTTTTTCAACACTATCACAAGTGCAAAAAGTGTTTTTTCCACACTAATACAAGTGCAAAAGTGGTTTCCTGCACCAACACAAGTGCGAAAAGTGGTTTTTCAACACTATCACAAGTGCGAAAAGTGGTTTTTCAACACTAACACAAGTGCGAAAAGTGTTTTTTCCACATTAATACAAGTGCAAAAGTGGTTTCCTGCACCAACACAAGTGCGAAAAGTGGTTTTTCAACACAAACACAAGTGCAAAAAGTGGTTTTTCAACACTAACACAAGTGCGAAAAGTGGTTTTTCAACACTACCACAAGTGCGAAAAGTGGTTTTCCACACTAATACAAGTGCAAAAGTGGTTTTTCAATACTAACACAAGTGCGAAAAGTGGTTTTTCAACACTAACACAAGTGCGAAAAGTGGTTTTTCAACACTAACACAAGTGCGAAAAGTGTTTTTTCCACACTAATACAAGTGCAAAAGTGGTTTCCTGCACCAACACAAGTGCGAAAAGTGGTTTTTCAACACTATCACAAGTGCAAAAAGTGTTTTTTCCACACTAATACAAGTGCAAAAGTAGTTTCCTGCACCAACACAAGTGCGAAAAGTGGTTTTTCAACACTAACACAAGTGCGAAAAGTGGTTTTTCAACACTAACACAAGTGCGAAAAGTGGTTTTTCCACACTAATACAAGTGCAAAAGTGGTTTCCTGCACCAACACAAGTGCGAAAAGTGGTTTTTCAACACTAATACAAGTGCGAAAAGTGGTTTTTCAACACTATCACAAGTGCAAAAAGTGTTTTTTCCACACTAATACAAGTGCAAAAGTGGTTTCCTGCAGCAACACAAGTGCGAAAAGTGGTTTTTCAACACTAACATAAGTGTGAAAAGTGTTCTTTCCACACTAATACAAGTGCAAAAGTGGTTTCCTGCACCAACACAAGTGCGAAAAGTGGTTTTTCAACACTAACACAAGTGCGAAAAGTGGTTTTTCAACACTATGACAAGTGCAAAAAGTGGTTTTTCAACACTAACACAAGTGCGAAAAGTGGTTTTTCAACACTAACACAAGTGCGAAAAGTGTTTTTTCAACACTAATACAAGTGCGAAAAGTGGTTTTTCCACACTAATACAAGTGCAAAAGTGGTTTCCTGCACCAACACAAGTGCGAAAAGTGTTTTTTCAACACTAACACAAGTGCGAAAAGTGGTTTTTCAACACTAACACAAGTGCGAAAAGTGGTTTTTCCACACTAGTACAAGTGCAAAAGTGGTTTCCTGCACCAACACAAGTGCGAAAAGTGGTTTTTCAACACTAATACAAGTGCGAAAAGTGGTTTTTCAACACTATCACAAGTGCAAAAAGTGTTTTTTCCACACTAATACAAGTGCAAAAGTGGTTTCCTGCAGCAACACAAGTGCGAAAAGTGGTTTTTCAACACTAACATAAGTGCGAAAAGTGTTTTTTCCACACTAATACAAGTGCAAAAGTGGTTTCCTGCACCAACACAAGTGCGAAAAGTGGTTTTTCAACACTAACACAAGTGCGAAAAGTGGTTTTTCAACACTATCACAAGTGCAAAAAGTGTTTTTTCCACACTAATACAAATGCAAAAGTGGTTTCCTGCACCAACACAAGTGCAAAAGTGGTTTCCTGCACCAACACAAGTGCGAAAAGTGTTTTTTCAACACTAACACAAGTGCGAAAAGTGTTTTTTCCACACTAATACAAGTGCAAAAGTGGTTTGCTGCACCAACACAAGTGCGAAAAGTGGTTTTTCAACACAAACACAAGTGCAAAAAGTGGTTTTTCAAAACTAACACAAGTGCGAAAAGTGGTTTTTCAACACTAACACAAGTGCGAAAAGTGGTTTTCCACACTAATACAGGTGCAAAAGTGGTTTTTCAACACTAACACAAGTGCGAAAAGTGGTTTTTCAACACTAACACAAGTGCGAAAAGTGGTTTTTCAACACTAACACAAGTGCGAAAAGTGTTTTTTCCACACTAATACAAGTGCAAAAGTGGTTTCCTGCACCAACACAAGTGCGAAAAGTGGTTTTTCAACACTAACACAAGTGCGAAAAGTGGTTTTTCAACACTAACACAAGTGCGAAAAGTGGTTTTTCCACACTAATACAAGTGCAAAAGTGGTTTCCTGCACCAACACAAGTGCGAAAAGTGGTTTTTCAACACTAACACAAGTGCGAAAAGTGGTTTTTCAACACTATCACAAGTGCAAAAAGTGTTTTTTCCACACTAATACAAGTGCAAAAGTGGTTTCCTGCACCAACACAAGTGCGAAAAGTGGTTTTTCAACACTATCACAAGTGCAAAAAGTGTTTTTTCCACACTAATACAAGTGCAAAAGTAGTTTCCTGCACCAACACAAGTGCGAAAAGTGGTTTTTCAACACTAACACAAGTGCAAAAAGTGGTTTTTCAACACTAACACAAGTGCGAAAAGTGGTTTTTCCACAATAATACAAGTGCAAAAGTGGTTTCCTGCACCAACACAAGTGCGAAAAGTGGTTTTTCTACACTAATACAAGTGCGAAAAGTGGTTTTTCAACACTATCACAAGTGCGAAAAGTGGTTTTTCAACACTATGACAAGTGCAAAAAGTGGTTTTTCAACACTAACACAAGTGCGAAAAGTGGTTTTTCAACACTAACACAAGTGCGAAAAGTGTTTTTTCAACACTAATACAAGTGCGAAAAGTGGTTTTTCCACACTAATACAAGTGCAAAAGTGGTTTCCTGCACCAACACAAGTGCGAAAAGTGTTTTTTCAACACTAACACAAGTGCGAAAAGTGGTTTTTCAACACTAACACAAGTGCGAAAAGTGGTTTTTCCACACTAGTACAAGTGCAAAAGTGGTTTCCTGCACCAACACAAGTGCGAAAAGTGGTTTTTCAACACTAATACAAGTGCGAAAAGTGGTTTTTCAACACTATCACAAGTGCAAAAAGTGTTTTTTCCACACTAATACAAGTGCAAAAGTGGTTTCCTGCAGCAACACAAGTGCGAAAAGTGGTTTTTCAACACTAACATAAGTGCGAAAAGTGTTTTTTCCACACTAATACAAGTGCAAAAGTGGTTTCCTGCACCAACACAAGTGCGAAAAGTGGTTTTTCAACACTAACACAAGTGCGAAAAGTGGTTTTTCAACACTATCACAAGTGCAAAAAGTGTTTTTTCCACACTAATACAAATGCAAAAGTGGTTTCCTGCACCAACACAAGTGCAAAAGTGGTTTCCTGCACCAACACAAGTGCGAAAAGTGTTTTTTCAACACTAACACAAGTGCGAAAAGTGTTTTTTCCACACTAATACAAGTGCAAAAGTGGTTTGCTGCACCAACACAAGTGCGAAAAGTGGTTTTTCAACACAAACACAAGTGCAAAAAGTGGTTTTTCAAAACTAACACAAGTGCGAAAAGTGGTTTTTCAACACTAACACAAGTGCGAAAAGTGGTTTTCCACACTAATACAGGTGCAAAAGTGGTTTTTCAACACTAACACAAGTGCGAAAAGTGGTTTTTCAACACTAACACAAGTGCGAAAAGTGGTTTTTCAACACTAACACAAGTGCGAAAAGTGTTTTTTCCACACTAATACAAGTGCAAAAGTGGTTTCCTGCACCAACACAAGTGCGAAAAGTGGTTTTTCAACACTAACACAAGTGCGAAAAGTGGTTTTTCAACACTAACACAAGTGCGAAAAGTGGTTTTTCCACACTAATACAAGTGCAAAAGTGGTTTCCTGCACCAACACAAGTGCGAAAAGTGGTTTTTCAACACTAACACAAGTGCGAAAAGTGGTTTTTCAACACTATCACAAGTGCAAAAAGTGTTTTTTCCACACTAATACAAGTGCAAAAGTGGTTTCCTGCACCAACACAAGTGCGAAAAGTGGTTTTTCAACACTATCACAAGTGCAAAAAGTGTTTTTTCCACACTAATACAAGTGCAAAAGTAGTTTCCTGCACCAACACAAGTGCGAAAAGTGGTTTTTCAACACTAACACAAGTGCAAAAAGTGGTTTTTCAACACTAACACAAGTGCGAAAAGTGGTTTTTCCACAATAATACAAGTGCAAAAGTGGTTTCCTGCACCAACACAAGTGCGAAAAGTGGTTTTTCTACACTAATACAAGTGCGAAAAGTGGTTTTTCAACACTATCACAAGTGCAAAAAGTGTTTTTTCCACACTAATACAAGTGCAAAAGTGGTTTCCTGCAGCAACACAAGTGCGAAAAGTGGTTTTTCAACACTAACATAAGTGCGAAAAGTGTTTTTTCCACACTAATACAAGTGCAAAAGTGGTTTCCTGCACCAACACAAGTGCGAAAAGTGGTTTTTCAACACTAACACAAGTGCGAAAAGTGGTTTTTCAACACTATCACAAGTGCAAAAAGTGTTTTTTCCACACTAATACAAATGCAAAAGTGGTTTCCTGCACCAACACAAGTGCGAAAAGTGGTTTTTCAACGCCGACGCAAGTGTGAAAAGTGGTTTTTCAACACTAACACAAGTGCGAAAAGTGTTTTTTCCACACGAATACAAGTGCAAAAGTGGCTTCCTGCACCAACACAAGTGTGAAAAGTGGTTTTTCAACACTAACACAAGTGCGAAAAGTGGTTTTTCAACACTAACACAAGTGCGAAAAGTGGTTTTTCCACACTAATACAAGTGCAAAAGTGGTTTCCTGCACCAACACAAGTGCGAAAAGTGTTTTTTCAACACTAACACAAGTGCGAAAAGTGGTTTTTCAACACTATCACAAGTGCAAAAAGTGTTTTTTCCACACTAATACAAGTGCAAAAGTGGTTTCCTGCACCAACACAAGTGCGAAAAGTGGTTTTTCAACACTAACACAAGTGCGAAAAGTGGTTTTTCAACACTAACACAAGTGCGAAAAGTGTTTTTTCCACACTAATACAAGTGCAAAAGTGGTTTCCTGCACCAACACAAGTGCGAAAAGTGGTTTTTCAACACAAACACAAGTGCAAAAAGTGGTTTTTCAACACTAACACAAGTGCGAAAAGTGGTTTTTCAACACTAACACAAGTGCGAAAAGTGGTTTTCCACACTAATACAGGTGCAAAAGTGGTTTTTCAACACTAACACAAGTGCGAAAAGTGGTTTTTCAACACTAACACAAGTGCGAAAAGTGGTTTTTCAACACTAACACAAGTGCGAAAAGTGTTTTTTCCACACTAATACAAGTGCAAAAGTGGTTTCCTGCACCAACACAAGTGCGAAAAGTGGTTTTTCAACACTAACACAAGTGCGAAAAGTGGTTTTTCAACACTAACACAAGTGCGAAAAGTGGTTTTTCCACACTAATACAAGTGCAAAAGTGGTTTCCTGCACCAACACAAGTGCGAAAAGTGGTTTTTCAACACTAACACAAGTGCGAAAAGTGGTTTTTCAACACTATCACAAGTGCAAAAAGTGTTTTTTCCACACTAATACAAGTGCAAAAGTGGTTTCCTGCACCAACACAAGTGCGAAAAGTGGTTTTTCAACACTATCACAAGTGCAAAAAGTGTTTTTGCCACACTAATACAAGTGCAAAAGTAGTTTCCTGCACCAACACAAGTGCGAAAAGTGGTTTTTCAACACTAACACAAGTGCAAAAAGTGGTTTTTCAACACTAACACAAGTGCGAAAAGTGGTTTTTCCACAATAATACAAGTGCAAAAGTGGTTTCCTGCACCAACACAAGTGCGAAAAGTGGTTTTTCTACACTAATACAAGTGCGAAAAGTGGTTTTTCAACACTATCACAAGTGCAAAAAGTGTTTTTTCCACACTAATACAAGTGCAAAAGTGGTTTCCTGCAGCAACACAAGTGCGAAAAGTGGTTTTTCCACACTAATACAAGTGCAAAAAGTGGTTTTTCAACACTAACACAAGTGCGAAAAGTGGTTTTTCAACACTAACACAAGTGCGAAAAGTGGTTTTCCACACTAATACAAGTGCAAAAGTGGTTTCCTGCACCAACACAAGTGCGAAAAGTGGTTTTTCAACACTAACATAAGTGCGAAAAGTGTTTTTTCCACACTAATACAAGTGCAAAAGTGGTTTCCTGCACCAACACAAGTGCGAAAAGTGGTTTTTCAACACTAACACAAGTGCGAAAAGTGGTTTTTCAACACTATCACAAGTGCAAAAAGTGTTTTTTCCACACTAATACAAATGCAAAAGTGGTTTCCTGCACCAACACAAGTGCGAAAAGTGGTTTTTCAACGCCGACGCAAGTGTGAAAAGTGGTTTTTCAACACTAACACAAGTGCGAAAAGTGTTTTTTCCACACGAATACAAGTGCAAAAGTGGCTTCCTGCACCAACACAAGTGTGAAAAGTGGTTTTTCAACACTAACACAAGTGCGAAAAGTGGTTTTTCAACACTAACACAAGTGCGAAAAGTGGTTTTTCCACACTAATACAAGTGCAAAAGTGGTTTCCTGCACCAACACAAGTGCGAAAAGTGTTTTTTCAACACTAACACAAGTGCGAAAAGTGGTTTTTCAACACTATCACAAGTGCAAAAAGTGTTTTTTCCACACTAATACAAGTGCAAAAGTGGTTTCCTGCACCAACACAAGTGCGAAAAGTGGTTTTTCAACACTAACACAAGTGCGAAAAGTGGTTTTTCAACACTAACACAAGTGCGAAAAGTGGTTTTTCCACACTAATACAAGTGCAAAAGTGGTTTCCTGCACCAACACAAGTGCGAAAAGTGGTTTTTCAACACAAACACAAGTGCAAAAAGTGGTTTTTCAACACTAACACAAGTGCGAAAAGTGGTTTTTCAACACTAACACAAGTGCGAAAAGTGGTTTTCCACACTAATACAAGTGCAAAAGTGGTTTTTCAATACTAACACAAGTGCGAAAAGTGGTTTTTCAACACTAACACAAGTGCGAAAAGTGGTTTTTCAACACTAACACAAGTGCGAAAAGTGTTTTTTCCACACTAATACAAGTGCAAAAGTGGTTTCCTGCACCAACACAAGTGCGAAAAGTGGTTTTTCAACACTATCACAAGTGCAAAAAGTGTTTTTTCCACACTAATACAAGTGCAAAAGTAGTTTCCTGCACCAACACATGTGCGAAAAGTGGTTTTTCAACACTAACACAAGTGCGAAAAGTGGTTTTTCAACACTAACACAAGTGCGAAAAGTGGTTTTTCCACACTAATACAAGTGCAAAAGTGGTTTCCTGCACCAACACAAGTGCGAAAAGTGGTTTTTCAACACTAATACAAGTGTGAAAAGTGGTTTTTCAACACTATCACAAGTGCAAAAAGTGTTTTTTCCACACTAATTCAAGTGCAAAAGTGGTTTCCTGCAGCAACACAAGTGCGAAAAGTGGTTTTTCAACACTAACATAAGTGCGAAAAGTGTTCTTTCCACACTAATACAAGTGCAAAAGTGGTTTCCTGCACCAACACAAGTGCGAAAAGTGGTTTTTCAACACTAACACAAGTGCGAAAAGTGGTTTTTCAACACTATCACAAGTGCAAAAAGTGTTTTTTCCACACTAATACAAATGCAAAAGTGGTTTCCTGCACCAACACAAGTGCGAAAAGTGGTTTTTCAACGCCGACGCAAGTGTGAAAAGTGGTTTTTCAACACTAACGCAAGTGTGAAAAGTGTTTTTTCCACACTAATACAAGTGCAAAAGTGGTTTCCTGCACCAACACAAGTGCGAAAAGTGGTTTTTCAACACTAACACAAGTGCGAAAAGTGGTTTTTCAACACTATCACAAGTGCAAAAAGTGTATTTTCCACACTAATACAAGCGCAAAAGTGGTTTCCTGCACCAACACAAGTGCGAAAAGTGGTTTTTCAACACTATCACAAGTGCAAAGAGTGTTTTTTCCACACTAATACAAGCGCAAAAGTAGTTTCCTGCACCAACACAAGTGCGAAAAGTGGTTTTTCAACACTAACACAAGTGCGAAAAGTGGTTTTTCAACACTAACACAAGTGCGAAAAGTGGTTTTTCCACACTAATACAAGTGCAAAAGTGGTTTCCTGCACCAACACAAGTGCAAAAAGTGGTTTTTCAACACTAATACAAGTGCAAAAAGTGGTTTTTCAACACTATCACAAGTGCAAAAAGTGTTTTTTCCACACTAATACAAGTGCAAAAGTGGTTTCCTGCAGCAACACAAGTGCGAAAAGTGGTTTTTCAACACTAACATAAGTGCGAAAAGTGTTTTTTCCACACTAATACAAGTGCAAAAGTGGTTTCCTGCACCAACACAAGTGTGAAAAGTGGTTTTTCAACACTAACACAAGTGTGAAAAGTGGTTAATCAACACTAACACAAGTGCGAAAAGTGGTTTTTCAACACTAACAAAAGTGCGAAAAGTGTTTTTTCCACACTAATACAAGTGCGAAAAGTGGTTTTTCAACACTAACACAAGTGCGAAAAGTGGTTTTTCAACACTAATACAAGTGCAAAAGTGGTTTCCTGCACCAACACAAGTGCGAAAAGTGGTTTTTCAACATTATCACAAGTGCAAAAAGTGTTTTTTCCACACTAATACAAGTGTAAAAGTAGTTTCCTGCACCAACACAAGTGCGAAAAGTGGTTTTTCAACACTAACACAAGTGCGAAAAGTGGTTTTTCAACACTAACACAAGTGCGAAAAGTGGTTTTTCCACACTAATACAAGTGCAAAAGTGGTTTCCTGCACCAACACAAGTGCGAAAAGTGGTTTTTCAACACTAATACAAGTGCGAAAAGTGGTTTTTCAACACTATCACAAGTGCAAAAAGTGTTTTTTCCACACTAATACAAGTGCAAAAGTGGTTTCCTGCAGCAACACAAGTGCGAAAAGTGGTTTTTCAACACTAACATAAGTGCGAAAAGTGTTTTTTCCACACTAATACAAGTGCAAAAGTAGTTTCCTGCACCAACACAAGTGCGAAAAGTGGTTTTTCAACACTAACACAAGTGCGAAAAGTGGTTTTTCAACACTATCACAAGTGCAAAAAGTGTTTTTTCCACACTAATACAAATGCAAATGTGGTTTCCTGCACCAACACAAGTGCGAAAAGTGGTTTTTCAATGCCGACGCAAGTGTGAAAAGTGGTTTTTCAACACTAACACAAGTGCGAAAAGTGTTTTTTCCACACGAATACAAGTGCAAAAGTGGCTTCCTGCACCAACACAAGTGCGAAAAGTGGTTTTTCAACACTAACACAAGTGCGAAAAGTGGTTTTTCAACACTAACACAAGTGCGAAAAGTGTTTTTTCCACACGAATACAAGTGCAAAAGTGGCTTCCTGCACCAACACAAGTGCGAAAAGTGGTTTTTCAACACTAACACAAGTGCGAAAAGTGGTTTTTCAACACTAACACAAGTGCGAAAAGTGGTTTTTCAACACTAACACAAGTGCGAGAAGTGGTTTTTCAACACTAACACAAGTGCGAAAAGTGGTTTTTCAACACTATCACAAGTGCAAAAAGTGTTTTTTCCACACTAATACAAGTGCAAAAGTGGTTTCTTGCACCAACACAAGTGCGAAAAGTGGTTTTTCAACACTAACACAAGTGCGAAAAGTGTTTTTCCACACTAATACAAGTGCAAAAGTGGTTTCCTGCACCAACACAAGTGCGAAAAGTGGTTTTTCAACACAAACACAAGTGCAAAAAGTGGTTTTTCAACACTAACACAAGTGCGAAAAGTGGTTTTTCAACACTAACACAAGTGCGAAAAGTGGTTTTCCACACTAATACAAGTGCAAAAGTGGTTTTTCAACACTAACACAAGTGCGAAAAGTGGTTTTTCAACACTAACACAAGTGCGAAAAGTGGTTTTTCCACACTAATACAAGTGCAAAAGTGGTTTCCTGCACCAACACAAGTGCGAAAAGTGGTTTTTCAACACTAATACAAGTGCGAAAAGTGGTTTTTCAACACTATCACAAGTGCAAAAAGTGTTTTTTCCACACTAATACAAGTGCAAAAAGTGGTTTCCTGCAGCAACACAAGTGCGAAAAGTGGTTTTTCAACACTAACATAAGTGCGAAAAGTGTTTTTTCCACGCTAATACAAGTGCAAAAGTGGTTTCCTGCACCAACACAAGTGCGAAAAGTGGTTTTTCAACACTAACACAAGTGCGAAAAGTGGTTTTTCAACACTATCACAAGTGCAAAAAGTGTTTTTTCCACACTAATACAAATGCAAAAGTGGTTTCCTGCACCAACACAAGTGCAAAAGTGGTTTCCTGCACCAACACAAGTGCGAAAAGTGGTTTTTCAACACTAACACAGGTGCGAAAAGTGTTTTTTCCACACTAATACAAGTGCAAAAGTGGTTTGCTGCACCAACACAAGTGCGAAAAGTGGTTTTTCAACACAAACACAAGTGCAAAAAGTGGTTTTTCAACACTAACACAAGTGCGAAAAGTGGTTTTTCAACACTAACACAATTGCGAAAAGTGGTTTTCCACACTAATACAGGTGCAAAAGTGATTTTTCAACACTAACACAAGTGCGAAAAGTGGTTTTTCAACACTAACACAAGTGCGAAAAGTGGTTTTTCAACACTAACACAAGTGCGAAAAGTGTTTTTTCCACACTAATACAAGTGCAAAAGTGGTTTCCTGCACCAACACAAGTGCGAAAAGTGGTTTTTCAACACTAACACAAGTGCGAAAAGTGGTTTTTCAACACTAACACAAGTGCGAAAAGTGGTTTTTCCACACTAATACAAGTGCAAAAGTGGTTTCCTGCACCAACACAAGTGCGAAAAGTGGTTTTTCAACACTATCACAAGTGCAAAAAGTGTTTTTTCCACACTAATACAAGTGCAAAAGTGGTTTCCTGCACCAACACAAGTGCGAAAAGTGGTTTTTCAACACTATCACAAGTGCAAAAAGTGTTTTTTCCACACTAATACAAGTGCAAAAGTAGTTTCCTGCACCAACACAAGTGCAAAAAGTGGTTTTTCAACACTAACACAAGTGCGAAAAGTGGTTTTTCAACACTAACACAAGTGCGAAAAGTGGTTTTTCCACAATAATACAAGTGCAAAAGTGGTTTCCTGCACCAACACAAGTGCGAAAAGTGGTTTTTCTACACTAATACAAGTGCGAAAAGTGGTTTTTCAACACTATCACAAGTGCAAAAAGTGTTTTTTCCACACTAATACAAGTGCAAAAGTGGTTTCCTGCAGCAACACAAGTGCGAAAAGTGGTTTTTCAACACTAACATAAGTGCGAAAAGTGTTTTTTCCACACTAATACAAGTGCAAAAGTGGTTTCCTGCACCAACACAAGTGCGAAAAGTGGTTTTTCAACACTAACACAAGTGCGAAAAGTGGTTTTTCAACACTATCACAAGTGCAAAAAGTGTTTTTTCCACACTAATACAAATGCAAAAGTGGTTTCCTGCACCAACACAAGTGCGAAAAGTGGTTTTTCAATGCCGACGCAAGTGTGAAAAGTGGTTTTTCAACACTAACACAAGTGCGAAAAGTGTTTTTTCCACACGAATACAAGTGCAAAAGTGGCTTCCTGCACCAACACAAGTGTGAAAAGTGGTTTTTCAACACTAACACAAGTGCGAAAAGTGGTTTTTCAACACTAACACAAGTGCGAAAAGTGGTTTTTCCACACTAATACAAGTGCAAAAGTGGTTTCCTGCACCAACACAAGTGCGAAAAGTGTTTTTTCAACACTAACACAAGTGCGAAAAGTGGTTTTTCAACACTATCACAAGTGCAAAAAGTGTTTTTTTCCACACTAATACAAGTGCAAAAGTGGTTTCCTGCACCAACACAAGTGCGAAAAGTGGTTTTTCAACACTAACACAAGTGCGAAAAGTGGTTTTTCAACACTAACACAAGTGCGAAAAGTGTTTTTTCCACACTAATACAAGTGCAAAAGTGGTTTCCTGCACCAACACAAGTGCGAAAAGTGGTTTTTCAACACAAACACAAGTGCAAAAAGTGGTTTTTCAACACTAACACAAGTGCGAAAAGTGGTTTTTCAACACTAACACAAGTGCGAAAAGTGGTTTTCCACACTAATACAAGTGCAAAAGTGGTTTTTCAATACTAACACAAGTGCGAAAAGTGGTTTTTCAACACTAACACAATTGCGAAAAGTGGTTTTTCAACACTAACACAAGTGCGAAAAGTGTTTTTTCCACACTAATACAAGTGCAAAAGTGGTTTCCTGCACCAACACAAGTGCGAAAAGTGGTTTTTCAACACTATCACAAGTGCAAAAAGTGTTTTTTCCACACTAATACAAGTGCAAAAGTAGTTTCCTGCACCAACACATGTGCGAAAAGTGGTTTTTCAACACTAACACAAGTGCGAAAAGTGGTTTTTCAACACTAACACAAGTGCGAAAAGTGGTTTTTCCACACTAATACAAGTGCAAAAGTGGTTTCCTGCACCAACACAAGTGCGAAAAGTGGTTTTTCAACACTAATACAAGTGCGAAAAGTGGTTTTTCAACACTATCACAAGTGCAAAAAGTGTTTTTTCCACACTAATTCAAGTGCAAAAGTGGTTTCCTGCAGCAACACAAGTGCGAAAAGTGGTTTTTCAACACTAACATAAGTGCGAAAAGTGTTCTTTCAACACTAATACAAGTGCAAAAGTGGTTTCCTGCACCAACACAAGTGCGAAAAGTGGTTTTTCAACACTAACACAAGTGCGAAAAGTGGTTTTTCAACACTATCACAAGTGCAAAAAGTGTTTTTTCCACACTAATACAAATGCAAAAGTGGTTTCCTGCACCAACACAAGTGCGAAAAGTGGTTTTTCAACGCCGACGCAAGTGTGAAAAGTGGTTTTTCAACACTAACGCAAGTGTGAAAAGTGTTTTTTCCACACTAATACAAGTGCAAAAGTGGTTTCCTGCACCAACACAAGTGCGAAAAGTGGTTTTTCAACACTAACACAAGTGCGAAAAGTGGTTTTTCAACACTATCACAAGTGCAAAAAGTGTTTTTTCCACACTAATACAAGCGCAAAAGTGGTTTCCTGCACCAACACAAGTGCGAAAAGTGGTTTTTCAACACTATCACAAGTGCAAAAAGTGTTTTTTCCACACTAATACAAGTGCAAAAGTAGTTTCCTGCACCAACACAAGTGCGAAAAGTGGTTTTTCAACACTAACACAAGTGCGAAAAGTGGTTTTTCAACACTAACACAAGTGCGAAAAGTGGTTTTTCCACACTAATACAAGTGCAAAAGTGGTTTCCTCAACCAACACAAGTGCGAAAAGTGGTTTTTCAACACTAATACAAGTGCAAAAAGTGGTTTTTCAACACTATCACAAGTGCAAAAAGTGTTTTTTCCACACTAATACAAGTGCAAAAGTGGTTTCCTGCAGCAACACAAGTGCGAAAAGTGGTTTTTCAACACTAACATAAGTGCGAAAAGTGTTTTTTCCACACTAATACAAGTGCAAAAGTGGTTTCCTGCACCAACACAAGTGCGAAAAGTGGTTTTTCAACACTAACACAAGTGTGAAAAGTGGTTAATCAACACTAACACAAGTGCGAAAAGTGGTTTTTCAACACTAACAAAAGTGCGAAAAGTGTTTTTTCCACACTAATACAAGTGCGAAAAGTGGTTTTTCAACACTAACACAAGTGCGAAAAGTGGTTTTTCAACACTAATACAAGTGCAAAAGTGGTTTCCTGCACCAACACAAGTGCGAAAAGTGGTTTTTCAACATTATCACAAGTGCAAAAAGTGTTTTTTCCACACTAATACAAGTGTAAAAGTAGTTTCCTGCACCAACACAAGTGCGAAAAGTGGTTTTTCAACACTAACACAAGTGCGAAAAGTGGTTTTTCAACACTAACACAAGTGCGAAAAGTGGTTTTTCCACACTAATACAAGTGCAAAAGTGGTTTCCTGCACCAACACAAGTGCGAAAAGTGGTTTTTCAACACTAATACAAGTGCGAAAAGTGGTTTTTCAACACTATCACAAGTGCAAAAAGTGTTTTTTCCACACTAATACAAGTGCAAAAGTGGTTTCCTGCAGCAACACAAGTGCGAAAAGTGGTTTTTCAACACTAACATAAGTGCGAAAAGTGTTTTTTTTCCACACTAATACAAGTGCAAAAGTGGTTTCCTGCACCAACACAAGTGCGAAAAGTGGTTTTTCAACACTAACACAAGTGCGAAAAGTGGTTTTTCAACACTATCACAAGTGCAAAAAGTGTTTTTTCCACACTAATACAAATGCAAAAGTGGTTTCCTGCACCAACACAAGTGCGAAAAGTGGTTTTTCAATGCCGACGCAAGTGTGAAAAGTGGTTTTTCAACACTAACACAAGTGCGAAAAGTGTTTTTTCCAGACGAATACAAGTGCAAAAGTGGCTTCCTGCACCAACACAAGTGCGAAAAGTGGTTTTTCAACACTAACACAAGTGCGAAAAGTGGTTTTTCAACACTAACACAAGTGCGAAAAGTGGTTTTTCCACACTAATACAAGTGCAAAAGTAGTTTCCTGCACCAACACAAGTGCGAGCAGTGGTTTTTCAACACTAACACAAGTGCGAAAAGTGGTTTTTCAACACTATCACAAGTGCAAAAAGTGTTTTTTCCACACTAATACAAGTGCAAAAGTGGTTTCTTGCACCAACACAAGTGCGAAAAGTGGTTTTTCAACACTAACACAAGTGCGAAAAGTGTTTTTTCCACACTAATACAAGTGCAAAAGTGGTTTCCTGCACCAACACAAGTGCGAAAAGTGGTTTTTCAACACAAACACAAGTGCAAAAAGTGGTTTTTCAACACTAACACAAGTGCGAAAAGTGGTTTTTCAACACTAACACAAGTGCGAAAAGTGGTTTTCCACACTAATACAAGTGCAAAAGTGGTTTTTCAACACTAACACAAGTGCGAAATGTGGTTTTTCAACACTAACACAAGTGCGAAAAGTGGTTTTTCAACACTAACACAAGTGCGAAAAGTGTTTTTTCCATACTAATACAAGTGCAAAAGTGGTTTCCTGCACCAACACAAGTGCGAAAAGTGTTTTTTCAACACTAACACAAGTGCGAAAAGTGGTTTTTCAACACTAACACAAGTGCGAAAAGTGGTTTTTCAACACTAACACAAGTGCGAAAAGTGGTTTTTCAACACTAACACAAGTGCGAAAAGTGGTTTTTCAACACTAACACAAGTGCGAAAAGTGGTTTTTCCACACTAATACAAGTGCAAAAGTGGTTTCCTGCACCAACACAAGTGCGAAAAGTGGTTTTTCAACACTAACACAAGTGCGAAAAGTGGTTTTTCAACACTATCACAAGTGCGAAAAGTGGTTTTTCAACACTAACACAAGTGCGAAAAGTGGTTTTTCCACACTAATACAAGTGCAAAAGTGGTTTCCTGCACCAACACAAGTGCGAAAAGTGGTTTTTCAACACTAATACAAGTGCGAAAAGTGGTTTTTCAACACTATCACAAGTGCAAAAAGTGTTTTTTCCACACTAATACAAGTGCAAAAGTGGTTTTTCAACACTAACACAAGTGCGAAAAGTGGTTTTTCAACACTAACATAAGTGCGAAAAGTGTTTTTTCCACACTAATACAAGTGCAAAAGTGGTTTCCTGCACCAACACAAGTGCGAAAAGTGGTTTTTCAACACTAACACAAGTGCGAAAAGTGGTTTTTCAACACTATCACAAGTGCAAAAAGTGTTTTTTCCACACTAATACAAATGCAAAAGTGGTTTCCTGCACCAACACAAGTGCGAAAAGTTGTTTTTCAACGCCGACGCAAGTGTGAAAAGTGGTTTTTCAACACTAACACAAGTGCGAAAAGTGTTTTTTCCACACGAATACAAGTGCAAAAGTGGCTTCCTGCACCAACACAAGTGTGAAAAGTGGTTTTTCAACACTAACACAAGTGCGAAAAGTGGTTTTTCAACACTAACACAAGTGCGAAAAGTGGTTTTTCCACACTAATACAAGTGCAAACGTGGTTTCCTGCACCAACGCAAGTGCGAAAAGTGGTTTTTCAACACTAACACAAGTGCGAAAAGTGGTTTTTCAACACTATCACAAGTGCAAAAAGTGTTTTTTCCACACTAATACAAGTGCAAAAGTGGTTTCCTGCACCAACACAGGTGCGAAAAGTGGTTTTTCAACACTAACACAAGTGCGAAAAGTGGTTTTTCAACACCAACACAAGTGCGAAAAGTGTTTTTTCCACACTAATACAAGTGCAAAAGTGGTTTCCTGCACCAACACAAGTGCGAAAAGTGGTTTTTCAACACAAACACAAGTGCAAAAAGTGGTTTTTCAACACTAACACAAGTGCGAAAAGTGGTTTTTCAACACTAACACAAGTGCGAAAAGTGGTTTTCCACACTAATACAAGTGCAAAAGTGGTTTTTCAATACTAACACAAGTGCGAAAAGTGGTTTTTCAACACTAACACAAGTGCGAAAAGTGGTTTTTCAACACTAACACAAGTGCGAAAAGTGTTTTTTCCACACTAATACAAGTGCAAAAGTGGTTTCCTGCACCAACACAAGTGCGAAAAGTGGTTTTTCAACACTATCACAAGTGCAAAAAGTGTTTTTTCCACACTAATACAAGTGCAAAAGTAGTGTAGTAGTGTAATAATGTTGCTTCTGGGACACCTCCGTTTAACATGGGAAATCCCTATCTAATGTCATTTACCCCCTTGTCTTTTTCAAAAATAATCATAAACACCTCTATTTCTCCCACCCTCATCTTTATGAACCTTTTGTCTGTAGTACCTATCCTTAATGTTGTTCATTAGACCACTCAAACACTACAAATATTTGTTTTCTCTTATAGACCTATCATCCTTCTTCTACATATCATCTGGCAGATTAATCTTTGACCCACTCAAACATTGACCCATTCACTTCCATATTAATTCTTTCCCTCCCTCATTGCCCCTAAAGACCTCTATTTCTCTCACCCTGTTCTTTACGAACCTTCTAACCTTTTGACATGTTATCCTTATTCATTAGACCACTTAAACACCTGTGATCCTTCTGACCTTATGAACCTTTTAACCTTTTACTCTTAATATCATCTGGTGAATATAACCCACTCAAACAACGACCCTACAAATATTTGTTTATGCGTGGGAAATAATTTAATTCTCCTACAACTCTCTTCACCATCTAATATATTAACAAAAAATATGTTTGAGTTTGGTTCTTTATTAAGATATTTTAACTGAGCTAAGATAAAATGGTAAACCTCCCTCAATGTTCTTATTTGAGCGCCTCCAGTGCCACACACTTTTTGGTAGGCTCTGCCCACCTTTTGTTAAGCTCCGTCCACTTTTTGGAAAAACCCCGCCCACTTTTTGGTAAGCCACGCCCACCTTTTACTAAGCCCCGCCCACTTTTTGCTATGTCCCGCCCCTTTTGCTAAGCTCCGCCCACTTTTGCTAAGTCCCACCCACTTTATAAACTCTTCAGCATTGTATCATTTCCAGGTAATACATAACATCATTTTCAGGGAATTTCCATCACATCATTTCCAGTTAAGACACGCCCAGGGAATTTCCACAGGAAATGACACACACCCAGCCCTTCTTATAAAAGGCACCGACCACACAGGCTTTTTCAAACACGCTTTCTGCTTCACTTGAGAATGGACTCCTATGCCGAAATGGAATGGGATAACTTTGCTATTCCTTGGAGTCCTACTACCTGTGTAGAACTCAACCTTCAGATTGATGAACTGGACTCGAACCTCTTATCAATGGAGGTAAGTTTGTTTATTTATTTATTTATTTATTTAATTTTTTTTTTTTTTTTTTTTTTTTAGATGAGACTCATGTAAGAGTTAACAAAGTTTATTTTAATATTCATAGAGCTTGATTTATACAAATAAAAATATTGTATTAAATTAATACATTGTTATTTTCTTTCACAGGAAATTGTATCTGAGATACGAAATGAAAATTCTGCTTTTAACACAACTTGGGATGAAGTTATTTTTTTGTTTGAAGACATTTTGAACAACCAAGACCCCCAGAACGAGTTCTACCTTGATGACCCAGCCAAAGAGTTATACCTTGGAGATCCACAAAATCCTGAAAAAGAGTTTTACCATGATGATACTTGTTGTGAGTTATCAAAACAAAACCCACTGAACAAGTTCTACCTTGATGAGCCAGAATACAAGTCATACATTGGAGACCCACAAATTTCTGAAAATTGGGAAAGGGGAGTTCTCCCTGATGGTCCGCAGTTATACTATGTGAGACACATCATAGAAACCCTAAAAAATTGTGAAATGGGAATTCTCCCTGATGGTCCGCAGTTATACTATGTGAGACACATCATAGAAACCCTAAAAAATTGGGCAAGGAGAGTTCTCCCTGATGGTCCGCAGTTATACTATGTGAGACACATCATAGAAACCCTAAAAAATTGGGAAACGGGAATTCTCCCTGATGGTCCGCAGTTATACTATGTGAGACACATCATAGAAACCCTAAAAAATTGGGCAAGGAGAGTTCTCCCTGATGGTCCGCAGTTATACTATGTGAGACACATCATAGAAACCCTAAAAAATTGGGAAAGGGAAGTTTTCCCTGATGGTCCGCAGTTATACTATGTGAGACTTATCACGGAAACCCCAAATATTTCTGAAAATTGTGGTTCTACCTTGGGGACTTGGAAAGATGGTTATATTTTTGGAGACTCGGAATGGGGGTTTTGTTTTGATGACTCGGAATGTGATACCTATCTTGGAGGCTCAACAGGAATGTGGTTATACCTTGGGAACTTGGAAAGTTGGTTTTATTTTGGAGACTCTACCTGTGGGGTCCATCTTGGAGACTCTTTGGATTCTAAAGCAATGAACAATGTTCTTTGTTTAATGACGCTTGATTTAAGCAATATCAAGAAAGTTCGAGGAAGAAAATGCTGGAAAATTCTTTCTTCCCATTTCTACTTCTTCAAACTTGAAAGCCTTGAAAGACAGAATTGGAAGAAGAGGAAGAAAAAAAAAATGAAATACATATTTTTAAAAAAGAAGAAAAAAAAGATTATGTTAGGGTTTGGGTGGGATTTTGAATGTGAGGGTTAGGGATGGGGTTGGGTTAGGGATGGGGTTGGGTTAGGGTTGGGATTTTGAATGTGAGGGTTAGGGTTGGGGTTGGGTTAGGGATGGGGTTGGGTTCGGGTTGGGATTTTGAATGTGAGGGTTGGGGTTGGGTTAGGGATGGGATTGGGTTAGGGTTGGGATTTTGAATGTGAGGGTTAGGGATGGGTTGGGGTTGGGTTAGGGATGGGGTTGGGTTAGGGTTGGGATTTTGAATGTGAGGGTTAGGGATGGGGTTGGGTTAGGGATGGGGTTGGGTTAGGGATGGGGTTGGGTTAGGGATGGGGTTGGGTTAGGGATTGGGTTGGGTTAGGGATGGGGTTGGGTTGGGAATGGGTTGGGTTAGGGATGGGGTTGGGTTAGGGATGGGTTTGGGTTAGGGATGGGTTTGGGTTAGGGATGGGGTTGGGTTAGGGTTTGTATATTATTATGACTCACTCACACATACACAAAAGTTAAGCCCCAACTGGAAAGTTGAGGGATTCTGTGTTTGGGGTTCACAGATTTAAAAACGTATCCCCATTATACACACACAAAAGTTAAGCCCCAACTGAAAAGTTGTGGGATTCTGTGTTTGGGGTTCACAGATTTAAAAACGTATCCCCATTATACACACACAAAAGTTAAGCCCCAACTAAAAAGTTGTGGGATTCTGTGTTTGGGGTTCACAGATTTAAAAACGTATCCCCATTACATTTTATTTATTTATTTATTATTTTCAAGGGTATTATCTGCTTACTTGTGTTTTTTGTAATTCTTGCGAGTAAAATGAACCCAAGATTTCTTCTCCATTTAAATCATATAATTTGTAGGTCCAAGGGACTGTATCCATTACATCAATGATTTTAAATAATTCACGAGTCCATTTTTGTGTATAACCTTTCTCAAAATGACTTTTCCATTTGTATATTCTTACAATATCACCAACTTTAAACTTGGGCTTTCTCAAATTAATCTCCTTTTCATATTCTAATTTTGTAAATGTTTCTGATGGTTTTGATTTTGTTGATGAATGAACTGTATTATTGTAATTATCTACAATATCCTGAATTAAATACACCCATTTTTGAGAACCGAGTTGTGTGAATTTTTTATATAATTTCTCTTTTAAAGTACGATTAAAACGCTCAATAACAACTGCCTTTCCTTCATTAAAGGTGCTGTATAATTTAATACCCTTCCCCTTAAGAAATTTCATGAATATTTTGTTATAGAACTCTGTTCCCTCATCAGTCCATAACTTCTTTGGTTTCCTTTTATCCCGATCAAATATTAGCTTAAAGGCTAACATTAAAGTACCACCCTTTTATTTTTTAAAGGGACAACCCAGGCAAATCTACTCCTCAAATCAATAACGGTTAAAGCATACCTGTATCCCCTGTCATTATTCAATTCAATTAAATCAGCGGACCATATGTGGTCGGTGTATTTAGAATAAACCTTCCTTCTTTTAAACTTTGTGATTATAGGTTTGTGTAATTCTTCAGCCAAAAGCTCCTCAGTCTTGATGACATCATTAGAGCCTAATAGTTTTTTGAGGAATAACCAAGACCAAGTTTCAATTTAGCATTTATCAAATTTCTCACAATAAACCTATCAACTTTCTCTCTCAACGTTGGATTTTGTATCAAAGACAAATTATACAACATTTCGCTGTCGGCTTTATGTTTTTCAGTCAACGTAGTGGTTTTCCCATAAGCAATATCATGCTTCATACACACTTCGTCAACCCTATTTGTAGGTTTAGACCAAGGTTTAGGATTGTCAGCCTCATCTAATCTTTTATCCAAGTTTGTTCCTGGACCACAGAAAGAATACCCTGGAAGGTGTAATTCCCCTGGAATTCCAGTTGTTGTAAATTTACTTCCTAACAGAAACTTTTGTATGTCTCCTCCTCTTTTAGGAGAGATGAATTGGCACTTTTTAGAGCCACATACTTGACATATTCCTTTTTGATAAACTCTATTATTTTTAGCTTTAACATAAGAGATATTTTTAGATTTAGTTTTCTTTTTACATTTGAGACAATAACTCATATTTATTTATCAGAAAAATTCCGACAGAGTATCAAAACCTTTTTGGTTTTCAACATATACATTTCAATCTTTATTTTTAAAACATAAAGAATCCTAAGGAATGCCTTCACTCTCTCCTCCATTTATTTACAAATAAAAACTAACTAAAGTCAATGACACCAACATCATCAATCACATAATCTTTTCCTTCTTCTTCTTCTTCTTCTTCACCACTTTCTCGTTTAAATCTCCTCCCTGAAATTGAAGACATTAACGTTGTTATTTTTGAAACCATTATCTTCATAAGAGTTGTTAATTCTTTAATTTCCTCTTCGGTGCGTTGAGATTGATTTATTTGCTGTAATACACTCAATCTTTTACGAATCTCACTGATTTCCATCTTTTTATATTTTTCCTCCCTCTCTCTTTGCTCCCTTTACTCCCTCTCCTCCTTCTCCTTTTTCTCCCTCTCCTCCTTCTTCTTTTTCTCTCTTTCCTCCTTCTCCCTTTTCTCTCCTTCCTCCTTCTCCTTTTTTCCCTCTCCTCCTCCTTTTTCTCCCTCTCCTCCTTCTCCTCCCTCTCCCTTTCCTCCTTCTCCTTTTTCTCTCTTTCCTCCTTCTCTTCTTCAACTCCTTGCTCATCCCTTGCTACCCTTGAGTTTGAACCCCAAAGAATATTATACATATACTCATCTGGATTTTGAGATATTCTTGTATCTATAATTATTTTTCTCATAATAGGATACCAATAAGATTTGTTGACGATTTCTAAAAGAGTTTTATATTTCATAACTTTGAGAAGTTCATTTTTATTTAATATTTTAAACAAGTCTCTATTTGTGGGTTTAACAATATCAGTATAAGGCCAGTTTTTAATGACAAAATTCCCATGTATATGCTCCAAATCATAAGGTATGTAATACCGAGCACCCTTTTCTTGTAGGTATCCTTGAATACAAAAATTATAATTCTCTTGTAGTCTTCTTCCTGCCATTTATGTATCAGAAATATATGTGAGATTAATATTATGACAGGTAATACCACCCCATCTTCCCACTACCAAATCGGTTTGTATTCCTCGGCTTGCTATCCTTATCTCATTACCTTCCTTCTTTGTCATGCGAACCATCGCTATACTATCATATATTTTTCTTTTCTTAAAATCACGTATTTGTTGTTTACTAATTGTACTTCCACATAAATCCTTATCCTCACCAAGTGGATAATATTCTTCTTTACGAGACTGATTTAAATCATGTAGGTCTTCTATGTTTATTGAAAAAGACCAATTATACCCTAAATCAGGCATATCATACCCCCATTTATTAATTCGCATATTAACTAAATGTCCTTCTTTATAAAATTCAATTGTAAGCAGGTAGTTAAATTCAATGAGGAAAGGTGTATGGTCAGTATAACCAGGTGTTGTGGTTGTAAATTTTACTTGTTTCACAAAACGTGCTGTTTTCTTTAAAAATATATATTGTGATAAATCACTTAATCTAATTAAGTCATTCGCATCTGTAGGGTTTGGATAATTGATTAATTTATAAGTATTCTTCATATTAATATTTTTACTTACACTATATTTTTGTCGTTCAGCCTGTGCCTTTGTATAATAATTTGATAAATCAATATCCTGAGAGGATTTTCCAAAGATAGAACCATCTTTTCCAACATAAGTCATTTATATTAGATTAAAAATGATATCATAAAAATTTTCATTATTGTTGAGTTGAAATAATACATATAAACATAATTGACCACAACATTTAGAATTAATTTCTTGAACTTGAAATGTTTGATAAACACCATTCTGTAAGAATTGTATTACTTCAACAGGTGGTGGCATACCATAACTATCAAAATAATATTTATCCTGACTATTATGAATACAAACCCAATGAGAACCATTCTGTGTGTCTAAATTCATAATAATATTCTTTGTATTCTTATTTATATGTATTAATTCATCTCTCATACAAATAACCACATTATCAATTTTTAGTGTTTTACAATACTTAGCTAGTTCTATATTTGACGTTGTATTCTTTCCAAATTGTTTAAACCATTTATCCATTTATTTATGAGAAAGATACAATCCATTACCCCGTTTAGTTAGTTTAACACCCGCTTGAGCGATAGAGGAAAGCATATCTCCAACCAACAATCTAGCTTTATCAGGTAGACTTTCAAGTTTTTGAGCAAAATCTACAATTACACCACTTCCACTAATTTGTTTCTCCAACTCCTTGTTATGTCTTTCCAATTCTTTTTGAGCTTTTAGTTGTGCCTTCCTTTCGTTAGCAGTTTTTACCGCTGCTGAAATACCACCAGTCAATGCTCCCGCCGCACTTAAACCAGCAAATAAAGGAATTAGAAACGGGAGAAATCCTCCTCTTGACTCGTCTATTGAATATTTCTTTAACATAGGTTTCGTCATTTTAATTTTAAGTGATCCAACATCATTTAGTGTTTTTACTTGTGTGTGTGTGAGTAAAACATCAATTCTTACAGCTCCTTTTCTTTGAATTGTATTAACATTAATAATACAAGGCTTTTGATTTTGAATACAAGATGTTAATTTATTAAGATTGATTTGATTAACATATACCCCAACCATTTATTTATGAGAAAAAACCTATGTGATATTAATCATAACACCATTATCTGTATTAATCTGTAATTCTGTTTCCTCCAAAAGCAAACAATATGCATTAACCTCTTCACTCTCCCCTCTTTCAATGTATAGAGAAGTATCCACTCGATTAGACTTTATAGTTTCCTTTTGAGAACTCAGGTCAATTGCGTAGATTGTATAAAGTTTTTGAAACGCAACCATATCCAAAATAGGATCATTATTACCATTACTTTCACACACCTTTTGGTAGGACTTGTAGGCTTCCGCATAATCATTTTTTTCCCAATCAATTTCCAATCTATCTCGCGGATAAAATGTGCCATCAAGAGAAACCCGAAGTTGTTTCACCTTAGCATTATCACTCAGCGCATTATTCTTATTAGTACCGTCCTCTCCATCTGGTTTTTTAAAAATGAGCCAGAGGTATCGTGGCTTTCCTTGAAGAACACCCAAATTCCAAGTGTAGGTAGTGTGTTCCAGTTTAACGTGTTGACATCTTCTTTTAAGGTATGATACATTTAGCGGTTTCTTTGAGTTAAGTCTTCTATTTAACATCTCTTCCGTTTTAAGATTAGGAGTATATTCACTGATATACCAACACAAATCATTAATAACAAATTTATTGTTGTCTCCAAAAGCATTTTCATCCCCAAAAAGCAACCTATTTACATTATCATTCCTTTGTAGTTGAAATCTAATTTTAAGACCATACAAAACTTTATCATAATCGCAAAATCCAAATATACCTTTAAGAGGTACTGCTACGGTAAAACTATTCACTGCTTTTGTTTCATCATTATACATTGACTTCCTTTGACTATAACCAGGGTCTGCGTTTGTACCCGTTGACATATCAGGAATAAAACCTTCAACAGCTCCCTTACCCATTCTATCACTAAACGAATATAGTGTAAATTTCATCATTTCAGATGTAGCAGAGACATAATCAACCGCTTCAACCTCTTGTGTTCCAATATACAGGCGGACACTGTCAAACATTTTCCAGAAGAAATCATTTACGAGTGTAGCATTAGTATTATTCGCAGCCTTAGTGAATTTAAATTTACACAGCAAGAAACTATCAGCTATATTCAAGTAAGTTTGTTGATTATTTATTTCAAAACTTTTTGTTCCGTTTGAATTCCAGTCTGTTCCTGTTATAGCATTTACCTTAAAATAGTCTTCCTTTTTAGTGGAGTTTGAAATGATAATCGTATCATCCAAATCATAGATACTATCAATCGCTTCCATACTTGTATTTATATAGCATTAAAATTGTTGAAACCCTGACCCAAGTATTTTAATGATTTTTTGTCGTTCTTGTGAAGATAGTTGAGTTTTACCTTTTTTTATTTCTTTGATTGCTTGTAATTTATGAGACTCCTTTTGAGCATCTTTTATACTCTTTATAGCACCCGCAACGGAGCCCACGGCAGAAGCAGTTGAATCAATTAGGTCTTTATGTTTAAGGATGGTTGAACCAATACCCATTAGAGTATCAATTATCCCATCTCCTTTATTTCGAAATTGATGACCTACACCTCGTTGTCTCTTAGGTTTATAGTATCCTCTACCCACATACCTTGTATAGTCTGGTGAAAGGAACATGCCCTCCCCTGTAATTATTTTATATTTTCCCAACTCGTGTTTTCTCACAATAACCATTATTTATTTATTGAAAAACTTCACGTAGGTGAATTCTGATGGATATAATTTCATCATTAAAGGATATCATACGATTATCTTGGTCGGTTATCCTAAAACTTACTCTGTATATGGTTTTTCCTGACACAGGTAAATAGACAAGATTTTTTGGTTCCATATTAAATTTATAACCAATCGGGGTTGAGTATGCACTGAATGAAAATATTGTATTTGTTCTTATTCCATCGTTATAAGCACCATCAATCAAATCACAATGAATTAATACTGAATTTATACCGGAGGATATTTGGATAACATTATCACTGTAAAACGTCCCGTTATTTTCAATCTTTTTTGAAGAGAAACCCAATAGCTCTCTAAACGAATTTTCAATCGTGAAATCAACTTTATAATTATTTTTAAGTTTAATAGTTGATTTTGAAGTGTGTTTTTGAATATCTATTACAATATTTTTTGGTTCATCACCTTTTTCTTTCATAAGGCGAGAGACTTCTGAAGATATTTGAGAAATCTCGTAAGCTCCAGGTGAAACGGTTATAGTTTTATATCCACTTCCTGGATTATAACTAAACTTGTTGTTTTTCTCTGTGATATTAAAAAGGGTATTGTAAGTTTCCATTGACAACAAAGATGCCTCATATGAGGTAAGGGGGTCAAGTTGTAGTGGGTAAGGGAATGAAGCTGTGTAATCGCTCGTTGTGAAATTAAAACTAAGAATTGTGCTTCTCATCTTATTTAATATCTAATAAAATATCTTTGTATTGCCATTTATTAATTATTTTCATGTTCATCAACTGATCTAAAATGGCTGAGGATTCATTAAAACAATTGTTGTTTCCAGCCTTCTTACTACCTAACAACAATAATAGCCTATTAACTAATTGTGATGGGTCATTTGGAAGAAAACTAACACCCGAACCAAGCTTACTTAAAGCATCAATAATATGTTTCTCCTTCTCATTCTTCTTACTTTTACCAGCAACAGAAACTCCATAATCAAGTGCATTTAGCAACTCAATATATACCCTATCTTCCTCTCTTTCCATATCAAGTGGTTCCTCAAAATATTTTGAACCGCTGAATCCGGGGTTTGTTAGAAGAAACATTAATCTTGGAGTTAATTTAACATTTGGTTGAGTAGAACTCAAGAACATCAATTCATCATTAAATATCAATACCTTTTCTTCCACAAGATGAAACACTGCTGGTTCTTCTGTTGGAATGAGACCTGCTCTGGTTTTTGAACCCGCCGAATATTCATTGTTTTGAAGAGCTTCCACAACATAATTAGGGGGTTGATTTACCTCCTCAAGTTTCCGAAATAATCCCTCGTCATCATATTCTAATTCACCAAGTTCTTGTTTTGTTATCTGACTAAAATCTTTGAGCATTTGAAGTTTTTTCGGAGTAAATTCTACTGTGGGAACTGTAGGTGAGTGTTGAGTTTTCAAAAGTGGTTTAAAGAATTTCTCTTGTTTTCTTTCAAAGGCTTCTTCACCAGTTAGTTTCTGTCTCCGTTTCTTCTTTATCTCTTCCTGTTGTTTAACAACTTTTGAAACTAATTGTTGATGTTCCTTAAACTTTCTTTCTCTTTCTTCAGTATTCATTTTCTGTATTTATTTATTGAAAAATATCATTTAGTATCTCATCTTGTTTCACAACAATATATTTATATTTTCCAATCGTGTGTTTCATATAATTTTCAAATTCTTTTTTACTACATAATGTAGAGCAATTATCTCTCCAAATATTATTTACATCTATTGAATTTAACTTAAATAAAATAAAAGTATTGGCATTGTTTCTTATTGAGCGTCGAGGGAGTTGAAAATATGATTGACTAAGATATATACAATTACAAGAAGAATGTCTCCCTCTTGTATAGTAGCTATCCATTACTGTTTGGTTTCTCTCATTAACACAATCATCAAAGATGACGAGGTTCTTTTTTGATTTATCTAAATCTTGAGGTGAAGGTATATCATCCGTATTATCACTGAGAATACAAGTTATGGGTTTCGATTTTGATTTCTGTGTATCACAAAATAATTGTATTATATCTTCAATATTATAATCATTCAGTTTGTTTTGAAGTTTAAATAAACCGATAATGTCTTCCTTTTTAAGACCTGCATTAAAACCCTGTGAGAGTAGTTGATACTCGGGTTGAAAACTTGACTTTGTAAAAATTATTAAATTATCATAATCTAAAAAATTAGGACCAAGGAGCATCTTTAAAAGTAAACAGGTTTTCCCACATCCGCTTGAACCAACTATTAGACATCTCAATGAATTTGGAATGTTTTTATGGTTATTAAATTTTATCTTATTTTCCCAAACGGGTAAAAAATCATTCATTTATATATTTGGAAAACAAGTCATCCAACTTTTTTTGAGCTATTTTAGAAACTCTATATTTTATCCTGAGTTCTGGTTTAATTTCAAAATAATTCATTATTTTATTTATGTAGTATCTTGTATTAACATTTCCATTAAAATTATTTTGAATAATAAATATCATTAAACCCTTATACATTTCCTCAATACAAAGAGTCTCTTTCCTTGTAAGAAATGGTGTATTATCACCATAATGCTTAACATTCATCTCTCTTATTAATCTTGTAAAGTAATTCATTTTTGGTTCTAATTTAAAAGAGTTATATGTTTTTTTATATTTCTTATTATCATTAATTAGAATATAATCACAGAATAAACATTGTTTATATGAATCCTCATCATTAAGCCCCACTCTATCACAAGCCGGACAATTCTCTAATTTATCATATGGAGAGTCTGGAAATTCTAAATATCCTTCAGAACTTATCATATTTATGTGGTAAATTTTTACTTAAACTAAACGCAAGTTTATTCATTAATAAATACAATGTTTCAAAGCACAAAAGACAAATTTCAATCAATCTCTACTTCGGTGGAAGATATAGAAAAATATGTCAAAGATGTTAAATTGAACAAAGATAAATATGGAAATTTTTGGGTAAAACCAGTTATGGAAAATAACATGAGCCCCTCTATTTCATTTAAAGGAAGAGCTCTAACTATACCTGGAAAGACATCCATTAAAGTAAATCTAACAAAAGTTTCTCCTCTACTCCTGGCAATTTATTCAAAGCTTGAAAAAGTGATTGACCACGATACTTTGAAAAAGAATGATAAGACCATTAATAATTCTAGAGGAGACATTTGTATTTTCTTTAATAATCCAAAGGGTGTAGATCTAAGTAAAATGAATGATGTTAATATTTCTGGTGAAATGTCATTTCGTTCTATGATAGTTAGAGATTATTTAAAGATAACTTTTGATATAAAAATTGTAGAGATTGAATCTGTTAATGAAAGAAAGTATATAGATATTGATGGGAATATTTTTCTTGCTAATTAAATATGAGTCAATACAGCAGTGAAGATTTTACTATTTCATTGAACTCGGACGATAGTGATGATAGTATTTCATTGAACTTGGATGATGGTGATGATAGTATTTCATTGAACACAGATGATAGTTATGATACTAATAGTTTGTGCTCAAATGATAGTTATGAGAGTAGCTTTATTGATGACTCTGAGTATGATTCTGAGTATTCATGTGATAGTTATGACTTAGATGATTCTGAGTGAAAAAGTGTTTTAGTTTAAGCACAGTGATATATATAAAACGGAGCTGTAAAGCTCAAAAGTGTTTTATTTTAAGCACAGTGATATATATAAAACACCACGTTTTCTCACGCTATAAATATGGTTTATTGTGATACTTGCGAGAAGGAAGTAAAATATTATAAACAACATATTCTCACCGCAAAACATACATACAACATTTTAAACAAACTTTCCCCTCTTCCACCTGAAACAAAACACTGTTCTACATGTAATAAAAATATCCTCAAGAAAGGCTTCAAAATACATCTTAAAACAAATCTACATTTATCAAATTTTATCACAACTAAAAACTCTGATGGAGCATTCAAAGGACATATTAAAATAAGAGTCTTTAACTTCAAACCTCCTGAACCAGAGTCTATAGTTGATGCTGTAGAAATAGTTAAACCTGCTGTTCAAACGTTGATTGAAAAAACACTAAAGGAAATGAAACCACTTAAATTTTATATGGGAGTAAAATTAGAAATGACAAAGGATGAAGGAGTTATAGATGCACCATACATGAGAACTGAGCCACACTTTATATCTTCATATCAAGATTTTAAAACATCAGGAGTCTATGATGAACTTATTAAACAAGAGCAAGATGTGGATAATTCAATCATAGGAAGTGGATTCAATATAGGAAAAATTATTTACATAGACATTCATATTCTTAAATCAGATCCTCTAAAAGCTTCTTCTTACATTGATTTACCCAGTGTTATCAAAAATAGAAAAGCAGTTATCAATATCAAAAATAAAGACAATAAATGTTTTCTCTGGTCTATTTTAGCACACTTACATCCTCCACATTTTCATGATGAAAGAGTATCTCATTATAAAAAATATGAGAATACATTAAATACGAAAGATCTAAAGTTTCCGATGACTTTAAATGATATTCCTAAATTTGAAAAGATGAATAATTTATCAGTTAATGTTTATGGTCTAACAGAAACAAACAACATTCAGGTTTTAAAGCTTTCTGACAATTGTAAACAAACTCATATTAATCTTCTATATTTTAATTCAGACGAAAATTCACATTATACATACATCAAAGATATTGCTAAATTAATAAAACCACAAGTCTGTAAGAGAACAAATAAAATATATATTTGTTTGCGTTGTCTTAACTTCTTCAATTCACAAGAAAGATTAGATAAACATTCAAATTATTGTGGCGAACATAAATCAACGGTAATCAATATGCCTAAAGAAGGCTCAAAGATCACATTCAAAGATGAAAATAAAAAGATCAAACATCCATTTGTTATATATGCTGATTTTGAAAGTATTTTAGATAAAATTGATACTGCTTCTCAAGATCCAAAAGAATCATACACAAATAAATATCAAAAACATACTCCTTGTGGTTTTTGTTATTATATCAAATCATCCGTTGGTGATAAATATAACAAGTTAGAGATGTATAGAGGCTCAAATACCCCAGAGGAGTTTGTGAAACGACTAGAAAAAGACTGTGTTCGATTAACCAAGATAATGAGAGAAACCAATAAACCAATGTCCTTAACAAGTAAAGAAAAAAGGGAATTTATAAAAAACAATGTCTGTCATATTTGTGAGGAGAAAATTGGTAAAGGTCTAAAGGTTAGAGACCATTGTCATCTCACTGGTAAATATAGAGGTCCGGCTCATCAAAGTTGTAATATTAATTATCAACTCCCCTCTTTCATTCCTGTCTTTCTTCATAACAACGCTCATTATGATACACATCTATTTATCAAGGAACTCTCAAAGACTTCTGGAAGTATCTCAGCAATTCCAAACACGGATCAGAAATACATTTCATTCACAAAAACAATTCACACATCTCCTATTACTCATATCAGATTTCTTGATACATTTAAATTCATGGCAAGTCCATTGGTTAACTTGGTTCAAAATCTAAAAGAGTTTCCATGTCTTTCAGAGTATTTTTTAGATAAAGATTTTCTAACACAAAAGGGAATTTACCCCTATGACTATATGGACTCATTTGAGAGATTCAATGAAACACAACTTCCTTCAAAAGAAAATTTCTATAACAAATTAAATAATAGTCATATATCTGATAAAGATTATGTACACGCACAAAATGTTTGGGAAAAATATAACATCAAGAATCTTGGCGAGTATCACGATTTGTATCTCAAAACTGATGTGCTTTTATTGGCCGATGTATTTGAAGCCTTTAGATCTGTTTGTCGCACTGGATATGGATTGGATCCTGCTCACTACTACACAGCACCTGGATTGGCCTGGAGTGCGATGTTGAAAATGACAAAACAAGATTTGGATTTGATAACCGATGTTGATATGCTTTTGATGATTGAAAAGGCAAAAAGAGGTGGAATTTCACAAGTCTGCTCGAGTAGATACGCAAAAGCAAATAACAAATATCTTCCAAATTATGATCCAACGAAAGAGAGTTCTTACTTGATGTACTATGACGCGAACAACCTGTATGGCTGGGCAATGTCTCAGGCTCTTCCTTATGGAAAACTTAGATGGGTAAAGGAAAAAGACTACAAAAACGTTTTACAAGATGTATGTATCTCTACACAAAAAGAATTGGATGAAGAAAAAGTTGGTTATTATTTTGAAATTGATTTAAAATATCCAGAGGAACTCCATAACCTACACAAAGATCTCCCATTTGCTTGTGAGAAAGAAAGTCCAAAGAAAGAATGGTTGAGTGATTATCAACGATCGTTTGATATAGGTGAATCAACAGAAAAATTACTTACTACATTATATAACAAGAAAAATTATGTTCTACACCAAAGAAATTTGCGACAATATTTATCAAAAGGTCTAAGAGTAGAGAAGATCCATAGGGTTCTAAAGTTCAATCAAAGTCATTGGTTAAAGGGGTACATTGATTTTAATACACAAAGAAGAACAGAGTCAAAAACAGATTTTGAGAAAGACTTTTATAAATTGATGAATAATGTGGTCTTTGGTAAGACTATGGAGAATGTGAGGAAAAGACAAAATATCAGACTATCAACATCTTGGGAACAAGCATCAAAATTAATTAATAGACCGAGTTTTACTCGAGCTGAGGTCTTTACTGAGAACTTTTGTGCGATCCATTTGATTAAAGAGAGTATTGAAATGAACAAACCTATTTATATTGGAACAACAATTCTTGATTTATCAAAGTCATTAATGTATGATTACTTTTATAATAACTTGAGGAAGAAATATCAAAATGATGTTAATCTACTTTATATGGATACAGATAGTTTTATTTTGAAAATTAATACCAACGATGTTTATTCAGACATGAAAAGAGACATTAATATCTATGACACGAGTAATTACAGTCCAGAGAGTGAGTTGTTCTCTTCTAAAAATAAAAAGGTGATTGGAAAGTTCAAGGATGAATTAGGAGGAAATGTTATGAGTGAATTTGTGGGATTGAGGTCAAAGGCTTATGCTTATAAATACATTGTGAATAACGTTGAAAAGACTGATAAGAAGTTAAAAGGTGTAAAGAAAAATGTTATTAAAGAAACAATAAACTTTAAGGATTATTATAACTGTTTAACAACAAAGAAAGAAGAGTTTAGAAAGATTAATGGAATAAGAAGTTATAAACATCAATTATATTCAGAAGAGATAAATAAGAAAGCATTGGGGGCTTTTGATGATAAGAGGTTTATTTTAGAAAATGGAATTGATAGTCTCCCTTATGGTTATATAAGTATATAAGTGATAAGATATATATATAAGTGATAAGATATATATAAGTGATAAGATATACATAAGTGATAAGATATATATAAGTGATAAGATATATATAAGTGATAAGTTAAAAAGGGGGGGGGGGGGTTGGGGATTTTAACGGGCTACCGCCGCCTTTTTTACTATTATATAAATGATAGAACCAAGTATCAACCAGACTAAAGAGTGGAGGTGTAATCAACCTTGGTATATAAATGGAAAACATAATGAATGTGAAAAATATCAAATAGGTATAATTGAAAAGGCAACTGGTAAAAAAGTTCACAAAACAAATAAGAGAATTAATTTAAATACCGGTGAATTGGGTAAAAAAGATGGAAATATTTTTGAGTGGACGGAAAACTTTGATGGTTGTCAGGAAAATATATACTTTAATTTAAAAATGGTATGTGGCACTGGAGGCGCTCAAATAAGAACATTGAGGGAGGTTTACCATTTTATCTTAGCTCAGTTAAAATATCTTAATAAAGAACCAAACTCAAACATATTTTTTGTTAATATATTAGATGGTGAAGAGAGTTGTAGGAGAATTAAATTATTTCCCACGCATAAACAAATATTTGTAGGGTCGTTGTTTGAGTGGGTTATATTCACCAGATGATATTAAGAGTAAAAGGTTAAAAGGTTCATAAGGTCAGAAGGATCACAGGTGTTTAAGTGGTCTAATGAATAAGGATAACATGTCAAAAGGTTAGAAGGTTCGTAAAGAACAGGGTGAGAGAAATAGAGGTCTTTAGGGGCAATGAGGGAGGGAAAGAATTAATATGGAAGTGAATGGGTCAATGTTTGAGTGGGTCAAAGATTAATCTGCCAGATGATATGTAGAAGAAGGATGATAGGTCTATAAGAGAAAACAAATATTTGTAGTGTTTGAGTGGTCTAATGAACAACATTAAGGATAGGTACTACAGACAAAAGGTTCATAAAGATGAGGGTGGGAGAAATAGAGGTGTTTATGATTATTTTTGAAAAAGACAAGGGGGTAAATGACATTAGATAGGGATTTCCCATGTTAAACGGAGGTGTCCCAGAAGCAACATTATTACACTACTTAGTTTCCTGCACCAACACAGGTGCGAAAAGTGGTTTTTCAACACTAACACAAGTGCGAAAAGTGGTTTTTCAACACTAACACAAGTGCGAAAAGTGGTTTTTCCACACTAATACAAGTGCAAAAGTGGTTTCCTGCACCAACACAAGTGCGAAAAGTGGTTTTTCAACACTAATACAAGTGCGAAAAGTGGTTTTTCAACACTATCACAAGTGCAAAAAGTGTTTTTTCCACACTAATACAAGTGCAAAAGTGGTTTCCTGCAGCAACACAAGTGCGAAAAGTGGGTTTTCAACACTAACATAAGTGCGAAAAGTGTTCTTTCCACACTAATACAAGTGCAAAAGTGGTTTCCTGCACCAACACAAGTGCGAAAAGTGGTTTTTCAACACTAACACAAGTGCGAAAAGTGGTTTTTCAACACTATCACAAGTGCAAAAAGTGTTTTTTCCACACTAATACAAATGCAAAAGTGGTTTCCTGCACCAACACAAGTGCGAAAAGTGGTTTTTCAACGCCGACGCAAGTGTGAAAAGTGGTTTTTCAACACTAACACAAGTGCGAAAAGTGTTTTTTCCACACGAATACAAGTGCAAAAGTGGCTTCCTGCACCAACACAAGTGCGAAAAGTGGTTTTTCAACACTAACACAAGTGCGAAAAGTGGTTTTTCAACACTATCACAAGTGCAAAAAGTGTTTTTTCCACACTAATACAAGTGCAAAAGTGGTTTCCTGCACCAACACAAGTGCGAAAAGTGGTTTTTCAACACTAACACAAGTGCGAAAAGTGGTTTTTCAACACTAACACAAGTGCGAAAAGTGGTTTTTCAACACTAATACAAGTGCAAAAGTGGTTTCCTGCACCAACACAAGTGCGAAAAGTGGTTTTTCAACACTAACACAAGTGCGAAAAGTGGTTTTTCAACACTAACACAAGTGCGAAAAGTGTTTTTTCCACACTAATACAAGTGCAAAAGTGGTTTCCTGCACCAACACAAGTGCGAAAAGTGGTTTTTCAACACTAACACAAGTGCGAAAAGTGTTTTTCAACACTAACACAAGTGCGAAAAGTGGTTTTTCAACACTAACACAAGTGCGAAAAGTGGTTTTTCAACACTAACACAAGTGCGAAAAGTGGTTTTTCCACACTAATACAAGTGCAAAAGTGGCTTCCTGCACCAACACAAGTGCGAAAAGTGGTTTTTCAACACTAACACAAGTGCGAAAAGTGTTTTTTCCACACTAATACAAGTGCAAAAGTGGTTTCCTGCACCAACACAAGTGCGAAAAGTGGTTTTTCCACACTAATACAAGTGCAAAAGTGGTTTCCTGCACCAACACAAGTGCGAAAAGTGGTTTTTCAACACTAATACAAGTGCGAAAAGTGGTTTTTCAACACTATCACAAGTGCAAAAAGTGTTTTTTCCACACTAATACAAGTGCAAAAGTGGTTTCCTGCAGCAACACAAGTGCGAAAAGTGGTTTTTCAACAATAACATAAGTGCGAAAAGTGTTTTTTCCACACTAATACAAGTGCAAAAGTGGTTTCCTGCACCAACACAAGTGCGAAAAGTGGTTTTTCAACACTATCACAAGTGCAAAAAGTGTTTTTTCCACACTAATACAAGTGCAAAAGTAGTTTCCTGCATCAACACAAGTGCGAAAAGTGGTTTTTCAACACTAACACAAGTGCGAAAAGTGTTTTTTCCACACTAATACAAGTGCAAAAGTGGTTTCCTGCACCAACACAAGTGCGAAAAGTGGTTTTTCCACACTAATACAAGTGCAAAAGTGGTTTCCTGCACCAACACAAGTGCGAAAAGTGGTTTTTCAACACTAATACAAGTGCGAAAAGTGGTTTTTCAACACTATCACAAGTGCAAAAAGTGTTTTTTCCACACTAATACAAGTGCAAAAGTGGTTTCCTGCAGCAACACAAGTGCGAAAAGTGGTTTTTCAACACTAACATAAGTGCGAAAAGTGTTTTTTCCACACTAATACAAGTGCAAAAGTGGTTTCCTGCACCAACACAAGTGCGAAAAGTGGTTTTTCAACACTAACACAAGTGTGAAAAGTGGTTAATCAACACTAACACAAGTGCGAAAAGTGGTTTTTCAACACTAACAAAAGTGCGAAAAGTGTTTTTTCCACACTAATACAAGTGCGAAAAGTGGTTTTTCAACACTAACACAAGTGCGAAAAGTGGTTTTTCAACACTAATACAAGTGCAAAAGTGGTTTCCTGCATCAACACAAGTGCAAAAAGTGGTTTTTCAACATTATCACAAGTGCAAAAAGTGTTTTTTCCACACTAATACAAGTGTAAAAGTAGTTTCCTGCACCAACACAAGTGCGAAAAGTGGTTTTTCAACACTAACACAAGTGCGAAAAGTGGTTTTTCAACACTAACACAAGTGCGAAAAGTGGTTTTTCCACACTAATACAAGTGCAAAAGTGGTTTCCTGCACCAACACAAGTGCGAAAAGTGGTTTTTCAACACTAATACAAGTGCGAAAAGTGGTTTTTCAACACTATCACAAGTGCAAAAAGTGTTTTTTCCACACTAATACAAGTGCAAAAGTGGTTTCCTGCAGCAACACAAGTGCGAAAAGTGGTTTTTCAACACTAACATAAGTGCGAAAAGTGTTTTTTCCACACTAATACAAGTGCAAAAGTGGTTTCCTGCACCAACACAAGTGCGAAAAGTGGTTTTTCAACACTAACACAAGTGCGAAAAGTGGTTTTTCAACACTATCACAAGTGCAAAAAGTGTTTTTTCCACACTAATACAAATGCAAAAGTGGTTTCCTGCACCAACACAAGTGCGAAAAGTGGTTTTTCAACGCCGACGCAAGTGTGAAAAGTGGTTTTTCAACACTAACACAAGTGCGAAAAGTGTTTTTTCCACACGAATACAAGTGCAAAAGTGGCTTCCTGCACCAACACAAGTGCGAAAAGTGGTTTTTCAACACTAACACAAATGCGAAAAGTGGTTTTTCAACACTAACACAAGTGCGAAAAGTGGTTTTTCCACACTAATACAAGTGCAAAAGTGGTTTCCTGCACCAACACAAGTGCGAAAAGTGGTTTTTCAACACTAATACAAGTGCGAAAAGTGGTTTTTCAACACTATCACAAGTGCAAAAAGTGTTTTTTCCACACTAATACAAGTGCAAAAGTGGTTTCCTGCAGCAACACAAGTGCGAAAAGTGGTTTTTCAACACTAACATAAGTGCGAAAAGTGTTTTTTCCACACTAATACAAGTGCAAAAGTGGTTTCCTGCACCAACACAAGTGCGAAAAGTGGTTTTTCAACACTAACACAAGTGCGAAAAGTGGTTTTTCAACACTATCACAAGTGCAAAAAGTGTTTTTTCCACACTAATACAAATGCAAAAGTGGTTTCCTGCACCAACACAAGTGCGAGAAGTGGTTTTTCAACACTAACACAAATGCGAAAAGTGGTTTTTCAACACTAACACAAGTGCGAAAAGTGGTTTTTCAACACTAACACAAGTGCAAAAAGTGTTTTTTCCACACTAATACAAGTGCAAAAGTGGTTTCCTGCACCAACACAAGCGCGAAAAGTGGTTTTTCAACACAAACACAAGTGCGAAAAGTGGTTTTTCAACATTAACACAAGTGCAAAAAGTGTTTTTTCCACACTAATACAAGTGCAAAAGTAGTTTCCTGCACCAACACAAGTGCGAAAAGTGGTTTTTCAACACTAACACAAGTGCGAAAAGTGGTTTTTCAACACTAACACAAGTGCGAAAAGTGGTTTTTCCACACTAATACAAGTGCAAAAGTGGTTTCCTGCACCAACACAAGTGCGAAAAGTGGTTTTTCAACACTAATACAAGTGCGAAAAGTGGTTTTTCAACACTATCACAAGTGCAAAAAGTGTTTTTTCCACACTCATACAAGTGCAAAAGTGGTTTCCTGCAGCAACACAAGTGCGAAAAGTGGTTTTTCAACACTAACATAAGTGCGAAAAGTGTTCTTTCCACACTAATACAAGTGCAAAAGTGGTTTCCTGCACCAACACAAGTGCGAAAAGTGGTTTTTCAACACTAACACAAGTGCGAAAAGTGGTTTTTCAACACTATCACAAGTGCAAAAAGTGTTTTTTCCACACTAATACAAATGCAAAAGTGGTTTCCTGCACCAACACAAGTGCGAAAAGTGGTTTTTCAATGCCGACGCAAGTGTGAAAAGTGGTTTTTCAACACTAACGCAAGTGCGAAAAGTGTTTTTTCCACACTAATACAAGTGCAAAAGTGGTTTCCTGCACCAACACAAGTGCGAAAAGTGGTTTTTCAACACTAACACAAGTGCGAAAAGTGGTTTTTCAACACTATCAAAAGTGCAAAAAGTGTTTTTTCCACACTAATACAAGCGCAAAAGTGGTTTCCTGCACCAACACAAGTGCGAAAAGTGGTTTTTCAACACTATCACAAGTGCAAAAAGTGTTTTTTCCACACTAATACAAGTGCAAAAGTAGTTTCCTGCACCAACACAAGTGCGAAAAGTGGTTTTTCAACACCAACACAAGTGCGAAAAGTGTTTTTTCCACACTAATACAAGTGCAAAAGTGGTTTCCTGCACCAACACAAGTGCGAAAAGTGGTTTTTCCACACTAATACAAGTGCAAAAGTGGTTTCCTGCACCAACACAAGTGCGAAAAGTGGTTTTTCAACACTAATACAAGTGCGAAAAGTGGTTTTTCAACACTATCACAAGTGCAAAAAGTGTTTTTTCCACACTAATACAAGTGCAAAAGTGGTTTCCTGCAGCAACACAAGTGCGAAAAGTGGTTTTTCAACACTAACATAAGTGCGAAAAGTGTTTTTTCCACACTAATACAAGTGCAAAAGTGGTTTCCTGCACCAACACAAGTGCGAAATGTGGTTTTTCAACACTATCACAAGTGCAAAAAGTGTTTTTTCCACACTAATACAAGTGCAAAAGTAGTTTCCTGCACCAACACAAGTGCGAAAAGTGGTTTTTCAACACTAACACAAGTGCGAAAAGTGTTTTTTCCACACTAATACAAGTGCAAAAGTGGTTTCCTGCACCAACACAAGTGCGAAAAGTGGTTTTTCCACACTAATACAAGTGCAAAAGTGGTTTCCTGCACCAACACAAGTGCGAAAAGTGGTTTTTCAACACTAATACAAGTGCGAAAAGTGGTTTTTCAACACTATCACAAGTGCAAAAAGTGTTTTTTCCCCACTAATACAAGTGCAAAAGTGGTTTCCTGCAGCAACACAAGTGCGAAAAGTGGTTTTTCAACACTAACATAAGTGCGAAAAGTGTTTTTTCCACACTAATACAAGTGCAAAAGTGGTTTCCTGCACCAACACAAGTGCGAAAAGTGGTTTTTCAACACTAACACAAGTGTGAAAAGTGGTTAATCAACACTAACACAAGTGCGAAAAGTGGTTTTTCAACACTAACAAAAGTGCGAAAAGTGTTTTTTCCACACTAATACAAGTGCGAAAAGTGGTTTCTCAACACTAACACAAGTGCGAAAAGTGGTTTTTCAACACTAATACAAGTGCAAAAGTGGTTTCCTGCATCAACACAAGTGCGAAAAGTGGTTTTTCAACATTATCACAAGTGCAAAAAGTGTTTTTTCCACACTAATACAAGTGTAAAAGTAGTTTCCTGCACCAACACAAGTGCGAAAAGTGGTTTTTCAACACTAACACAAGTGCGAAAAGTGGTTTTTCAACACTAACACAAGTGCGAAAAGTGGTTTTTCCACACTAATACAAGTGTAAAAGTAGTTTCCTGCACCAACACAAGTGCGAAAAGTGGTTTTTCAACATTATCACAAGTGCAAAAAGTGTTTTTTCCACACTAATACAAGTGTAAAAGTAGTTTCCTGCACCAACACAAGTGCGAAAAGTGGTTTTTCAACACTAACACAAGTGCGAAAAGTGGTTTTTCAACACTAACACAAGTGCGAAAAGTGGTTTTTCAACACTAATACAAGTGCGAAAAGTGGTTTTTCAACACTATCACAAGTGCAAAAAGTGTTTTTTCCACACTAATACAAGTGCTAAAGTGGTTTCCTGCAGCAACACAAGTGCGAAAAGTGGTTTTTCAACACTAACATAAGTGCGAAAAGTGTTTTTTCCACACTAATACAAGTGCAAAAGTGGTTTCCTGCACCAACACAAGTGCGAAAAGTGGTTTTTCAACACTAACACAAGTGCGAAAAGTGGTTTTTCAACACTATCACAAGTGCAAAAGTGTTTTTTCCACACTAATACAAATGCAAAAGTGGTTTCCTGCACCAACACAAGTGCGAAAAGTGGTTTTTCAACGCCGACGCAAGTGTGAAAAGTGGTTTTTCAACACTAACACAAGTGCGAAAAGTGTTTTTTCCACACGAATACAAGTGCAAAAGTGGTTTTTCCACACTAATACAAGTGCAAAAGTGGTTTCCTGCACCAACACAAGTGCGAAAAGTGGTTTTTCAACACTAATACAAGTGCGAAAAGTGGTTTTTCAACACTATCAAAAGTGCAAAAAGTGTTTTTTCCACACTAATACAAGCGCAAAAGTGGTTTCCTGCACCAACACAAGTGCGAAAAGTGGTTTTTCAACACTATCACAAGTGCAAAAAGTGTTTTTTCCACACTAATACAAGTGCAAAAGTAGTTTCCTGCACCAACACAAGTGCGAAAAGTGGTTTTTCAACACTAACACAAGTGCGAAAAGTGTTTTTTCCACACTAATACAAGTGCAAAAGTGGTTTCCTGCACCAACACAAGTGCGAAAAGTGGTTTTTCCACACTAATACAAGTGCAAAAGTGGTTTCCTGCACCAACACAAGTGCGAAAAGTGGTTTTTTCAACACTAATACAAGTGCGAAAAGTGGTTTTTCACACTATCACAAGTGCAAAAAGTGTTTTTTCCACACTAATACAAGTGCAAAAGTGGTTTCCTGCAGCAACACAAGTGCGAAAAGTGGTTTTTCAACACTAACATAAGTGCGAAAAGTGTTTTTTCACACTAATACAAGTGCAAAAGTGGTTTCCTGCACCAACACAAGTGCGAAAAGTGGTTTTTCAACACTATCACAAGTGCAAAAAGTGTTTTTTCCACACTAATACAAGTGCAAAAGTAGTTTCCTGCACCAACACAAGTGCGAAAAGTGGTTTTTCAACACTAACACAAGTGCGAAAAGTGTTTTTTCCACACTAATACAAGTGCAAAAGTGTTTTCCTGCACCAAACAAAGTGCGGAAAAGTGGTTTTTCCACACTAATACAAGTGCAAAAGTGGTTTCCTGCACCAACACAAGTGCGAAAAGTGGTTTTTCAACACTAATACAAGTGCGAAAAGTGGTTTTTCAACACTATCACAAGTGCAAAAAGTGTTTTTTCCCCACTAATACAAGTGCAAAAGTGGTTTCCTGCAGCAACACAAGTGCGAAAAGTGGTTTTTCAACACTAACATAAGTGCGAAAAGTGTTTTTTCCACACTAATACAAGTGCAAAAGTGGTTTCCTGCACCAACACAAGTGCGAAAAGTGGTTTTTCAACACTAACACAAGTGTGAAAAGTGGTTAATCAACACTAACACAAGTGCGAAAAGTGGTTTTTCAACACTAACAAAAGTGCGAAAAGTGTTTTTTCCACACTAATACAAGTGCGAAAAGTGGTTTCTCAACACTAACACAAGTGCGAAAAGTGGTTTTTCAACACTAATACAAGTGCAAAAGTGGTTTCCTGCACCAACACAAGTGCGAAAAGTGGTTTTTCAACACTAATACAAGTGCGAAAAGTGGTTTTTCAACACTATCACAAGTGCAAAAAGTGTTTTTTCCACACTCATACAAGTGCAAAAGTGGTTTTCCTGCAGCAACACAAGTGCGAAAAGTGGTTTTTCAACACTAACATAAGTGCGAAAAGTGTTCTTTCCACACTAATACAAGTGCAAAAGTGGTTTCCTGCACCAACACAAGTGCGAAAAGTGGTTTTTCAACACTAACACAAGTGCGAAAAGTGGTTTTTCAACACTATCACAAGTGCAAAAAGTGTTTTTTCCACACTAATACAAATGCAAAAGTGGTTTCCTGCACCAACACAAGTGCGAAAAGTGGTTTTTCAATGCCGACGCAAGTGTGAAAAGTGGTTTTTCAACACTAACGCAAGTGCGAAAAGTGTTTTTTCCACACTAATACAAGTGCAAAAGTGGTTTCCTGCACCAACACAAGTGCGAAAAGTGGTTTTTCAACACTAACACAAGTGCGAAAAGTGGTTTTTCAACACTATCAAAAGTGCAAAAAGTGTTTTTTCCACACTAATACAAGCGCAAAAGTGGTTTCCTGCACCAACACAAGTGCGAAAAGTGGTTTTTCAACACTATCACAAGTGCAAAAAGTGTTTTTTCCACACTAATACAAGTGCAAAAGTAGTTTCCTGCACCAACACAAGTGCGAAAAGTGGTTTTTCAACACTAACACAAGTGCGAAAAGTGTTTTTTCCACACTAATACAAGTGCAAAAGTGGTTTCCTGCACCAACACAAGTGCGAAAAGTGGTTTTTCCACACTAATACAAGTGCAAAAGTGGTTTCCTGCACCAACACAAGTGCGAAAAGTGGTTTTTCAACACTAATACAAGTGCGAAAAGTGGTTTTTCAACACTATCACAAGTGCAAAAAGTGTTTTTTCCACACTAATACAAGTGCAAAAGTGGTTTCCTGCAGCAACACAAGTGCGAAAAGTGGTTTTTCAACACTAACATAAGTGCGAAAAGTGTTTTTTCCACACTAATACAAGTGCAAAAGTGGTTTCCTGCACCAACACAAGTGCGAAAAGTGGTTTTTCAACACTATCACAAGTGCAAAAAGTGTTTTTTCCACACTAATACAAGTGCAAAAGTAGTTTCCTGCACCAACACAAGTGCGAAAAGTGGTTTTTCAACACTAACACAAGTGCGAAAAGTGTTTTTTCCACACTAATACAAGCGCAAAAGTGGTTTCCTGCACCAACACAAGTGCGAAAAGTGGTTTTTCCACACTAATACCAGTGCAAAAGTGGTTTCCTGCACCAACACAAGTGCGAAAAGTGGTTTTTCAACACTAATACAAGTGCGAAAAGTGGTTTTTCAACACTATCACAAGTGCAAAAAGTGTTTTTTTCCCCACTAATACAAGTGCGAAAAGTGTTTTTTCCACACTAATACAAGTGCAAAAGTGGTTTCCTGCACCAACACAAGTGCGAAAAGTGGTTTTTCAACACTAACATAAGTGCGAAAAGTGTTTTTTCCACACTAATACAAGTGCAAAAGTGGTTTCCTGCACCAACACAAGTGCGAAAAGTGGTTTTTCAACACTAACACAAGTGTGAAAAGTGGTTAATCAACACTAACACAAGTGCGAAAAGTGGTTTTTCAACACTAACAAAAGTGCGAAAAGTGTTTTTTCCACACTAATACAAGTGCGAAAAGTGGTTTCTCCAACACTAACACAAGTGCGAAAAGTGGTTTTTCAACACTAATACAAGTGCAAAAGTGGTTTCCTGCATCAACACAAGTGCGAAAAGTGGTTTTTCAACATTATCACAAGTGCAAAAAGTGTTTTTTCCACACTAATACAAGTGTAAAAGTAGTTTCCTGCACCAACACAAGTGCGAAAAGTGGTTTTTCAACACTAACACAAGTGCGAAAAGTGGTTTTTCAACACTAACACAAGTGCGAAAAGTGGTTTTTCCACACTAATACAAGTGTAAAAGTAGTTTCCTGCACCAACACAAGTGCGAAAAGTGGTTTTTCAACATTATCACAAGTGCAAAAAGTGTTTTTTCCACACTAATACAAGTGTAAAAGTAGTTTCCTGCACCAACACAAGTGCGAAAAGTGGTTTTTCAACACTAACACAAGTGCGAAAAGTGGTTTTTCAACACTAACACAAGTGCGAAAAGTGGTTTTTCAACACTAATACAAGTGCGAAAAGTGGTTTTTCAACACTATCACAAGTGCAAAAAGTGTTTTTCCACACTAATACAAGTGCTAAAGTGGTTTCCTGCAGCAACACAAGTGCGAAAAGTGGTTTTTCAACACTAACATAAGTGCGAAAAGTGTTTTTTCCACACTAATACAAGTGCAAAAGTGGTTTCCTGCACCAACACAAGTGCGAAAAGTGGTTTTTCAACACTAACACAAGTGCGAAAAGTGGTTTTTCAACACTATCACAAGTGCAAAAAGTGTTTTTTCCCACACTAATACAAATGCAAAAGTGGTTTCCTGCACCAACACAAGTGCGAAAAGTGGTTTTTCAACGCCGACGCAAGTGTGAAAAGTGGTTTTTCAACACTAACACAAGTGCGAAAAGTGTTTTTTCCACACGAATACAAGTGCAAAAGTGGTTTTTCCACACTAATACAAGTGCAAAAGTGGTTTCCTGCACCAACACAAGTGCGAAAAGTGGTTTTTCAACACTAATACAAGTGCGAAAAGTGGTTTTTCAACACTATCAAAAGTGCAAAAAGTGTTTTTTCCACACTAATACAAGCGCAAAAGTGGTTTCCTGCACCAACACAAGTGCGAAAAGTGGTTTTTCAACACTATCACAAGTGCAAAAAGTGTTTTTTCCACACTAATACAAGTGCAAAAGTAGTTTCCTGCACCAACACAAGTGCGAAAAGTGGTTTTTCAACACTAACACAAGTGCGAAAAGTGTTTTTTCCACACTAATACAAGTGCAAAAGTGGTTTCCTGCACCAACACAAGTGCGAAAAGTGGTTTTTCCACACTAATACAAGTGCAAAAGTGGTTTCCTGCACCAACACAAGTGCGAAAAGTGGTTTTTCAACACTAATACAAGTGCGAAAAGTGGTTTTTCAACACTATCACAAGTGCAAAAAGTGTTTTTTCCACACTAATACAAGTGCAAAAGTGGTTTCCTGCAGCAACACAAGTGCGAAAAGTGGTTTTTCAACACTAACATAAGTGCGAAAAGTGTTTTTTCCACACTAATACAAGTGCAAAAGTGGTTTCCTGCACCAACACAAGTGCGAAAAGTGGTTTTTCAACACTATCACAAGTGCAAAAAGTGTTTTTTCCACACTAATACAAGTGCAAAAGTAGTTTCCTGCACCAACACAAGTGCGAAAAGTGGTTTTTCAACACTAACACAAGTGCGAAAAGTGTTTTTTCCACACTAATACAAGTGCAAAAGTGGTTTCCTGCACCAACACAAGTGCGAAAAGTGGTTTTTCCACACTAATACAAGTGCAAAAGTGGTTTCCTGCACCAACACAAGTGCGAAAAGTGGTTTTTCAACACTAATACAAGTGCGAAAAGTGGTTTTTCAACACTATCACAAGTGCAAAAAGTGTTTTTTCCCCACTAATACAAGTGCAAAAGTGGTTTCCTGCAGCAACACAAGTGCGAAAAGTGGTTTTTCAACACTAACATAAGTGCGAAAAGTGTTTTTTCCACACTAATACAAGTGCAAAAGTGGTTTCCTGCACCAACACAAGTGCGAAAAGTGGTTTTTCAACACTAACACAAGTGTGAAAAGTGGTTAATCAACACTAACACAAGTGCGAAAAGTGGTTTTTCAACACTAACAAAAGTGCGAAAAGTGTTTTTTCCACACTAATACAAGTGCGAAAAGTGGTTTCTCAACACTAACACAAGTGCGAAAAGTGGTTTTTCAACACTAATACAAGTGCAAAAGTGGTTTCCTGCACCAACACAAGTGCGAAAAGTGGTTTTTCAACACTAATACAAGTGCGAAAAGTGGTTTTTCAACACTATCACAAGTGCAAAAAGTGTTTTTTCCACACTCATACAAGTGCAAAAGTGGTTTCCTGCAGCAACACAAGTGCGAAAAGTGGTTTTTCAACACTAACATAAGTGCGAAAAGTGTTCTTTCCACACTAATACAAGTGCAAAAGTGGTTTCCTGCACCAACACAAGTGCGAAAAGTGGTTTTTCAACACTAACACAAGTGCGAAAAGTGGTTTTTCAACACTATCACAAGTGCAAAAAGTGTTTTTTCCACACTAATACAAATGCAAAAGTGGTTTCCTGCACCAACACAAGTGCGAAAAGTGGTTTTTCAATGCCGACGCAAGTGTGAAAAGTGGTTTTTCAACACTAACGCAAGTGCGAAAAGTGTTTTTTCCACACTAATACAAGTGCAAAAGTGGTTTCCTGCACCAACACAAGTGCGAAAAGTGGTTTTTCAACACTAACACAAGTGCGAAAAGTGGTTTTTCAACACTATCAAAAGTGCAAAAAGTGTTTTTTCCACACTAATACAAGCGCAAAAGTGGTTTCCTGCACCAACACAAGTGCGAAAAGTGGTTTTTCAACACTATCACAAGTGCAAAAAGTGTTTTTTCCACACTAATACAAGTGCAAAAGTAGTTTCCTGCACCAACACAAGTGCGAAAAGTGGTTTTTCAACACTAACACAAGTGCGAAAAGTGTTTTTTCCACACTAATACAAGTGCAAAAGTGGTTTCCTGCACCAACACAAGTGCGAAAAGTGGTTTTTCCACACTAATACAAGTGCAAAAGTGGTTTCCTGCACCAACACAAGTGCGAAAAGTGGTTTTTCAACACTAATACAAGTGCGAAAAGTGGTTTTTCAACACTATCACAAGTGCAAAAAGTGTTTTTTCCACACTAATACAAGTGCAAAAGTGGTTTCCTGCAGCAACACAAGTGCGAAAAGTGGTTTTTCAACACTAACATAAGTGCGAAAAGTGTTTTTTCCACACTAATACAAGTGCAAAAGTGGTTTCCTGCACCAACACAAGTGCGAAAAGTGGTTTTTCAACACTATCACAAGTGCAAAAAGTGTTTTTTCCACACTAATACAAGTGCAAAAGTAGTTTCCTGCACCAACACAAGTGCGAAAAGTGGTTTTTCAACACTAACACAAGTGCGAAAAGTGTTTTTTCCACACTAATACAAGTGCAAAAGTGGTTTCCTGCACCAACACAAGTGCGAAAAGTGGTTTTTCCACACTAATACAAGTGCAAAAGTGGTTTCCTGCACCAACACAAGTGCGAAAAGTGGTTTTTCAACACTAATACAAGTGCGAAAAGTGGTTTTTCAACACTATCACAAGTGCAAAAAGTGTTTTTTCCCCACTAATACAAGTGCAAAAGTGGTTTCCTGCAGCAACACAAGTGCGAAAAGTGGTTTTTCAACACTAACATAAGTGCGAAAAGTGTTTTTTCCACACTAATACAAGTGCAAAAGTGGTTTCCTGCACCAACACAAGTGCGAAAAGTGGTTTTTCAACACTAACACAAGTGTGAAAAGTGGTTAATCAACACTAATACAAGTGTAAAAGTGGTTTCTCAACACTAACACAAGTGCGAAAAGTGGTTTTTCAACACTAATACAAGTGCAAAAGTGGTTTCCTGCATCAACACAAGTGCGAAAAGTGGTTTTTCAACATTATCACAAGTGCAAAAAGTGTTTTTTCCACACTAATACAAGTGTAAAAGTAGTTTCCTGCACCAACACAAGTGCGAAAAGTGGTTTTTCAACACTAACACAAGTGCGAAAAGTGGTTTTTCAACACTAACACAAGTGCGAAAAGTGGTTTTTCCACACTAATACAAGTGTAAAAGTAGTTTCCTGCACCAACACAAGTGCGAAAAGTGGTTTTTCAACATTATCACAAGTGCAAAAAGTGTTTTTTCCACACTAATACAAGTGTAAAAGTAGTTTCCTGCACCAACACAAGTGCGAAAAGTGGTTTTTCAACACTAACACAAGTGCGAAAAGTGGTTTTTCAACACTAACACAAGTGCGAAAAGTGGTTTTTCAACACTAATACAAGTGCGAAAAGTGGTTTTTCAACACTATCACAAGTGCAAAAAGTGTTTTTTCCACACTAATACAAGTGCTAAAGTGGTTTCCTGCAGCAACACAAGTGCGAAAAGTGGTTTTTCAACACTAACATAAGTGCGAAAAGTGTTTTTTCCACACTAATACAAGTGCAAAAGTGGTTTCCTGCACCAACACAAGTGCGAAAAGTGGTTTTTCAACACTAACACAAGTGCGAAAAGTGGTTTTTCAACACTATCACAAGTGCAAAAAGTGTTTTTTCCACACTAATACAAATGCAAAAGTGGTTTCCTGCACCAACACAAGTGCGAAAAGTGGTTTTTCAACGCCGACGCAAGTGTGAAAAGTGGTTTTTCAACACTAACACAAGTGCGAAAAGTGTTTTTTCCACACGAATACAAGTGCAAAAGTGGTTTTTCCACACTAATACAAGTGCAAAAGTGGTTTCCTGCACCAACACAAGTGCGAAAAGTGGTTTTTCAACACTAATACAAGTGCGAAAAGTGGTTTTTCAACACTATCAAAAGTGCAAAAAGTGTTTTTTCCACACTAATACAAGCGCAAAAGTGGTTTCCTGCACCAACACAAGTGCGAAAAGTGGTTTTTCAACACTATCACAAGTGCAAAAAGTGTTTTTTCCACACTAATACAAGTGCAAAAGTAGTTTCCTGCACCAACACAAGTGCGAAAAGTGGTTTTTCAACACTAACACAAGTGCGAAAAGTGTTTTTTCCACACTAATACAAGTGCAAAAGTGGTTTCCTGCACCAACACAAGTGCGAAAAGTGGTTTTTCCACACTAATACAAGTGCAAAAGTGGTTTCCTGCACCAACACAAGTGCGAAAAGTGGTTTTTCAACACTAATACAAGTGCGAAAAGTGGTTTTTCAACACTATCACAAGTGCAAAAAGTGTTTTTTCCCCACTAATACAAGTGCAAAAGTGGTTTCCTGCAGCAACACAAGTGCGAAAAGTGGTTTTTCAACACTAACATAAGTGCGAAAAGTGTTTTTTCCACACTAATACAAGTGCAAAAGTGGTTTCCTGCACCAACACAAGTGCGAAAAGTGGTTTTTCAACACTAACACAAGTGTGAAAAGTGGTTAATCAACACTAACACAAGTGCGAAAAGTGGTTTTTCAACACTAACAAAAGTGCGAAAAGTGTTTTTTCCACACTAATACAAGTGTGAAAAGTGGTTTCTCAACACTAACACAAGTGCGAAAAGTGGTTTTTCAACACTAATACAAGTGCAAAAGTGGTTTCCTGCATCAACACAAGTGCGAAAAGTGGTTTTTCAACATTATCACAAGTGCAAAAAGTGTTTTTTCCACACTAATACAAGTGTAAAAGTAGTTTCCTGCACCAACACAAGTGCGAAAAGTGGTTTTTCAACACTAACACAAGTGCGAAAAGTGGTTTTTCAACACTAACACAAGTGCGAAAAGTGGTTTTTCCACACTAATACAAGTGTAAAAGTAGTTTCCTGCACCAACACAAGTGCGAAAAGTGGTTTTTCAACATTATCACAAGTGCAAAAAGTGTTTTTTCCACACTAATACAAGTGTAAAAGTAGTTTCCTGCACCAACACAAGTGCGAAAAGTGGTTTTTCAACACTAACACAAGTGCGAAAAGTGGTTTTTCAACACTAACACAAGTGCGAAAAGTGGTTTTTCAACACTAATACAAGTGCGAAAAGTGGTTTTTCAACACTATCACAAGTGCAAAAAGTGTTTTTTCCACACTAATACAAGTGCTAAAGTGGTTTCCTGCAGCAACACAAGTGCGAAAAGTGGTTTTTCAACACTAACATAAGTGCGAAAAGTGTTTTTTCCACACTAATACAAGTGCAAAAGTGGTTTCCTGCACCAACACAAGTGCGAAAAGTGGTTTTTCAACACTAACACAAGTGCGAAAAGTGGTTTTTCAACACTATCACAAGTGCAAAAAGTGTTTTTTCCACACTAATACAAATGCAAAAGTGGTTTCCTGCACCAACACACGTGCGAAAAGTGGTTTTTCAACGCCGACGCAAGTGTGAAAAGTGGTTTTTCAACACTAACACAAGTGCGAAAAGTGTTTTTTCCACACGAATACAAGTGCAAAAGTGGCTTCCTGCACCAACACAAGTGCGAAAAGTGGTTTTTCAACACTAACACAAGTGCGAAAAGTGGTTTTTCAACACTAACACAAGTGCGAAAAGTGGTTTTTCCACACTAATACAAGTGCAAAAGTAGTTTCCTGCACCAACACAAGTGCGAGAGGTGGTTTTTCAACACTAACACAAATGCGAAAAGTGGTTTTTCAACACTATCACAAGTGCAAAAAGTGTTTTTTCCACACTAATACAAGTGCAAAAGTGGTTTCCTGCACCAACACAAGTGCGAAAAGTGGTTTTTCAACACTAACACAAGTGCGAAAAGTGTTTTTTCCACACTAATACAAGTGCAAAAGTGGTTTCCTGCACCAACACAAGCGCGAAAAGTGGTTTTTCAACACAAACACAAGTGCAAAAAGTGGTTTTTCAACACTAACACAAGTGCGAAAAGTGGTTTTTCAACACTAACACAAGTGCAAAAAGTGGTTTTCCACACTAATACAAGTGCAAAAGTGGTTTTTCAACACTAACACAAGTGCGAAAAGTGGTTTTTCAACACTAACACAAGTGCGAAAAGTGGTTTTTCAACACTAACATAAGTGCGAAAAGTGTTTTTTCCACACTAATACAAGTGCAAAAGTGGTTTCCTGCACCAACACAAGTGCGAAAAGTGTTTTTTCAACACTAACACAAGTGCGAAAAGTGGTTTTTCAACACTAACACAAGTGCGAAAAGTGGTTTTTCAACACTAACACAAGTGCGAAAAGTGGTTTTTCAACACTAACACAAGTGCGAAAAGTGGTTTTTCAACACTAACACAAGTGCGAAAAGTGGTTTTTTCCACACTAATACAAGTGCAAAAGTGGTTTCCTGCACCAACACAAGTGCGAAAAGTGGTTTTTCAACACTAACACAAGTGCGAAAAGTGGTTTTTCAACACTATCACAAGTGCAAAAAGTGTTTTTTCCACACTAATACAAGTGCAAAAGTGGTTTCCTGCACCAACACAAGTGCGAAAAGTGGTTTTTCAACACTATCACAAGTGCAAAAAGTGTTTTTTCCACACTAATACAAGTGCAAAAGTAGTTTACTGCACCAACACAAGTGCGAAAAGTGGTTTTTCAACACTAACACAAGTGCGAAAAGTGGTTTTTCAACACTAACACAAGTGCGAAAAGTGGTTTTTCAACACTAACACAAGTGCGAAAAGTGGTTTTTCCACACTAATACAAGTGCAAAAGTGGTTTCCTGCACCAACACAAGTGCGAAAAGTGGTTTTTCAACACTAACACAAGTGCGAAAAGTGGTTTTTCAACACTAACACAAGTGCGAAAAGTGTTTTTTCCACACTAATACAAGTGCAAAAGTGGTTTCCTGCACCAACACAAGTGCGAAAAGTGGTTTTTCAACACAAACACAAGTGCAAAAAGTGGTTTTTCAACACTAACACAAGTGCGAAAAGTGGTTTTTCAACACTAACACAAGTGCGAAAAGTGGTTTTCCACACTAATACAAGGGCAAAAGTGGTTTTTCAATACTAACACAAGTGCGAAAAGTGGTTTTTCAACACTAACACAAGTGCGAAAAGTGGTTTTTCAACACTAACACAAGTGCGAAAAGTGTTTTTTCCAAACTAATACAAGTGCAAAAGTGGTTTCCTGCACCAACACAAGTGCGAAAAGTGGTTTTTCAACACTATCACAAGTGCAAAAAGTGTTTTTCCACACTAATACAAGTGCAAAAGTAGTTTCCTGCACCAACACAAGTGCGAAAAGTGGTTTTTCAACACTAACACAAGTGCGAAAAGTGGTTTTTCAACACTAACACAAGCGCGAAAAGTGGTTTTTCCACACTAATACAAGTGCAAAAGTGGTTTCCTGCACCAACACAAGTGCGAAAAGTGGTTTTTCAACACTAATACAAGTTCGAAAAGTGGTTTTTCAACACTATCACAATTGCAAAAAGTGTTTTTTCCACACTAATACAAGTGCAAAAGTGGTTTCCTGCAGCAACACAAGTGCGAAAAGTGGTTTTTCAACACTAACATAAGTGCGAAAAGTGTTCTTTCCACACTAATACAAGTGCAAAAGTGGTTTCCTGCACCAACACAAGTGCGAAAAGTGGTTTTTCAACACTAACACAAGTGCGAAAAGTGGTTTTTCAACACTATCACAAGTGCAAAAAGTGTTTTTTCCACACTAATACAAATGCAAAAGTGGTTTCCTGCAGCAACACAAGTGCGAAAAGTGGTTTTTCAACACTAACATAAGTGCGAAAAGTGTTTTTTCCACACTAATACAAGTGCAAAAGTGGTTTCCTGCACCAACACAAGTGCGAAAAGTGGTTTTTCAACACTATCACAAGTGCAAAAAGTGTTTTTTCCACACTAATACAAGTGCAAAAGTAGTTTCCTGCACCAACACAAGTGCGAAAAGTGGTTTTTCAACACTAACACAAGTGCGAAAAGTGTTTTTTCCACACTAATACAAGTGCAAAAGTGGTTTCCTGCACCAACACAAGTGCGAAAAGTGGTTTTTCCACACTAATACAAGTGCAAAAGTGGTTTCCTGCACCAACACAAGTGCGAAAAGTGGTTTTTCAACACTAATACAAGTGCGAAAAGTGGTTTTTCAACACTATCACAAGTGCAAAAAGTGTTTTTTCCCCACTAATACAAGTGCAAAAGTGGTTTCCTGCAGCAACACAAGTGCGAAAAGTGGTTTTTCAACACTAACATAAGTGCGAAAAGTGTTTTTTCCACACTAATACAAGTGCAAAAGTGGTTTCCTGCACCAACACAAGTGCGAAAAGTGGTTTTTCAACACTAACACAAGTGTGAAAAGTGGTTAATCAACACTAACACAAGTGCGAAAAGTGGTTTTTCAACACTAACAAAAGTGCGAAAAGTGTTTTTTCCACACTAATACAAGTGCGAAAAGTGGTTTCTCAACACTAACACAAGTGCGAAAAGTGGTTTTTCAACACTAATACAAGTGCAAAAGTGGTTTCCTGCATCAACACAAGTGCGAAAAGTGGTTTTTCAACATTATCACAAGTGCAAAAAGTGTTTTTTCCACACTAATACAAGTGTAAAAGTAGTTTCCTGCACCAACACAAGTGCGAAAAGTGGTTTTTCAACACTAACACAAGTGCGAAAAGTGGTTTTTCAACACTAACACAAGTGCGAAAAGTGGTTTTTCCACACTAATACAAGTGTAAAAGTAGTTTCCTGCACCAACACAAGTGCGAAAAGTGGTTTTTCAACATTATCACAAGTGCAAAAAGTGTTTTTTCCACACTAATACAAGTGTAAAAGTAGTTTCCTGCACCAACACAAGTGCGAAAAGTGGTTTTTCAACACTAACACAAGTGCGAAAAGTGGTTTTTCAACACTAACACAAGTGCGAAAAGTGGTTTTTCAACACTAATACAAGTGCGAAAAGTGGTTTTTCAACACTATCACAAGTGCAAAAAGTGTTTTTTCCACACTAATACAAGTGCTAAAGTGGTTTCCTGCAGCAACACAAGTGCGAAAAGTGGTTTTTCAACACTAACATAAGTGCGAAAAGTGTTTTTTCCACACTAATACAAGTGCAAAAGTGGTTTCCTGCACCAACACAAGTGCGAAAAGTGGTTTTTCAACACTAACACAAGTGCGAAAAGTGGTTTTTCAACACTATCACAAGTGCAAAAAGTGTTTTTTCCACACTAATACAAATGCAAAAGTGGTTTCCTGCACCAACACAAGTGCGAAAAGTGGTTTTTCAACGCCGACGCAAGTGTGAAAAGTGGTTTTTCAACACTAACACAAGTGCGAAAAGTGTTTTTTCCACACGAATACAAGTGCAAAAGTGGTTTTTCCACACTAATACAAGTGCAAAAGTGGTTTCCTGCACCAACACAAGTGCGAAAAGTGGTTTTTCAACACTAATACAAGTGCGAAAAGTGGTTTTTCAACACTATCAAAAGTGCAAAAAGTGTTTTTTCCACACTAATACAAGCGCAAAAGTGGTTTCCTGCACCAACACAAGTGCGAAAAGTGGTTTTTCAACACTATCACAAGTGCAAAAAGTGTTTTTTCCACACTAATACAAGTGCAAAAGTAGTTTCCTGCACCAACACAAGTGCGAAAAGTGGTTTTTCAACACTAACACAAGTGCGAAAAGTGTTTTTTCCACACTAATACAAGTGCAAAAGTGGTTTCCTGCACCAACACAAGTGCGAAAAGTGGTTTTTCCACACTAATACAAGTGCAAAAGTGGTTTCCTGCACCAACACAAGTGCGAAAAGTGGTTTTTCAACACTAATACAAGTGCGAAAAGTGGTTTCAACACTATCACAAGTGCAAAAAGTGTTTTTTCCACACTAATACAAGTGCAAAAGTGGTTTCCTGGCAGCAACACAAGTGCGAAAAGTGGTTTTTCAACACTAACATAAGTGCGAAAAGTGTTTTTCCACACTAATACAAGTGCAAAAGTGGTTTCCTGCACCAACACAAGTGCGAAAAGTGGTTTTTCAACACTATCACAAGTGCAAAAAGTGTTTTTTCCACACTAATACAAGTGCAAAAGTAGTTTCCTGCACCAACACAAGTGCGAAAAGTGGTTTTTCAACACTAACACAAGTGCGAAAAGTGTTTTTTCCACACTAATACAAGTGCAAAAGTGGTTTCCTGCACCAACACAAGTGCGAAAAGTGGTTTTTCCACACTAATACAAGTGCAAAAGTGGTTTCCTGCACCAACACAAGTGCGAAAAGTGGTTTTTCAACACTAATACAAGTGCGAAAAGTGTTTTTCAACACTATCACAAGTGCAAAAAGTGTTTTTTTCCCCACTAATACAAGTGCAAAAGTGGTTTCCTGCAGCAACACAAGTGCGAAAAGTGGTTTTTCAACACTAACATAAGTGCGAAAAGTGTTTTTTCCACACTAATACAAGTGCAAAAGTGGTTTCCTGCACCAACACAAGTGCGAAAAGTGGTTTTTCAACACTATCACAAGTGCAAAAAGTGTTTTTTCCCCACTAATACAAGTGCAAAAGTGGTTTCCTGCAGCAACACAAGTGCGAAAAGTGGTTTTTCAACACTAACATAAGTGCGAAAAGTGTTTTTTCCACACTAATACAAGTGCAAAAGTGGTTTCCTGCACCAACACAAGTGCGAAAAGTGGTTTTTCAACACTAATACAAGTGCGAAAAGTGGTTTCTCAACACTAACACAAGTGCGAAAAGTGGTTTTTCAACACTAATACAAGTGCAAAAGTGGGTTTCCTGCACCAACACAAGTGCGAAAAGTGGTTTTTCAACACTAATACAAGTGCGAAAAGTGGTTTTTCAACACTATCACAAGTGCAAAAAGTGTTTTTTTCCACACTCATACAAGTGCAAAAGTGGTTTCCTGCAGCAACACAAGTGCGAAAAGTGGTTTTTCAACACTAACATAAGTGCGAAAAGTGTTCTTTCCACACTAATACAAGTGCAAAAGTGGTTTCCTGCACCAACACAAGTGCGAAAAGTGGTTTTTTCAACACTAACACAAGTGCGAAAAGTGGTTTTTCAACACTATCACAAGTGCAAAAAGTGTTTTTTCCACACTAATACAAATGCAAAAGTGGTTCCTGCACCAACACAAGTGCGAAAAGTGGTTTTTCAATGCCGACGCAAGTGTGAAAAGTGGTTTTTCAACACTAACGCAAGTGCGAAAAGTGTTTTTTCCACACTAATACAAGTGCAAAAGTGGTTTCCTGCACCAACACAAGTGCAAAAAGTGGTTTTTCAACACTAACACAAGTGCGAAAAGTGGTTTTTCAACACTATCAAAAGTGCAAAAAGTGTTTTTTCCACACTAATACAAGCGCAAAAGTGGTTTCCTGCACCAACACAAGTGCGAAAAGTGGTTTTTCAACACTATCACAAGTGCAAAAAGTGTTTTTTCCACACTAATACAAGTGCAAAAGTAGTTTCCTGCACCAACACAAGTGCGAAAAGTGGTTTTTCAACACTAACACAAGTGCGAAAAGTGTTTTTTCCACACTAATACAAGTGCAAAAGTGGTTTCCTGCACCAACACAAGTGCGAAAAGTGGTTTTTCCACACTAATACAAGTGCAAAAGTGGTTTCCTGCACCAACACAAGTGCGAAAAGTGGTTTTTCAACACTAATACAAGTGCGAAAAGTGGTTTTTCAACACTATCACAAGTGCAAAAAGTGTTTTTTCCACACTAATACAAGTGCAAAAGTGGTTTCCTGCAGCAACACAAGTGCGAAAAGTGGTTTTTCAACACTAACATAAGTGCGAAAAGTGTTTTTTCCACACTAATACAAGTGCAAAAGTGGTTTCCTGCACCAACACAAGTGCGAAAAGTGGTTTTTCAACACTATCACAAGTGCAAAAAGTGTTTTTTCCACACTAATACAAGTGCAAAAGTAGTTTCCTGCACCAACACAAGTGCGAAAAGTGGTTTTTCAACACTAACACAAGTGCGAAAAGTGTTTTTTCCACACTAATACAAGTGCAAAAGTGGTTTCCTGCACCAACACAAGTGCGAAAAGTGGTTTTTCCACACTAATACAAGTGCAAAAGTGGTTTCCTGCACCAACACAAGTGCGAAAAGTGGTTTTTCAACACTAATACAAGTGCGAAAAGTGGTTTTTCAACACTATCACAAGTGCAAAAAGTGTTTTTTCCCCACTAATACAAGTGCAAAAGTGGTTTCCTGCAGCAACACAAGTGCGAAAAGTGGTTTTTCAACACTAACATAAGTGCGAAAAGTGTTTTTTCCACACTAATACAAGTGCAAAAGTGGTTTCCTGCACCAACACAAGTGCGAAAAGTGGTTTTTCAACACTAACACAAGTGTGAAAAGTGGTTAATCAACACTAACACAAGTGCGAAAAGTGGTTTTTCAACACTAACAAAAGTGCGAAAAGTGTTTTTTCCACACTAATACAAGTGCGAAAAGTGGTTTCTCAACACTAACACAAGTGCGAAAAGTGGTTTTTCAACACTAATACAAGTGCAAAAGTGGTTTCCTGCATCAACACAAGTGCGAAAAGTGGTTTTTCAACATTATCACAAGTGCAAAAAGTGTTTTTTCCACACTAATACAAGTGTAAAAGTAGTTTCCTGCACCAACACAAGTGCGAAAAGTGGTTTTTCAACACTAACACAAGTGCGAAAAGTGGTTTTTCAACACTAACACAAGTGCGAAAAGTGGTTTTTCCACACTAATACAAGTGTAAAAGTAGTTTCCTGCACCAACACAAGTGCGAAAAGTGGTTTTTCAACATTATCACAAGTGCAAAAAGTGTTTTTTCCACACTAATACAAGTGTAAAAGTAGTTTCCTGCACCAACACAAGTGCGAAAAGTGGTTTTTCAACACTAACACAAGTGCGAAAAGTGGTTTTTCAACACTAACACAAGTGCGAAAAGTGGTTTTTCAACACTAATACAAGTGCGAAAAGTGGTTTTTCAACACTATCACAAGTGCAAAAAGTGTTTTTTCCACACTAATACAAGTGCTAAAGTGGTTTCCTGCAGCAACACAAGTGCGAAAAGTGGTTTTTCAACACTAACATAAGTGCGAAAAGTGTTTTTTCCACACTAATACAAGTGCAAAAGTGGTTTCCTGCACCAACACAAGTGCGAAAAGTGGTTTTTCAACACTAACACAAGTGCGAAAAGTGGTTTTTCAACACTATCACAAGTGCAAAAAGTGTTTTTTCCACACTAATACAAATGCAAAAGTGGTTTCCTGCACCAACACAAGTGCGAAAAGTGGTTTTTCAACGCCGACGCAAGTGTGAAAAGTGGTTTTTCAACACTAACACAAGTGCGAAAAGTGTTTTTTCCACACGAATACAAGTGCAAAAGTGGTTTTTCCACACTAATACAAGTGCAAAAGTGGTTTCCTGCACCAACACAAGTGCGAAAAGTGGTTTTTCAACACTAATACAAGTGCGAAAAGTGGTTTTTCAACACTATCAAAAGTGCAAAAAGTGTTTTTTCCACACTAATACAAGCGCAAAAGTGGTTTCCTGCACCAACACAAGTGCGAAAAGTGGTTTTTCAACACTATCACAAGTGCAAAAAGTGTTTTTTCCACACTAATACAAGTGCAAAAGTAGTTTCCTGCACCAACACAAGTGCGAAAAGTGGTTTTTCAACACTAAACACAAGTGCGAAAAGTGTTTTTTCCACACTAATACAAGTGCAAAAGTGGTTTCCTGCACCAACACAAGTGCGAAAAGTGGTTTTTCCACACTAATACAAGTGCAAAAGTGGTTTCCTGCACCAACACAAGTACGAAAAGTGGTTTTTCAACACTAATACAAGTGCGAAAAGTGGTTTTTCAACACTAATACAAGTGCAAAAGTGGTTTCCTGCACCAACACAAGTGCGAAAAGTGGTTTTTCAACACTATCACAAGTGCAAAAAGTGTTTTTTCCACACTAATACAAGTGCAAAAGTAGTTTCCTGCACCAACACAAGTGCGAAAAGTGGTTTTTCAACACTAACACAAGTGCGAAAAGTGTTTTTTCCACACTAATACAAGTGCAAAAGTGGTTTCCTGCACCAACACAAGTGCGAAAAGTGGTTTTTCCACACTAATACAAGTGCAAAAGTGGTTTCCTGCACCAACACAAGTGCGAAAAGTGGTTTTTCAACACTAATACAAGTGCGAAAAGTGGTTTTTCAACACTATCACAAGTGCAAAAAGTGTTTTTTCCCCACTAATACAAGTGCAAAAGTGGTTTCCTGCAGCAACACAAGTGCGAAAAGTGGTTTTTCAACACTAACATAAGTGCGAAAAGTGTTTTTTCCACACTAATACAAGTGCAAAAGTGGTTTCCTGCACCAACACAAGTGCGAAAAGTGGTTTTTCAACACTAACACAAGTGTGAAAAGTGGTTAATCAACACTAACACAAGTGCGAAAAGTGGTTTTTCAACACTAACAAAAGTGCGAAAAGTGTTTTTTCCACACTAATACAAGTGCGAAAAGTGGTTTCTCAACACTAACACAAGTGCGAAAAGTGGTTTTTCAACACTAATACAAGTGCAAAAGTGGTTTCCTGCATCAACACAAGTGCGAAAAGTGGTTTTTCAACATTATCACAAGTGCAAAAAGTGTTTTTTCCACACTAATACAAGTGTAAAAGTAGTTTCCTGCACCAACACAAGTGCGAAAAGTGGTTTTTCAACACTAACACAAGTGCGAAAAGTGGTTTTTCAACACTAACACAAGTGCGAAAAGTGGTTTTTCCACACTAATACAAGTGTAAAAGTAGTTTCCTGCACCAACACAAGTGCGAAAAGTGGTTTTTCAACATTATCACAAGTGCAAAAAGTGTTTTTTCCACACTAATACAAGTGTAAAAGTAGTTTCCTGCACCAACACAAGTGCGAAAAGTGGTTTTTCAACACTAACACAAGTGCGAAAAGTGGTTTTTCAACACTAACACAAGTGCGAAAAGTGGTTTTTCAACACTAATACAAGTGCGAAAAGTGGTTTTTCAACACTATCACAAGTGCAAAAAGTGTTTTTTCCACACTAATACAAGTGCTAAAGTGGTTTCCTGCAGCAACACAAGTGCGAAAAGTGGTTTTTCAACACTAACATAAGTGCGAAAAGTGTTTTTTCCACACTAATACAAGTGCAAAAGTGGTTTCCTGCACCAACACAAGTGCGAAAAGTGGTTTTTCAACACTAACACAAGTGCGAAAAGTGGTTTTTCAACACTATCACAAGTGCAAAAAGTGTTTTTTCCACACTAATACAAATGCAAAAGTGGTTTCCTGCACCAACACACGTGCGAAAAGTGGTTTTTCAACGCCGACGCAAGTGTGAAAAGTGGTTTTTCAACACTAACACAAGTGCGAAAAGTGTTTTTTCCACACGAATACAAGTGCAAAAGTGGCTTCCTGCACCAACACAAGTGCGAAAAGTGGTTTTTCAACACTAACACAAGTGCGAAAAGTGGTTTTTCAACACTAACACAAGTGCGAAAAGTGGTTTTTCCACACTAATACAAGTGCAAAAGTAGTTTCCTGCACCAACACAAGTGCGAGAAGTGGTTTTTCAACACTAACACAAATGCAAAAAGTGGTTTTTCAACACTATCACAAGTGCAAAAAGTGTTTTTTCCACACTAATACAAGTGCAAAAGTGGTTTCCTGCACCAACACAAGTGCGAAAAGTGGTTTTTCAACACTAACACAAGTGCGAAAAGTGTTTTTTCCACACTAATACAAGTGCAAAAGTGGTTTCCTGCACCAACACAAGCGCGAAAAGTGGTTTTTCAACACAAACACAAGTGCAAAAAGTGGTTTTTCAACACTAACACAAGTGCGAAAAGTGGTTTTTCAACACTAACACAAGTGCAAAAAGTGGTTTTCCACACTAATACAAGTGCAAAAGTGGTTTTTCAACACTAACACAAGTGCGAAAAGTGGTTTTTCAACACTAACACAAGTGCGAAAAGTGGTTTTTCAACACTAACATAAGTGCGAAAAGTGTTTTTTCCACACTAATACAAGTGCAAAAGTGGTTTCCTGCACCAACACAAGTGCGAAAAGTGTTTTTTCAACACTAACACAAGTGCGAAAAGTGGTTTTTCAACACTAACACAAGTGCGAAAAGTGGTTTTTCAACACTAACACAAGTGCGAAAAGTGGTTTTTCAACACTAACACAAGTGCGAAAAGTGGTTTTTCAACACTAACACAAGTGCGAAAAGTGGTTTTTCCACACTAATACAAGTGCAAAAGTGGTTTCCTGCACCAACACAAGTGCGAAAAGTGGTTTTTCAACACTAACACAAGTGCGAAAAGTGGTTTTTCAACACTATCACAAGTGCAAAAAGTGTTTTTTCCACACTAATACAAGTGCAAAAGTGGTTTCCTGCACCAACACAAGTGCGAAAAGTGGTTTTTCAACACTATCACAAGTGCAAAAAGTGTTTTTTCCACACTAATACAAGTGCAAAAGTAGTTTACTGCACCAACACAAGTGCGAAAAGTGGTTTTTCAACACTAACACAAGTGCGAAAAGTGGTTTTTCAACACTAACACAAGTGCGAAAAGTGGTTTTTCAACACTAACACAAGTGCGAAAAGTGGTTTTTCCACACTAATACAAGTGCAAAAGTGGTTTCCTGCACCAACACAAGTGCGAAAAGTGGTTTTTCAACACTAACACAAGTGCGAAAAGTGGTTTTTCAACACTAACACAAGTGCGAAAAGTGTTTTTTCCACACTAATACAAGTGCAAAAGTGGTTTCCTGCACCAACACAAGTGCGAAAAGTGGTTTTTCAACACAAACACAAGTGCAAAAAGTGGTTTTTCAACACTAACACAAGTGCGAAAAGTGGTTTTTCAACACTAACACAAGTGCGAAAAGTGGTTTTCCACACTAATACAAGGGCAAAAGTGGTTTTTCAATACTAACACAAGTGCGAAAAGTGGTTTTTCAACACTAACACAAGTGCGAAAAGTGGTTTTTCAACACTAACACAAGTGCGAAAAGTGTTTTTTCCACACTAATACAAGTGCAAAAGTGGTTTCCTGCACCAACACAAGTGCGAAAAGTGGTTTTTCAACACTATCACAAGTGCAAAAAGTGTTTTTTCCACACTAATACAAGTGCAAAAGTAGTTTCCTGCACCAACACAAGTGCGAAAAGTGGTTTTTCAACACTAACACAAGTGCGAAAAGTGGTTTTTCAACACTAACACAAGCGCGAAAAGTGGTTTTTCCACACTAATACAAGTGCAAAAGTGGTTTCCTGCACCAACACAAGTGCGAAAAGTGGTTTTTCAACACTAATACAAGTTCGAAAAGTGGTTTTTCAACACTATCACAATTGCAAAAAGTGTTTTTTCCACACTAATACAAGTGCAAAAGTGGTTTCCTGCAGCAACACAAGTGCGAAAAGTGGTTTTTCAACACTAACATAAGTGCGAAAAGTGTTCTTTCCACACTAATACAAGTGCAAAAGTGGTTTCCTGCACCAACACAAGTGCGAAAAGTGGTTTTTCAACACTAACACAAGTGCGAAAAGTGGTTTTTCAACACTATCACAAGTGCAAAAAGTGTTTTTTCCACACTAATACAAATGCAAAAGTGGTTTCCTGCACCAACACAAGTGCGAAAAGTGGTTTTTCAATGCCGACGCAAGTGTGAAAAGTGGTTTTTCAACACTAACACAAGTGCGAAAAGTGTTTTTTCCACACGAATACAAGTGCAAAAGTGGCTTCCTGCACCAACACAAGTGCGAAAAGTGGTTTTTCAACACTAACACAAGTGCGAAAAGTGGTTTTTCAATGCCGACGCAAGTGTGAAAAGTGGTTTTTCAACACTAACACAAGTGCGAAAAGTGTTTTTTCCACACGAATACAAGTGCAAAAGTGGCTTCCTGCACCAACACAAGTGCGAAAAGTGGTTTTTCAACATTATCACAAGTGCAAAAAGTGTTTTTTCCACACTAATACAAGTGTAAAAGTAGTTTCCTGCACCAACACAAGTGCGAAAAGTGGTTTTTCAACACTAACACAAGTGCGAAAAGTGGTTTTTCAACACTAACACAAGTGCGAAAAGTGGTTTTTCAACACTAATACAAGTGCGAAAAGTGGTTTTTCAACACTATCACAAGTGCAAAAAGTGTTTTTTCCACACTAATACAAGTGCTAAAGTGGTTTCCTGCAGCAACACAAGTGCGAAAAGTGGTTTTTCAACACTAACATAAGTGCGAAAAGTGTTTTTTCCACACTAATACAAGTGCAAAAGTGGTTTCCTGCACCAACACAAGTGCGAAAAGTGGTTTTTCAACACTAACACAAGTGCGAAAAGTGGTTTTTCAACACTATCACAAGTGCAAAAAGTGTTTTTTCCACACTAATACAAATGCAAAAGTGGTTTCCTGCACCAACACAAGTGCGAAAAGTGGTTTTTCAACGCCGACGCAAGTGTGAAAAGTGGTTTTTCAACACTAACACAAGTGCGAAAAGTGTTTTTTCCACACGAATACAAGTGCAAAAGTGGTTTTTCCACACTAATACAAGTGCAAAAGTGGTTTCCTGCACCAACACAAGTGCGAAAAGTGGTTTTTCAACACTAATACAAGTGCGAAAAGTGGTTTTTCAACACTATCAAAAGTGCAAAAAGTGTTTTTTCCACACTAATACAAGCGCAAAAGTGGTTTCCTGCACCAACACAAGTGCGAAAAGTGGTTTTTCAACACTATCACAAGTGCAAAAAGTGTTTTTTCCACACTAATACAAGTGCAAAAGTAGTTTCCTGCACCAACACAAGTGCGAAAAGTGGTTTTTCAACACTAACACAAGTGCGAAAAGTGTTTTTTCCACACTAATACAAGTGCAAAAGTGGTTTCCTGCACCAACACAAGTGCGAAAAGTGGTTTTTCCACACTAATACAAGTGCAAAAGTGGTTTCCTGCACCAACACAAGTGCGAAAAGTGGTTTTTCAACACTAATACAAGTGCGAAAAGTCGTTTTTCAACACTATCACAAGTGCAAAAAGTGTTTTTTCCACACTAATACAAGTGCAAAAGTGGTTTCCTGCAGCAACACAAGTGCGAAAAGTGGTTTTTCAACACTAACATAAGTGCGAAAAGTGTTTTTTCCACACTAATACAAGTGCAAAAGTGGTTTCCTGCACCAACACAAGTGCGAAAAGTGGTTTTTCAACACTATCACAAGTGCAAAAAGTGTTTTTTCCACACTAATACAAGTGCAAAAGTAGTTTCCTGCACCAACACAAGTGCAAAAAGTGGTTTTTCAACACTAACACAAGTGCGAAAAGTGTTTTTTCCACACTAATACAAGTGCAAAAGTGGTTTCCTGCACCAACACAAGTGCGAAAAGTGGTTTTTCCACACTAATACAAGTGCAAAAGTGGTTTCCTGCACCAACACAAGTGCGAAAAGTGGTTTTTCAACACTAATACAAGTGCGAAAAGTGGTTTTTCAACACTATCACAAGTGCAAAAAGTGTTTTTTCCCCACTAATACAAGTGCAAAAGTGGTTTCCTGCAGCAACACAAGTGCGAAAAGTGGTTTTTCAACACTAACATAAGTGCGAAAAGTGTTTTTTCCACACTAATACAAGTGCAAAAGTGGTTTCCTGCACCAACACAAGTGCGAAAAGTGGTTTTTCAACACTAACACAAGTGTGAAAAGTGGTTAATCAACACTAACACAAGTGCGAAAAGTGGTTTTTCAACACTAACAAAAGTGCAAAAAGTGTTTTTTCCACACTAATACAAGTGCGAAAAGTGGTTTCTCAACACTAACACAAGTGCGAAAAGTGGTTTTTCAACACTAATACAAGTGCAAAAGTGGTTTCCTGCATCAACACAAGTGCGAAAAGTGGTTTTTCAACATTATCACAAGTGCAAAAAGTGTTTTTTCCACACTAATACAAGTGTAAAAGTAGTTTCCTGCAGCAACACAAGTGCAAAAAGTGTTTTTTCCACACTAATACAAGTGCAAAAGTGGTTTCCTGCAGCAACACAAGTGCGAAAAGTGGTTTTTCAACACTAACATAAGTGCGAAAAGTGTTTTTTCCACACTAATACAAGTGCAAAAGTGGTTTCCTGCACCAACACAAGTGCGAAAAGTGGTTTTTCAACACTATCACAAGTGCAAAAAGTGTTTTTTCCACACTAATACAAGTGCAAAAGTAGTTTCCTGCACCAACACAAGTGCGAAAAGTGGTTTTTCAACACTAACACAAGTGCGAAAAGTGTTTTTTCCACACTAATACAAGTGCAAAAGTGGTTTCCTGCACCAACACAAGTGCGAAAAGTGGTTTTTCCACACTAATACAAGTGCAAAAGTGGTTTCCTGCACCAACACAAGTGCGAAAAGTGGTTTTTCAACACTAATACAAGTGCGAAAAGTGGTTTTTCAACACTATCACAAGTGCAAAAAGTGTTTTTTCCCCACTAATACAAGTGCAAAAGTGGTTTCCTGCAGCAACACAAGTGCGAAAAGTGGTTTTTCAACACTAACATAAGTGCGAAAAGTGTTTTTTCCACACTAATACAAGTGCAAAAGTGGTTTCCTGCACCAACACAAGTGCGAAAAGTGGTTTTTCAACACTAACACAAGTGTGAAAAGTGGTTAATCAACACTAACACAAGTGCGAAAAGTGGTTTTTCAACACTAACAAAAGTGCGAAAAGTGTTTTTTCCACACTAATACAAGTGCGAAAAGTGGTTTCTCAACACTAACACAAGTGCGAAAAGTGGTTTTTCAACACTAATACAAGTGCAAAAGTGGTTTCCTGCATCAACACAAGTGCGAAAAGTGGTTTTTCAACATTATCACAAGTGCAAAAAGTGTTTTTTCCACACTAATACAAGTGTAAAAGTAGTTTCCTGCACCAACACAAGTGCGAAAAGTGGTTTTTCAACACTAACACAAGTGCGAAAAGTGGTTTTTCAACACTAACACAAGTGCGAAAAGTGGTTTTTCCACACTAATACAAGTGTAAAAGTAGTTTCCTGCACCAACACAAGTGCGAAAAGTGGTTTTTCAACATTATCACAAGTGCAAAAAGTGTTTTTTCCACACTAATACAAGTGTAAAAGTAGTTTCCTGCACCAACACAAGTGCGAAAAGTGGTTTTTCAACACTAACACAAGTGCGAAAAGTGGTTTTTCAACACTAACACAAGTGCGAAAAGTGGTTTTTCAACACTAATACAAGTGCGAAAAGTGGTTTTTCAACACTATCACAAGTGCAAAAAGTGTTTTTTCCACACTAATACAAGTGCTAAAGTGGTTTCCTGCAGCAACACAAGTGCGAAAAGTGGTTTTTCAACACTAACATAAGTGCGAAAAGTGTTTTTTCCACACTAATACAAGTGCAAAAGTGGTTTCCTGCACCAACACAAGTGCGAAAAGTGGTTTTTCAACACTAACACAAGTGCGAAAAGTGGTTTTTCAACACTATCACAAGTGCAAAAAGTGTTTTTTCCACACTAATACAAATGCAAAAGTGGTTTCCTGCACCAACACAAGTGCGAAAAGTGGTTTTTCAACGCCGACGCAAGTGTGAAAAGTGGTTTTTCAACACTAACACAAGTGCGAAAAGTGTTTTTTCCACACGAATACAAGTGCAAAAGTGGTTTTTCCACACTAATACAAGTGCAAAAGTGGTTTCCTGCACCAACACAAGTGCGAAAAGTGGTTTTTCAACACTAATACAAGTGCGAAAAGTGGTTTTTCAACACTATCAAAAGTGCAAAAAGTGTTTTTTCCACACTAATACAAGCGCAAAAGTGGTTTCCTGCACCAACACAAGTGCGAAAAGTGGTTTTTCAACACTATCACAAGTGCAAAAAGTGTTTTTTCCACACTAATACAAGTGCAAAAGTAGTTTCCTGCACCAACACAAGTGCGAAAAGTGGTTTTTCAACACTAACACAAGTGCGAAAAGTGTTTTTTCCACACTAATACAAGTGCAAAAGTGGTTTCCTGCACCAACACAAGTGCGAAAAGTGGTTTTTCCACACTAATACAAGTGCAAAAGTGGTTTCCTGCACCAACACAAGTGCGAAAAGTGGTTTTTCAACACTAATACAAGTGCGAAAAGTGGTTTTTCAACACTATCACAAGTGCAAAAAGTGTTTTTTCCACACTAATACAAGTGCAAAAGTGGTTTCCTGCAGCAACACAAGTGCGAAAAGTGGTTTTTCAACACTAACATAAGTGCGAAAAGTGTTTTTTCCACACTAATACAAGTGCAAAAGTGGTTTCCTGCACCAACACAAGTGCGAAAAGTGGTTTTTCAACACTAACACAAGTGCGAAAAGTGGTTTTTCAACACTATCACAAGTGCAAAAAGTGTTTTTTCCACACTAATACAAATGCAAAAGTGGTTTCCTGCACCAACACAAGTGCGAAAAGTGGTTTTTCAACGCCGACGCAAGTGTGAAAAGTGGTTTTTCAACACTAACAAAAGTGCGAAAAGTGTTTTTTCCACACGAATACAAGTGCAAAAGTGGTTTTTCCACACTAATACAAGTGCAAAAGTGGTTTCCTGCACCAACACAAGTGCGAAAAGTGGTTTTTCAACACTAATACAAGTGCGAAAAGTGGTTTTTCAACACTATCAAAAGTGCAAAAAGTGTTTTTTCCACACTAATACAAGCGCAAAAGTGGTTTCCTGCACCAACACAAGTGCGAAAAGTGGTTTTTCAACACTATCACAAGTGCAAAAAGTGTTTTTTCCACACTAATACAAGTGCAAAAGTAGTTTCCTGCACCAACACAAGTGCGAAAAGTGGTTTTTCAACACTAACACAAGTGCGAAAAGTGTTTTTTCCACACTAATACAAGTGCAAAAGTGGTTTCCTGCACCAACACAAGTGCGAAAAGTGGTTTTTCCACACTAATACAAGTGCAAAAGTGGTTTCCTGCACCAACACAAGTGCGAAAAGTGGTTTTTCAACACTAATACAAGTGCGAAAAGTCGTTTTTCAACACTATCACAAGTGCAAAAAGTGTTTTTTCCACACTAATACAAGTGCAAAAGTGGTTTCCTGCAGCAACACAAGTGCGAAAAGTGGTTTTTCAACACTAACATAAGTGCGAAAAGTGTTTTTTCCACACTAATACAAGTGCAAAAGTGGTTTCCTGCACCAACACAAGTGCGAAAAGTGGTTTTTCAACACTATCACAAGTGCAAAAAGTGTTTTTTCCACACTAATACAAGTGCAAAAGTAGTTTCCTGCACCAACACAAGTGCGAAAAGTGGTTTTTCAACACTAACACAAGTGCGAAAAGTGTTTTTTCCACACTAATACAAGTGCAAAAGTGGTTTCCTGCACCAACACAAGTGCGAAAAGTGGTTTTTCCACACTAATACAAGTGCAAAAGTGGTTTCCTGCACCAACACAAGTGCGAAAAGTGGTTTTTCAACACTAATACAAGTGCGAAAAGTGGTTTTTCAACACTATCACAAGTGCAAAAAGTGTTTTTTCCCCACTAATACAAGTGCAAAAGTGGTTTCCTGCAGCAACACAAGTGCGAAAAGTGGTTTTTCAACACTAACATAAGTGCGAAAAGTGTTTTTTCCACACTAATACAAGTGCAAAAGTGGTTTCCTGCACCAACACAAGTGCGAAAAGTGGTTTTTCAACACTAACACAAGTGTGAAAAGTGGTTAATCAACACTAACACAAGTGCGAAAAGTGGTTTTTCAACACTAACAAAAGTGCGAAAAGTGTTTTTTTCCACACTAATACAAGTGCGAAAAGTGGTTTCTCAACACTAACACAAGTGCGAAAAGTGGTTTTTCAACACTAATACAAGTGCAAAAGTGGTTTCCTGCATCAACACAAGTGCGAAAAGTGGTTTTTCAACATTATCACAAGTGCAAAAAGTGTTTTTTCCACACTAATACAAGTGTAAAAGTAGTTTCCTGCACCAACACAAGTGCGAAAAGTGGTTTTTCAACACTAACACAAGTGCGAAAAGTGGTTTTTCAACACTAACACAAGTGCGAAAAGTGGTTTTTCCACACTAATACAAGTGTAAAAGTAGTTTCCTGCACCAACACAAGTGCGAAAAGTGGTTTTTCAACATTATCACAAGTGCAAAAAGTGTTTTTTCCACACTAATACAAGTGTAAAAGTAGTTTCCTGCACCAACACAAGTGCGAAAAGTGGTTTTTCAACACTAACACAAGTGCGAAAAGTGGTTTTTCAACACTAACACAAGTGCGAAAAGTGGTTTTTCAACACTAATACAAGTGCGAAAAGTGGTTTTTCAACACTATCACAAGTGCAAAAAGTGTTTTTTCCACACTAATACAAGTGCTAAAGTGGTTTCCTGCAGCAACACAAGTGCGAAAAGTGGTTTTTCAACACTAACATAAGTGCGAAAAGTGTTTTTTCCACACTAATACAAGTGCAAAAGTGGTTTCCTGCACCAACACAAGTGCGAAAAGTGGTTTTTCAACACTAACACAAGTGCGAAAAGTGGTTTTTCAACACTATCACAAGTGCAAAAAGTGTTTTTTCCACACTAATACAAATGCAAAAGTGGTTTCCTGCACCAACACAAGTGCGAAAAGTGGTTTTTCAACGCCGACGCAAGTGTGAAAAGTGGTTTTTCAACACTAACACAAGTGCGAAAAGTGTTTTTTCCACACGAATACAAGTGCAAAAGTGGCTTCCTGCACCAACACAAGTGCGAAAAGTGGTTTTTCAACACTAACACAAGTGCGAAAAGTGGTTTTTCAACACTAACACAAGTGCGAAAAGTGGTTTTTCCACACTAATACAAGTGCAAAAGTAGTTTCCTGCACCAACACAAGTGCGAGAGGTGGTTTTTCAACACTAACACAAATGCGAAAAGTGGTTTTTCAACACTATCACAAGTGCAAAAAGTGTTTTTTCCACACTAATACAAGTGCAAAAGTGGTTTCCTGCACCAACACAAGTGCGAAAAGTGGTTTTTCAACACTAACACAAGTGCGAAAAGTGTTTTTTCCACACTAATACAAGTGCAAAAGTGGTTTCCTGCACCAACACAAGCGCGAAAAGTGGTTTTTCAACACAAACACAAGTGCAAAAAGTGGTTTTTCAACACTAACACAAGTGCGAAAAGTGGTTTTTCAACACTAACACAAGTGCGAAAAGTGGTTTTCCACACTAATACAAGTGCAAAAGTGGTTTTTCAACACTAACACAAGTGCGAAAAGTGGTTTTTCAACACTAACACAAGTGCGAAAAGTGGTTTTTCAACACTAACATAAGTGCGAAAAGTGTTTTTTCCACACTAATACAAGTGCAAAAGTGGTTTCCTGCACCAACACAAGTGCGAAAAGTGTTTTTTCAACACTAACACAAGTGCGAAAAGTGGTTTTTCAACACTAACACAAGTGCGAAAAGTGGTTTTTCAACACTAACACAAGTGCGAAAAGTGGTTTTTCAACACTAACACAAGTGCGAAAAGTGGTTTTTCAACACTAACACAAGTGCGAAAAGTGGTTTTTCCACACTAATACAAGTGCAAAAGTGGTTTCCTGCACCAACACAAGTGCGAAAAGTGGTTTTTCAACACTAACACAAGTGCGAAAAGTGGTTTTTCAACACTATCACAAGTGCAAAAAGTGTTTTTTCCACACTAATACAAGTGCAAAAGTGGTTTCCTGCACCAACACAAGTGCGAAAAGTGGTTTTTCAACACTATCACAAGTGCAAAAAGTGTTTTTTCCACACTAATACAAGTGCAAAAGTAGTTTACTGCACCAACACAAGTGCGAAAAGTGGTTTTTCAACACTAACACAAGTGCGAAAAGTGGTTTTTCAACACTAACACAAGTGCGAAAAGTGGTTTTTCAACACTAACACAAGTGCGAAAAGTGGTTTTTCCACACTAATACAAGTGCAAAAGTGGTTTCCTGCACCAACACAAGTGCGAAAAGTGGTTTTTCAACACTAACACAAGTGCGAAAAGTGGTTTTTCAACACTAACACAAGTGCGAAAAGTGTTTTTTCCACACTAATACAAGTGCAAAAGTGGTTTCCTGCACCAACACAAGTGCGAAAAGTGGTTTTTCAACACTAACACAAGTGCGAAAAGTGTTTTTTCCACACGAATACAAGTGCAAAAGTGGCTTCCTGCACCAACACAAGTGCGAAAAGTGGTTTTTCAACACTAACACAAGTGCGAAAAGTGGTTTTTCAACACTATCACAAGTGCGAAAAGTGGTTTTTCCACACTAATACAAGTGCAAAAGTGGTTTCCTGCACCAACACAAGTGCGAAAAGTGGTTTTTCAACACTAACACAAGTGCGAAAAGTGGTTTTTCAACACTATCACAAGTGCAAAAAGTGTTTTTTCCACACTAATACAAGTGCAAAAGTGGTTTCCTGCACCAACACAAGTGCGAAAAGTGGTTTTTCAACACTATCACAAGCGCAAAAAGTGTTTTTTCCACACTAATACAAGTGCAAAAGTAGTTTCCTGCACCAACACAAGTGCGAAAAGTGGTTTTTCAACACTAACACAAGTGCGAAAAGTGGTTTTTCCACACTAATACAAGTGCAAAAGTGGTTTCCTGCACCAACACAAGTGCGAAAAGTGGTTTTTCAACACTAATACAAGTGCGAAAAGTGGTTTTTCAACACTATCACAAGTGCAAAAAGTGTTTTTTCCACACTAATACAAGTGCAAAAGTGGTTTCCTGCAGCAACACAAGTGCGAAAAGTGGTTTTTCAACACTAACATAAGTGCGAAAAGTGTTTTTTCCACACTAATACAAGTGCAAAAGTGGTTTCTTGCACCAACACAAGTGCGAAAAGTGGTTTTTCAACACTAACACAAGTGTGAAAAGTGGTTAATCAACACTAACACAAGTGCGAAAAGTGGTTTTTCAACACTAACAAAAGTGCGAAAAGTGTTTTTTCCACACTAATACAAGTGCGAAAAGTGGTTTTTCAACACTAACACAAGTGCGAAAAGTGGTTTTTCAACACTAATACAAGTGCAAAAGTGGTTTCCTGCAGCAACACAAGTGCGAAAAGTGGTTTTTCAACACTAACATAAGTGCGAAAAGTATTTTTTCCACACTAATACAAGTGCAAAAGTGGTTTCCTGCACCAACACAAGTGCGAAAAGTGGTTTTTCAACACTAACACAAGTGCGAAAAGTGGTTTTTCAACACTATCACAAGTGCAAAAAGTGTTTTTTCCACACTAATACAAGTGCAAAAGTGGTTTCCTGCACCAACACAAGTGCGAAAAGTGGTTTTTCAACACTAACACAATTGCGAAAAGTGGTTTTCAACACTATCACAAGTGCAAAAAGTGTTTTTTCCACACTAATACAAGTGCAAAAGTGGTTTCCTGCACCAACACAAGTGCGAAAAGTGGTTTTTCAACACTAACACAAGTGCGAAAAGTGGTTTTTCAACACTAACACAAGTGCGAAAAGTGTTTTTTCCACACTAATACAAGTGCAAAAGTGGTTTCCTGCACCAACACAAGTGCGAAAAGTGGTTTTTCAACACAAACACAAGTGCAAAAAGTGGTTTTTCAACACTAACACAAGTGCGAAAAGTGGTTTTTCAACACTAACACAAGTGCGAAAAGTGGTTTTCAACACTAATACAAGTGCAAAGTGGTTTTTCAATACTAACACAAGTGCGAAAAGTGGTTTTTCCACACTAATACAAGTGCAAAAGTGGTTTCCTGCACCAACACAAGCGCGAAAAGTGGTTTTTCAACACAAACACAAGTGCAAAAAGTGGTTTTTCAACACTAACACAAGTGCGAAAAGTTGTTTTTCAACACTAACACAAGTGCGAAAAGTGGTTTTCCACACTAATACAAGTGCAAAAGTGGTTTTTCAACACTAACACAAGTGCGAAAAGTGGTTTTTCAACACTAACACAAGTGCGAAAAGTGGTTTTTCAACACTAACACAAGTGCAAAAAGTGTTTTTTCCACACTAATACAAGTGCAAAAGTGGTTTCCTGCACCAACACAAGCGCGAAAAGTGGTTTTTCAACACAAACACAAGTGCGAAAAGTGGTTTTGCAACACTAACACAAGTGCAAAAAGTGTTTTTTCCACACTAATACAAATGCAAAAGTAGTTTCCTGCACCAACACAAGTGCGAAAAGTGGTTTTTCAACACTAACACAAGTGCGAAAAGTGGTTTTTCAACACTAACACAAGTGCGAAAAGTGGTTTTTCCACACTAATACAAGTGCAAAAGTGGTTTCCTGCACCAACACAAGTGCGAAAAGTGGTTTTTCAACACTAATACAAGTGCGAAAAGTGGTTTTTCAACACTATCACAAGTGCAAAAAGTGTTTTTTCCACACTAATACAAGTGCAAAAGTGGTTTCCTGCAGCAACACAAGTGCGAAAAGTGGTTTTTCAACACTAACATAAGTGCGAAAAGTGTTTTTTCCACACTAATACAAGTGCAAAAGTGGTTTCTTGCACCAACACAAGTGCGAAAAGTGGTTTTTCAACACTAACACAAGTGTGAAAAGTGGTTAATCAACACTAACACAAGTGCGAAAAGTGGTTTTTCAACACTAACAAAAGTGCGAAAAGTGTTTTTTCCACACTAATACAAGTGCGAAAAGTGGTTTTTCAACACTAACACAAGTGCGAAAAGTGGTTTTTCAACACTAATACAAGTGCAAAAGTGGTTTCCTGCAGCAACACAAGTGCGAAAAGTGGTTTTTCAACACTAACATAAGTGCGAAAAGTATTTTTTCCACACTAATACAAGTGCAAAAGTGGTTTCCTGCACCAACACAAGTGCGAAAAGTGGTTTTTCAACACTAACACAAGTGCGAAAAGTGGTTTTTCAACACTATCACAAGTGCAAAAAGTGTTTTTTCCACACTAATACAAGTGCAAAAGTGGTTTCCTGCACCAACACAAGTGCGAAAAGTGGTTTTTCAACACTAACACAATTGCGAAAAGTGGTTTTCAACACTATCACAAGTGCAAAAAGTGTTTTTTCCACACTAATACAAGTGCAAAAGTGGTTTCCTGCACCAACACAAGTGCGAAAAGTGGTTTTTCAACACTAACACAAGTGCGAAAAGTGGTTTTTCAACACTAACACAAGTGCGAAAAGTGTTTTTTCCACACTAATACAAGTGCAAAAGTGGTTTCCTGCACCAACACAAGTGCGAAAAGTGGTTTTTCAACACAAACACAAGTGCAAAAAGTGGTTTTTCAACACTAACACAAGTGCGAAAAGTGGTTTTTCAACACTAACACAAGTGCGAAAAGTGGTTTTCAACACTAATACAAGTGCAAAGTGGTTTTTCAATACTAACACAAGTGCGAAAAGTGGTTTTTCCACACTAATACAAGTGCAAAAGTGGTTTCCTGCACCAACACAAGCGCGAAAAGTGGTTTTTCAACACAAACACAAGTGCAAAAAGTGGTTTTTCAACACTAACACAAGTGCGAAAAGTTGTTTTTCAACACTAACACAAGTGCGAAAAGTGGTTTTCCACACTAATACAAGTGCAAAAGTGGTTTTTCAACACTAACACAAGTGCGAAAAGTGGTTTTTCAACACTAACACAAGTGCGAAAAGTGGTTTTTCAACACTAACACAAGTGCAAAAAGTGTTTTTTCCACACTAATACAAGTGCAAAAGTGGTTTCCTGCACCAACACAAGCGCGAAAAGTGGTTTTTCAACACAAACACAAGTGCGAAAAGTGGTTTTGCAACACTAACACAAGTGCAAAAAGTGTTTTTTCCACACTAATACAAGTGCAAAAGTAGTTTCCTGCACCAACACAAGTGCGAAAAGTGGTTTTTCAACACTAACACAAGTGCGAAAAGTGGTTTTTCAACACTAACACAAGTGCGAAAAGTGGTTTTTCCACACTAATACAAGTGCAAAAGTGGTTTCCTGCACCAACACAAGTGCGAAAAGTGGTTTTTCAACACTAATACAAGTGCGAAAAGTGGTTTTTCAACACTATCACAAGTGCAAAAAGTGTTTTTTCCACACTCATACAAGTGCAAAAGTGGTTTCCTGCAGCAACACAAGTGCGAAAAGTGGTTTTTCAACACTAACATAAGTGCGAAAAGTGTTCTTTCCACACTAATACAAGTGCAAAAGTGGTTTCCTGCACCAACACAAGTGCGAAAAGTGGTTTTTCAACACTAACACAAGTGCGAAAAGTGGTTTTTCAACACTATCACAAGTGCAAAAAGTGTTTTTTCCACACTAATACAAATGCAAAAGTGGTTTCCTGCACCAACACAAGTGCGAAAAGTGGTTTTTCAATGCCGACGCAAGTGTGAAAAGTGGTTTTTCAACACTAACGCAAGTGCGAAAAGTGTTTTTTCCACGCTAATACAAGTGCAAAAGTGGTTTCCTGCACCAACACAAGTGCGAAAAGTGGTTTTTCAACACTAACACAAGTGCGAAAAGTGGTTTTTCAACACTATCAAAAGTGCAAAAAGTGTTTTTTCCACACTAATACAAGCGCAAAAGTGGTTTCCTGCACCAACACAAGTGCGAAAAGTGGTTTTTCAACACTATCACAAGTGCAAAAAGTGTTTTTTCCACACTAATACAAGTGCAAAAGTAGTTTCCTGCACCAACACAAGTGCGAAAAGTGGTTTTTCAACACTAACACAAGTGCGAAAAGTGTTTTTTCCACACTAATACAAGTGCAAAAGTGGTTTCCTGCACCAACACAAGTGCGAAAAGTGGTTTTTCCACACTAATACAAGTGCAAAAGTGGTTTCCTGCACCAACACAAGTGCGAAAAGTGGTTTTTCAACACTAATACAAGTGCGAAAAGTGGTTTTTCAACACTATCACAAGTGCAAAAAGTGTTTTTTCCACACTAATACAAGTGCAAAAGTGGTTTCCTGCAGCAACACAAGTGCGAAAAGTGGTTTTTCAACACTAACATAAGTGCGAAAAGTGTTTTTTCCACACTAATACAAGTGCAAAAGTGGTTTCCTGCACCAACACAAGTGCGAAAAGTGGTTTTTCAACACTATCACAAGTGCAAAAAGTGTTTTTTCCACACTAATACAAGTGCAAAAGTAGTTTCCTGCACCAACACAAGTGCGAAAAGTGGTTTTTCAACACTAACACAAGTGCGAAAAGTGTTTTTTCCACACTAATACAAGTGCAAAAGTGGTTTCCTGCACCAACACAAGTGCGAAAAGTGGTTTTTCCACACTAATACAAGTGCAAAAGTGGTTTCCTGCACCAACACAAGTGCGAAAAGTGGTTTTTCAACACTAATACAAGTGCGAAAAGTGGTTTTTCAACACTATCACAAGTGCAAAAAGTGTTTTTTCCCCACTAATACAAGTGCAAAAGTGGTTTCCTGCAGCAACACAAGTGCGAAAAGTGGTTTTTCAACACTAACATAAGTGCGAAAAGTGTTTTTTCCACACTAATACAAGTGCAAAAGTGGTTTCCTGCACCAACACAAGTGCGAAAAGTGGTTTTTCAACACTAACACAAGTGTGAAAAGTGGTTAATCAACACTAACACAAGTGCGAAAAGTGGTTTTTCAACACTAACAAAAGTGCGAAAAGTGTTTTTTCCACACTAATACAAGTGCGAAAAGTGGTTTCTCAACACTAACACAAGTGCGAAAAGTGGTTTTTCAACACTAATACAAGTGCAAAAGTGGTTTCCTGCATCAACACAAGTGCGAAAAGTGGTTTTTCAACATTATCACAAGTGCAAAAAGTGTTTTTTCCACACTAATACAAGTGTAAAAGTAGTTTCCTGCACCAACACAAGTGCGAAAAGTGGTTTTTCAACACTAACACAAGTGCGAAAAGTGGTTTTTCAACACTAACATAAGTGCGAAAAGTGGTTTTTCCACACTAATACAAGTGCAAAAGTGGTTTCCTGCACCAACACAAGTGCGAAAAGTGGTTTTTCAACACTAATACAAGTGCGAAAAGTGGTTTTTCAACACTATCACAAGTGCAAAAAGTGTTTTTTCCACACTAATACAAGTGCTAAAGTGGTTTCCTGCAGCAACACAAGTGCGAAAAGTGGTTTTTCAACACTAACATAAGTGCGAAAAGTGTTTTTTCCACACTAATACAAGTGCAGAAGTGGTTTCCTGCACCAACACAAGTGCGAAAAGTGGTTTTTCAACACTAACACAAGTGCGAAAAGTGGTTTTTCAACACTATCACAAGTGCAAAAAGTGTTTTTTCCACACTAATACAAATGCAAAAGTGGTTTCCTGCACCAACACAAGTGCGAAAAGTGGTTTTTCAACGCCGACGCAAGTGTGAAAAGTGGTTTTTCAACACTAACACAAGTGCGAAAAGTGTTTTTTCCACACGAATACAAGTGCAAAAGTGGCTTCCTGCACCAACACAAGTGCGAAAAGTGGTTTTTCAACACTAACACAAGTGCGAAAAGTGGTTTTTCAACACTAACACAAGTGCGAAAAGTGGTTTTTCCACACTAATACAAGTGCAAAAGTAGTTTCCTGCACCAACACAAGTGCGAGAAGTGGTTTTTCAACTCTAACACAAATGCGAAAAGTGGTTTTTCAACACTATCACAAGTGCAAAAAGTGTTTTTTCCACACTAATACAAGTGCAAAAGTGGTTTCCTGCACCAACACAAGTGCGAAAAGTGGTTTTTCAACACTAACACAAGTGCGAAAAGTGTTTTTTCCACACTAATACAAGTGCAAAAGTGGTTTCCTGCACCAACACAAGCGCGAAAAGTGGTTTTTCAACACAAACACAAGTGCAAAAAGTGGTTTTTCAACACTAACACAAGTGCGAAAAGTGGTTTTTCAACACTAACACAAGTGCGAAAAGTGGTTTTCCACACTAATACAAGTGCAAAAGTGGTTTTTCAACACTAACACAAGTGCGAAAAGTGGTTTTTCAACACTAACACAAGTGCGAAAAGTGGTTTTTCAACACTAACATAAGTGCGAAAAGTGTTTTTTCCACACTAATACAAGTGCAAAAGTGGTTTCCTGCACCAACACAAGTGCGAAAAGTGTTTTTTCAACACTAACACAAGTGCGAAAAGTGGTTTTTCAACACTAACACAAGTGCGAAAAGTGGTTTTTCAACACTAACACAAGTGCGAAAAGTGGTTTTTCAACACTAACACAAGTGCGAAAAGTGGTTTTTCAACACTAACACAAGTGCGAAAAGTGGTTTTTCCACACTAATACAAGTGCAAAAGTGGTTTCCTGCACCAACACAAGTGCGAAAAGTGGTTTTTCAACACTAACACAAGTGCGAAAAGTGGTTTTTCAACACTATCACAAGTGCAAAAAGTGTTTTTTCCACACTAATACAAGTGCAAAAGTGGTTTCCTGCACCAACACAAGTGCGAAAAGTGGTTTTTCAACACTATCACAAGTGCAAAAAGTGTTTTTTCCACACTAATACAAGTGCAAAAGTAGTTTCCTGCACCAACACAAGTGCGAAAAGTGGTTTTTCAACACTAACACAAGTGCGAAAAGTGGTTTTTCAACACTAACACAAGTGCGAAAAGTGGTTTTTCAACACTAACACAAGTGCGAAAAGTGGTTTTTCCACACTAATACAAGTGCAAAAGTGGTTTCCTGCACCAACACAAGTGCGAAAAGTGGTTTTTCAACACTAACACAAGTGCGAAAAGTGGTTTTTCAACACTAACACAAGTGCGAAAAGTGTTTTTTCCACACTAATACAAGGGCAAAAGTGGTTTCCTGCACCAACACAAGTGCGAAAAGTGGTTTTTCAACACAAACACAAGTGCAAAAAGTGGTTTTTCAACACAAACACAAGTGCAAAAAGTGGTTTTTCAACACTAACACAAGTGCGAAAAGTGGTTTTTCAACACTAACACAAGTGCGAAAAGTGGTTTTCCACACTAATACAAGTGCAAAAGTGGTTTTTCAATACTAACACAAGTGCGAAAAGTGGTTTTTCAACACTAACACAAGTGCGAAAAGTGGTTTTTCAACACTAACACAAGTGCGAAAAGTGTTTTTTCCACACTAATACAAGTGCAAAAGTGGTTTCCTGCACCAACACAAGTGCGAAAAGTGGTTTTTCAACACTATCACAAGTGCAAAAAGTGTTTTTTCCACACTAATACAAGTGCAAAAGTAGTTTCCTGCACCAACACAAGTGAGAAAAGTGGTTTTTCAACACTAACACAAGTGCGAAAAGTGGTTTTTCAACACTAACACAAGCGCGAAAAGTGGATACAAGTGCAAAAGTGGTTTCCTGCACCAACACAAGTGCGAAAAGTGGTTTTTCAACACTAATACAAGTTCGAAAAGTGGTTTTTTCAACACTATCACAAGTGCAAAAAGTGTTTTTTCCACACTAATACAAGTGCAAAAGTGGTTTCCTGCAGCAACACAAGTGCGAAAAGTGGTTTTTCAACACTAACATAAGTGCGAAAAGTGTTCTTTCCACACTAATACAAGTGCAAAAGTGGTTTCCTGCACCAACACAAGTGCGAAAAGTGGTTTTTCAACACTAACACAAGTGCGAAAAGTGGTTTTTCAACACTATCACAAGTGCAAAAAGTGTTTTTTCCACACTAATACAAATGCAAAAGTGGTTTCCTGCACCAACACAAGTGCGAAAAGTGGTTTTTCAATGCCGACGCAAGTGTGAAAAGTGGTTTTTCAACACTAACACAAGTGCGAAAAGTGTTTTTTCCACACGAATACAAGTGCAAAAGTGGCTTCCTGCACCAACACAAGTGCGAAAAGTGGTTTTTCAACACTAACACAAGTGCGAAAAGTGGTTTTTCAACACTATCACAAGTGCGAAAAGTGGTTTTTTCCACACTAATACAAGTGCAAAAGTGGTTTCCTGCACCAACACAAGTGCGAAAAGTGGTTTTTCAACACTAACACAAGTGCGAAAAGTGGTTTTTTCAACACTATCACAAGTGCAAAAAGTGTTTTTTCCACACTAATACAAGTGCAAAAGTGGTTTCCTGCACCAACACAAGTGCGAAAAGTGGTTTTTTCAACACTATCACAAGCGCAAAAAGTGTTTTTTCCACACTAATACAAGTGCAAAAGTAGTTTCCCTGCACCAACACAAGTGCGAAAAGTGGTTTTTCAACACTAACACAAGTGCGAAAAGTGGTTTTTCCACACTAATACAAGTGCAAAAGTGGTTTCCTGCACCAACACAAGTGCGAAAAGTGGTTTTTCAACACTAATACAAGTGCGAAAAGTGGTTTTTCAACACTATCACAAGTGCAAAAAGTGTTTTTTCCACACTAATACAAGTGCAAAAGTGGTTTCCTGCAGCAACACAAGTGCGAAAAGTGGTTTTTCAACACTAACATAAGTGCGAAAAGTGTTTTTTCCACACTAATACAAGTGCAAAAGTGGTTTCTTGCACCAACACAAGTGCGAAAAGTGGTTTTTCAACACTAACACAAGTGTGAAAAGTGGTTAATCAACACTAACACAAGTGCGAAAAGTGGTTTTTCAACACTAACAAAAGTGCGAAAAGTGTTTTTTTCCACACTAATACAAGTGCGAAAAGTGGTTTTTCAACACTAACACAAGTGCGAAAAGTGGTTTTTCAACACTAATAGAAGTGCAAAAGTGGTTTCCTGCAGCAACACAAGTGCGAAAAGTGGTTTTTCAACACTAACATAAGTGCGAAAAGTGTTTTTTCCACACTAATACAAGTGCAAAAGTGGTTTCCTGCACCAACACAAGTGCGAAAAGTGGTTTTTCAACACTAACACAAGTGCGAAAAGTGGTTTTTCAACACTATCACAAGTGCAAAAAGTGTTTTTTCCACACTAATACAAATGCAAAAGTGGTTTCCTGCACCAACACAAGTGCGAAAAGTGGTTTTTTCAACACTAACACAAGTGCGAAAAGTGGTTTTCAACACTATCACAAGTGCAAAAAGTGTTTTTTCCACACTAATACAAGTGCAAAAGTGGTTTCCTGCACCAACACAAGTGCGAAAAGTGGTTTTTCAACACTAACACAAGTGCGAAAAGTGGTTTTTCAACACTAACACAAGTGCGAAAAGTGTTTTTTCCACACTAATACAAGTGCAAAAGTGGTTTCCTGCACCAACACAAGTGCGAAAAGTGGTTTTTCAACACAAACACAAGTGCAAAAAGTGGTTTTTCAACACTAACACAAGTGCGAAAAGTGGTTTTTCAACACTAACACAAGTGCGAAAAGTGGTTTTCCACACTAATACAAGTGCAAAAGTGGTTTTTCAATACTAACACAAGTGCGAAAACTAGTTTTTCAACACTAACACAAGTGCGAAAAGTGGTTTTTCAACACTAACACAAGTGCGGAAAAGTGTTTTTTCCACACTAATACAAGTGCAAAAGTGGTTTCCTGCACCAACACAAGTGCGAAAAAGGTGGTTTTTCAACACTATCACAAGTGCAAAAAGTGTTTTTTCCACACTAATACAAGTGCAAAAGTAGTTTCCTGCACCAACACAAGTGCGAAAAGTGGTTTTTCAACACTAACACAAGTGCGAAAAGTGGTTTTTCAACACTAACACAAGTGCAAAAAGTGGTTTTTTCCACACTAATACAAGTGCAAAAGTGGTTTCCTGCACCAACACAAGTGCGAAAAGTGGTTTTTCAACACTAATACAAGTGCGAAAAGTGGTTTTTCAACACTATCACAAGTGCAAAAAGTGTTTTTTCCACACTCATACAAGTGCAAAAGTGGTTTCCTGCAGCAACACAAGTGCGAAAAGTGGTTTTTCAACACTAACATAAGTGCGAAAAGTGTTCTTTCCACACTAATACAAGTGCAAAAGTGGTTTCCTGCACCAACACAAGTGCGAAAAGTGGTTTTTCAACACTAACACAAGTGCGAAAAGTGGTTTTTCAACAATATCACAAGTGCAAAAAGTGTTTTTTCCACACTAATACAAATGCAAAAGTGGTTTCCTGCACCAACACAAGTGCGAAAAGTGGTTTTTCAATGCCGACGCAAGTGTGAAAAGTGGTTTTTCAACACTAACGCAAGTGCGAAAAGTGTTTTTTCCACACTAATACAAGTGCAAAAGTGGTTTCCTGCACCAACACAAGTGCGAAAAGTGGTTTTTCAACACTAACACAAGTGCGAAAAGTGGTTTTTCAACACTATCACAAGTGCAAAAAGTGTTTTTTCCACACTAATACAAGCGCAAAAGTGGTTTCCTGCACCAACACAAGTGCGAAAAGTGGTTTTTTCAACACTATCACAAGTGCAAAAAGTGTTTTTTCCACACTAATACATGTGCAAAAGTAGTTTCCTGCACCAACACAAGTGCGAAAAGTGGTTTTTCAACACTAACACAAGTGCGAAAAGTGGTTTTTCAACACTAATACAAGTGCGAAAAGTGGTTTTTCCACACCAATACAAGTGCAAAAGTGGTTTCCTGCACCAACACAAGTGCGAAAAGTGGTTTTTCAACACTAATACAAGTGCGAAAAGTGGTTTTTCAACACTATCACAAGTGCAAAAAGTGTTTTTTTCCACACTAATACAAGTGCAAAAGTGGTTTCCTGCAGCAACACAAGTACGAAAAGTGGTTTTTCAACACTAACATAAGTGCGAAAAGTGTTTTTTCCACACTAATACAAGTGCAAAAGTGGTTTCCTGCACCAACACAAGTGCGAAAAGTGGTTTTTCAACACTAACACAAGTGTGAAAAGTGGTTAATCAACACTAACACAAGTGCGAAAAGTGGTTTTTCAACACTAACAAAAGTGCGAAAAGTGTTTTTTCAACACTACTACAAGTGCGAAAAGTGGTTTTTCAACACTAACACAAGTGCGAAAAGTGGTTTTTCAACACTAATACAAGTGCAAAAGTGGTTTCCTGCATCAACACAAGTGCGAAAAGTGGTTTTTCAACACTATCACAAGCGCAAAAAGTGTTTTTTCCACACTAATACAAGTGCAAAAGTAGTTTCCTGCACTAACACAAGTGCGAAAAGTGGTTTTTCAACACTAACACAAGTGCGAAAAGTGGTTTTTCCACACTAATACAAGTGCAAAAGTGGTTTCCTGCACCAACACAAGTGCGAAAAGTGGTTTTTCAACACTAATACAAGTGCGAAAAGTGGTTTTTCAACACTATCACAAGTGCAAAAAGTGTTTTTTCCACACTAATACAAGTGCAAAAAGTGGTTTCCTGCAGCAACACAAGTGCGAAAAGTGGTTTTTCAACACTAACATAAGTGCGAAAAGTGTTTTTTCCACACTAATACAAGTGCAAAAGTGGTTTCTTGCACCAACACAAGTGCGAAAAGTGGTTTCACAAAGTGCGAAAAGTGGTTTTTCAACACTAACAACAAGTGCGAAAAGTGGTTTTTCAACACTAACACAAGTCGAAAAGTGGTTTTTCACACTAATACAAGTGCAAAAAGTGGTTTCCTGCACCAACACAAGTGCGAAAAGTGGTTTTTCAACACTAACACAAGTGCGAAAAGTGGTTTTTTCAACACTAACACAAGTGCGAAAAGTGTTTTTTTCCACACTAATTACAAGTGCAAAAGTGGTTTTCCTGCACCAACACAAGTGCGAAAAGTGGTTTTTCAACACAAACACAAGTGCAAAAAGTGGTTTTTTCAACACTAACACAAGTGCGAAAAAGTGGTTTTTCAACACTAACACAAGTGCGAAAAGTGGTTTTCCACACTAATACAAGTGCAAAAGTGGTTTTTCAATACTAACACAAGTGCGAAAAGTGGTTTTTCAACACTAACACAAGTGTGAAAAGTGGTTTTTTCAACACTAACAACAAGTGCGAAAAGTGTTTTTTTCCACACTAATACAAGTGCAAAAGTGGTTTCCTGCACCAACACAAGTGCGAAAAGTGGTTTTTTCAACACTATCACAAGTGCAAAAAGTGTTTTTTTCCACACTAATACAAGTGCAAAAGTAGTTTCCTGCACCCAACACAAGTGAGAAAAGTGGTTTTTTCAACACTAACACAAGTGCGAAAAGTGGTTTTTCAACACTAACACAAGCGCGAAAAGTGGTTTTTCCACACTAATACAAGTGCAAAAGTGGTTTCCTGCACCAACACAAGTGCGAAAAGTGGTTTTTCAACACTAATACAAGTTCGAAAAGTGGTTTTTTCAACACTATCACAAGTGCAAAAAGTGTTTTTTCCACACTAATACAAGTGCAAAAGTGGTTTCCTGCAGCAACACAAGTGCGAAAAGTGGTTTTTTCAACACTAACATAAGTGCGAAAAGTGTTCTTTCCACACTAATACAAGTGCAAAAGTGGTTTCCTGCACCAACACAAGTGCGAAAAGTGGTTTTTCAACACTAACACAAGTGCGAAAGTGGTTTTTCAACACTATCACAAGTGCAAAAAGTGTTTTTTTTCCACACTAATACAAATGCAAAAGTGGTTTCCTGCACCAACACAAGTGCGAAAAGTGGTTTTTCAATGCCGACGCAAGTGTGAAAAGTGGTTTTTCAACACTAACACAAGTGCGAAAAGTGTTTTTTTCCACACGAATAACAAGTGCAAAAGTGGCTTCCTGCACCAACACAAGTGCGAAAAGTGGTTTTTCAACACTAACACAAGTGCGAAAAGTGGTTTTTTCAACACTATCACAAGTGCGAAAAGTGGTTTTTTCCACACTAATACAAGTGCAAAAGTGGTTTCCTGCACCAACACAAGTGCGAAAAGTGGTTTTTCAACACTAACACAAGTGCGAAAAGTGGTTTTTCAACACTATCACAAGGGCAAAAAGTGTTTTTTTCCACACTAATACAAGTGCAAAAGTGGTTTTCCTGCACCAACACAAGTGCGAAAAGTGGTTTTTCAACACTATCACAAGCGCAAAAAGTGTTTTTTTCCACACTAATACAAGTGCAAAAGTAGTTTCCTGCACCAACACAAGTGCGAAAAGTGGTTTTTCAACACTAACACAAGTGCGAAAAGTGGTTTTTTCCACACTAATACAAGTGCAAAAGTGGTTTCCTTGCACCCAACACAAGTGCGAAAAGTGGTTTTTCAACACTAATACAAGTGCGAAAAGTGGTTTTTTCAACACTATCACAAGTGCAAAAAGTGTTTTTTTCCACACTAATACAAGTGCAAAAGTGGTTTCCTGCAGCAACACAAGTGCGAAAAGTGGTTTTTCAACACTAAACATAAGTGCAAAAAGTGTTTTTTTCCACACTAATACAAGTGCAAAAGTGGTTTCTTGCACCAACACAAGTGCGAAAAGTGGTTTTTCAACACTAACACAAGTGTGAAAAGTGGTTAATCAACACTAACACAAGTGCGAAAAGTGGTTTTTCAACACTAACAAAAGTGCGAAAAGTGTTTTTTCCACACTAATACAAGTGCGAAAAGTGGTTTTTTCAAACACTAACACAAGTGCGAAAAGTGGTTTTTCAACACTAATACAAGTGCAAAAGTGGTTTCCTGCAGCAACACAAGTGCGAAAAGTGGTTTTTCAACACTAACATAAGTGCGAAAAGTGTTTTTTTCCACACTAATACAAGTGCAAAAGTGGTTTTCCTGCACCAACACAAGTGCGAAAAAGTGGTTTTTTCAACACTAACCACAAGTGCGAAAAGTGGTTTTTTCAACACTATCACAAGTGCAAAAAAGTGTTTTTTTCCACACTAATACAAATGCAAAAAGTGGTTTCCTGCACCAACACAAGTGCGAAAAGTGGTTTTTCAACACTAACACAAGTGCGAAAAGTGGTTTTCAACACTATCACAAGTGCAAAAAGTGTTTTTTCCACACTAATACAAGTGCAAAAGTGGTTTCCTGCACCAACACAAGTGCGAAAAGTGGTTTTTCAACACTAACACAAGTGCGAAAAGTGGTTTTTCAACACTAACACAAGTGCGAAAAGTGTTTTTTCCACACTAATACAAGTGCAAAAGTGGTTTCCTGCACCAACACAAGTGCGAAAAGTGGTTTTTCAACACAAACACAAGTGCAAAAAGTGGTTTTTCAACACTAACACAAGTGCGAAAAGTGGTTTTTCAACACTAACACAAGTGCGAAAAGTGGTTTTCCACACTAATACAAGTGCAAAAGTGGTTTTTCAATACTAACACAAGTGCGAAAACTAGTTTTTCAACACTAACACAAGTGCGAAAAGTGGTTTTTCAACACTAACACAAGTGCGAAAAGTGTTTTTTCCACACTAATACAAGTGCAAAAGTGGTTTCCTGCACCAACACAAGTGCGAAAAGTGGTTTTTCAACACTATCACAAGTGCAAAAAGTGTTTTTTCCACACTAATACAAGTGCAAAAGTAGTTTCCTGCACCAACACAAGTGCGAAAAGTGGTTTTTCAACACTAACACAAGTGCGAAAAGTGGTTTTTCAACACTAACACAAGTGCAAAAAGTGGTTTTTCCACACTAATACAAGTGCAAAAGTGGTTTCCTGCACCAACACAAGTGCGAAAAGTGGTTTTTCAACACTAATACAAGTGCGAAAAGTGGTTTTTCAACACTATCACAAGTGCAAAAAGTGTTTTTTCCACACTCATACAAGTGCAAAAGTGGTTTCCTGCAGCAACACAAGTGCGAAAAGTGGTTTTTCAACACTAACATAAGTGCGAAAAGTGTTCTTTCCACACTAATACAAGTGCAAAAGTGGTTTCCTGCACCAACACAAGTGCGAAAAGTGGTTTTTCAACACTAACACAAGTGCGAAAAGTGGTTTTTCAACAATATCACAAGTGCAAAAAGTGTTTTTTCCACACTAATACAAATGCAAAAGTGGTTTCCTGCACCAACACAAGTGCGAAAAGTGGTTTTTCAATGCCGACGCAAGTGTGAAAAGTGGTTTTTCAACACTAACGCAAGTGCGAAAAGTGTTTTTTCCACACTAATACAAGTGCAAAAGTGGTTTCCTGCACCAACACAAGTGCGAAAAGTGGTTTTTCAACACTAACACAAGTGCGAAAAGTGGTTTTTCAACACTATCACAAGTGCAAAAAGTGTTTTTTCCACACTAATACAAGCGCAAAAGTGGTTTCCTGCACCAACACAAGTGCGAAAAGTGGTTTTTCAACACTATCACAAGTGCAAAAAGTGTTTTTTCCACACTAATACATGTGCAAAAGTAGTTTCCTGCACCAACACAAGTGCGAAAAGTGGTTTTTCAACACTAACACAAGTGCGAAAAGTGGTTTTTCAACACTAATACAAGTGCGAAAAGTGGTTTTTCCACACCAATACAAGTGCAAAAGTGGTTTCCTGCACCAACACAAGTGCGAAAAGTGGTTTTTCAACACTAATACAAGTGCGAAAAGTGGTTTTTCAACACTATCACAAGTGCAAAAAGTGTTTTTTCCACACTAATACAAGTGCAAAAGTGGTTTCCTGCAGCAACACAAGTGCGAAAAGTGGTTTTTCAACACTAACATAAGTGCGAAAAGTGTTTTTTCCACACTAATACAAGTGCAAAAGTGGTTTCCTGCACCAACACAAGTGCGAAAAGTGGTTTTTCAACACTAACACAAGTGTGAAAAGTGGTTAATCAACACTAACACAAGTGCGAAAAGTGGTTTTTCAACACTAACAAAAGTGCGAAAAGTGTTTTTTCAACACTACTACAAGTGCGAAAAGTGGTTTTTCAACACTAACACAAGTGCGAAAAGTGGTTTTTCAACACTAATACAAGTGCAAAAGTGGTTTCCTGCATCAACACAAGTGCGAAAAGTGGTTTTTCAACACTATCACAAGCGCAAAAAGTGTTTTTTCCACACTAATACAAGTGCAAAAGTAGTTTCCTGCACCAACACAAGTGCGAAAAGTGGTTTTTCAACACTAACACAAGTGCGAAAAGTGGTTTTTCCACACTAATACAAGTGCAAAAGTGGTTTCCTGCACCAACACAAGTGCGAAAAGTGGTTTTTCAACACTAATACAAGTGCGAAAAGTGGTTTTTCAACACTATCACAAGTGCAAAAAGTGTTTTTTCCACACTAATACAAGTGCAAAAGTGGTTTCCTGCAGCAACACAAGTGCGAAAAGTGGTTTTTCAACACTAACATAAGTGCGAAAAGTGTTTTTTCCACACTAATACAAGTGCAAAAGTGGTTTCTTGCACCAACACAAGTGCGAAAAGTGGTTTTTCAACACTAACACAAGTGTGAAAAGTGGTTAATCAACACTAACACAAGTGCGAAAAGTGGTTTTTCAACACTAACAAAAGTGCGAAAAGTGTTTTTTCCACACTAATACAAGTGCGAAAAGTGGTTTTTCAACACTAACACAAGTGCGAAAAGTGGTTTTTCAACACTAATACAAGTGCAAAAGTGGTTTCCTGCAGCAACACAAGTGCGAAAAGTGGTTTTTCAACACTAACATAAGTGCGAAAAGTGTTTTTTCCACACTAATACAAGTGCAAAAGTGGTTTCCTGCACCAACACAAGTGCGAAAAGTGGTTTTTCAACACTAACACAAGTGCGAAAAGTGGTTTTTCAACACTATCACAAGTGCAAAAAGTGTTTTTTCCACACTAATACAAGTGCAAAAGTGGTTTCCTGCACCAACACAAGTGCGAAAAGTGGTTTTTCAACACTAACACAAGTGCGAAAAGTGGTTTTCAACACTATCACAAGTGCAAAAAGTGTTTTTTCCACACTAATACAAGTGCAAAAGTGGTTTCCTGCACCAACACAAGTGCGAAAAGTGGTTTTTCAACACTAACACAAGTGCGAAAAGTGGTTTTTCAACACTAACACAAGTGCGAAAAGTGTTTTTTCCACACTAATACAAGTGCAAAAGTGGTTTCCTGCACCAACACAAGTGCGAAAAGTGGTTTTTCAACACAAACACAAGTGCAAAAAGTGGTTTTTCAACACTAACACAAGTGCGAAAAGTGGTTTTTCAACACTAACACAAGTGCGAAAAGTGGTTTTCCACACTAATACAAGTGCAAAAGTGGTTTTTTCAATACTAACACAAGTGCGAAAAGTGGTTTTTCAACACTAACACAAGTGCGAAAAGTGGTTTTTCAACACTAACACAAGTGCGAAAAGTGTTTTTTCCACACTAATACAAGTGCGAAAAGTGGTTTTTCAACACTAACACAAGTGCGAAAAGTGGTTTTTCCACACTAATACAAGTGCAAAAAGTGTTTTTTCCACACTAATACAAGTGCAAAAGTAGTTTCCTGCACCAACACAAGTGCGAAAAGTGGTTTTTCAACACTAACACAAGTGCGAAAAGTGGTTTTTCAACACTAACACAAGTGCGAAAAGTGGTTTTTCCACACTAATACAAGTGCAAAAGTGGTTTCCTGCACCAACACAAGTGCAAAAAGTGGTTTTTCAACACTAATACAAGTGCGAAAAGTGGTTTTTCAACACTATCACAAGTGCAAAAAGTGTTTTTTCCACACTCATACAAGTGCAAAAGTGGTTTCCTGCAGCAACACAAGTGCGAAAAGTGGTTTTTCAACACTAACATAAGTGCGAAAAGTGTTCTTTCCACACTAATACAAGTGCAAAAAGTGGTTTCCTGCACCAACACAAGTGCGAAAAGTGGTTTTTCAACACTAACACAAGTGCGAAAAGTGGTTTTTTCAACAATATCACAAGTGCAAAAAGTGTTTTTTTCCACACTAATACAAATGCAAAAGTGGTTTCCTGCACCAACACAAGTGCGAAAAGTGGTTTTTTCAAATGCCGACGCAAGTGTGAAAAGTGGTTTTTTCAACACTAACGCAAGTGCGAAAAGTGTTTTTTTCCACACTAATACAAGTGCAAAAGTGGTTTCCTGCACCAACACAAGTGCGAAAAGTGGTTTTTCAACACTAACACAAGTGCGAAAAGTGGTTTTTCAACACTAACACAAGTGCGAAAAGTGGTTTTTCCACACTAATACAAGTGCAAAAGTGGTTTTCCTGCACCAACACAAGTGCGAAAAGTGGTTTTTCAACACTAATACAAGTGCGAAAAGTGGTTTTTCAACACTATCACAAGTGCAAAAAGTGTTTTTTCCACACTAATACAAGCGCAAAAGTGGTTTCCTGCACCAACACAAGTGCGAAAAGTGGTTTTTCAACACTATCACAAGTGCAAAAAGTGTTTTTTCCACACTAATACATGTGCAAAAGTAGTTTCCTGCACCAACACAAGTGCGAAAAGTGGTTTTTCAACACTAACACAAGTGCGAAAAGTGGTTTTTTCAACACTAATACAAGTGCGAAAAGTGGTTTTTCCACACCAATACAAGTGCAAAAGTGGTTTCCTGCACCAACACAAGTGCGAAAAGTGGTTTTTCAACACTAATACAAGTGCGAAAAGTGGTTTTTCAACACTATCACAAGTGCAAAAAGTGTTTTTTTCCACACTAATACAAGTGCAAAAGTGGTTTCCTGCAGCAAACACAAGTGCGAAAAGTGGTTTTTCAACACTAACATAAGTGCGAAAAGTGTTTTTTCCACACTAATACAAGTGCAAAAGTGGTTTCCTGCACCAACACAAGTGCGAAAAGTGGTTTTTCAACACTAACACAAGTGTGAAAAGTGGTTAATCAACACTAACACAAGTGCGAAAAGTGGTTTTTCAACACTAACAAAAGTGCGAAAAGTGTTTTTTCAACACTACTACAAGTGCGAAAAGTGGTTTTTCAACACTAACACAAGTGCGAAAAGTGGTTTTTCAACACTAATACAAGTGCAAAAGTGGTTTCCTGCATCAACACAAGTGCGAAAAGTGGTTTTTCAACACTATCACAAGCGCAAAAAGTGTTTTTTCCACACTAATACAAGTGCAAAAGTAGTTTCCTGCACCAACACAAGTGCGAAAAGTGGTTTTTCAACACTAACACAAGTGCGAAAAGTGGTTTTTCCACACTAATACAAGTGCAAAAGTGGTTTCCTGCACCAACACAAGTGCGAAAAGTGGTTTTTCAACACTAATACAAGTGCGAAAAGTGGTTTTTCAACACTATCACAAGTGCAAAAAGTGTTTTTTCCACACTAATACAAGTGCAAAAGTGGTTTCCTGCAGCAACACAAGTGCGAAAAGTGGTTTTTCAACACTAACATAAGTGCGAAAAGTGTTTTTTCCACACTAATACAAGTGCAAAAGTGGTTTCTTGCACCAACACAAGTGCGAAAAGTGGTTTTTCAACACTAACACAAGTGTGAAAAGTGGTTAATCAACACTAACACAAGTGCGAAAAGTGGTTTTTCAACACTAACAAAAGTGCGAAAAGTGTTTTTTCCACACTAATACAAGTGCGAAAAGTGGTTTTTCAACACTAACACAAGTGCGAAAAGTGGTTTTTCAACACTAATACAAGTGCAAAAGTGGTTTCCTGCAGCAACACAAGTGCGAAAAGTGGTTTTTCAACACTAACATAAGTGCGAAAAGTGTTTTTTCCACACTAATACAAGTGCAAAAGTGGTTTCCTGCACCAACACAAGTGCGAAAAGTGGTTTTTCAACACTAACACAAGTGCGAAAAGTGGTTTTTCAACACTATCACAAGTGCAAAAAGTGTTTTTTCCACACTAATACAAGTGCAAAAGTGGTTTCCTGCACCAACACAAGTGCGAAAAGTGGTTTTTCAACACTAACACAAGAGCGAAAAGTGGTTTTCAACACTATCACAAGTGCAAAAAGTGTTTTTTCCACACTAATACAAGTGCAAAAGTGGTTTCCTGCACCAACACAAGTGCGAAAAGTGGTTTTTCAACACTAACACAAGTGCGAAAAGTGGTTTTTCAACACTAACACAAGTGCGAAAAGTGTTTTTTCCACACTAATACAAGTGCAAAAGTGGTTTCCTGCACCAACACAAGTGCGAAAAGTGGTTTTTCAACACAAACACAAGTGCAAAAAGTGGTTTTTCAACACTAACACAAGTGCGAAAAGTGGTTTTTCAACACTAACACAAGTGCGAAAAGTGGTTTTCCACACTAATACAAGTGCAAAAGTGGTTTTTCAATACTAACACAAGTGCGAAAAGTGGTTTTTCAACACTAACACAAGTGCGAAAAGTGGTTTTTCAACACTAACACAAGTGCGAAAAGTGTTTTTTCCACACTAATACAAGTGCGAAAAGTGGTTTTTCAACACTAACACAAGTGCGAAAAGTGGTTTTTCCACACTAATACAAGTGCAAAAAGTGTTTTTTCCACACTAATACAAGTGCAAAAGTAGTTTCCTGCACCAACACAAGTGCGAAAAGTGGTTTTTCAACACTAACACAAGTGCAAAAAGTGGTTTTTCAACACTAACACAAGTGCGAAAAGTGGTTTTTCCACACTAATACAAGTGCAAAAGTGGTTTCCTGCACCAACACAAGTGCAAAAAGTGGTTTTTCAACACTAATACAAGTGCGAAAAGTGGTTTTTCAACACTATCACAAGTGCAAAAAGTGTTTTTTCCACACTCATACAAGTGCAAAAGTGGTTTCCTGCAGCAACACAAGTGCGAAAAGTGGTTTTTCAACACTAACATAAGTGTGAAAAGTGTTCTTTCCACACTAATACAAGTGCAAAAGTGGTTTCCTGCACCAACACAAGTGCGAAAAGTGGTTTTTCAACACTAACACAAGTGCGAAAAGTGGTTTTTCAACAATATCACAAGTGCAAAAAGTGTTTTTTCCACACTAATACAAATGCAAAAGTGGTTTCCTGCACCAACACAAGTGCGAAAAGTGGTTTTTCAATGCCGACGCAAGTGTGAAAAGTGGTTTTTCAACACTAACGCAAGTGCGTAAAGTGTTTTTTCCACACTAATACAAGTGCAAAAGTGGTTTCCTGCACCAACACAAGTGCGAAAAGTGGTTTTTCAACACTAACACAAGTGCGAAAAGTGGTTTTTCAACACTATCACAAGTGCAAAAAGTGTTTTTTTCCACACTAATACAAGCGCAAAAGTGGTTTCCTGCACCAACACAAGTGCGAAAAGTGGTTTTTCAACACTATCACAAGTGCAAAAAGTGTTTTTTCCACACTAATACATGTGCAAAAGTAGTTTCCTGCACCAACACAAGTGCGAAAAGTGGTTTTTCAACACTAACACAAGTGCGAAAAGTGGTTTTTCAACACTAATACAAGTGCGAAAAGTGGTTTTTCCACACTAATACAAGTGCAAAAGTGGTTTCCTGCACCAACACAAGTGCGAAAAGTGGTTTTTCAACACTAATACAAGTGCGAAAAGTGGTTTTTCAACAATATCACAAGTGCAAAAAGTGTTTTTTCCACACTAATACAAGTGCAAAAGTGGTTTCCTGCAGCAACACAAGTGCGAAAAGTGGTTTTTCAACACTAACATAAGTGCGAAAAGTGTTTTTTCCACACTAATACAAGTGCAAAAGTGGTTTCCTGCACCAACACAAGTGCGAAAAGTGGTTTTTCAACACTAACACAAGTGTGAAAAGTGGTTAATCAACACTAACACAAGTGCGAAAAGTGGTTTTTCAACACTAACAAAAGTGCGAAAAGTGTTTTTTCAACACTACTACAAGTGCGAAAAGTGGTTTTTCAACACTAACACAAGTGCGAAAAGTGGTTTTTCAACACTAATACAAGTGCAAAAGTGGTTTCCTGCATCAACACAAGTGCGAAAAGTGGTTTTTCAACATTATCACAAGTGCAAAAAGTGTTTTTTCCACACTAATACAAGTGTAAAAGTAGTTTCCTGCACCAACACAAGTGCGAAAAGTGGTTTTTCAACACTAACACAAGTGCGAAAAGTGGTTTTTCAACACTAACACAAGTGCGAAAAGTGGTTTTTCCACACTAATACAAGTGCAAAAGTGGTTTCCTGCACCAACACAAGTGCGAAAAGTGGTTTTTCAACACTAATACAAGTGCGAAAAGTCGTTTTTCAACACTATCACAAGTGCAAAAAGTGTTTTTTCCACACTAATACAAGTGCAAAAGTGGTTTCCTGCAGCAACACAAGTGCGAAAAGTGGTTTTTCAACACTAACATAAGTGCGAAAAGTGTTTTTTCCACACTAATACAAGTGCAAAAGTGGTTTCCTGCACCAACACAAGTGCGAAAAGTGGTTTTTCAACACTAACACAAGTGCGAAAAGTGGTTTTTCAACACTATCACAAGTGCAAAAAGTGTTTTTTCCACACTAATACAAATGCAAAAGTGGTTTCCTGCACCAACACAAGTGCGAAAAGTGGTTTTTCAACACTAACACAAGTGCGAAAAGTGTTTTTTCCACACTAATACAAGTGCAAAAGTGGTTTCCTGCACCAACACAAGCGTGAAAAGTGGTTTTTCAACACAAACACAAGTGCAAAAAGTGGTTTTTCAACACTAACACAAGTGCGAAAAGTGGTTTTTCAACACTAACACAAGTGCGAAAAGTGGTTTTCCACACTAATACAAGTGCAAAAGTGGTTTTTCAACACTAACACAAGTGCGAAAAGTGGTTTTTCAACACTAACACAAGTGCGAAAAGTGGTTTTTCAACACTAACACAAGTGCGAAAAGTGTTTTTTCCACACTAATACAAGTGCAAAAGTGGTTTCCTGCACCAACACAAGTGCGAAAAGTGTTTTTTCAACACTAACACAAGTGCGAAAAGTGGTTTTTCAACACTAACACAAGTGCGAAAAGTGGTTTTTCATCACTAACACAAGTGCGAAAAGTGGTTTTTCAACACTAACACAAGTGCGAAAAGTGGTTTTTCAACACTAACACAAGTGCGAAAAGTGGTTTTTCCACACTAATACAAGTGCAAAAGTGGTTTCCTGCACCAACACAAGTGCGAAAAGTGGTTTTTCAACACTAACACAAGTGCGAAAAGTGGTTTTTCAACACTATCACAAGTGCAAAAAGTGTTTTTTCCACACTAATACAAGTGCAAAAGTGGTTTCCTGCACCAACACAAGTGCGAAAAGTGGTTTTTCAACACTATCACAAGTGCAAAAAGTGTTTTTTCCACACTAATACAAGTGCAAAAGTAGTTTCCTGCACCAACACAAGTGCGAAAAGTGGTTTTTCAACACTAACACAAGTGCGAAAAGTGGTTTTTCAACACTAACACAAGTGCGAAAAGTGGTTTTTCAACACTAACACAAGTGCGAAAAGTGGTTTTTCCACACTAATACAAGTGCAAAAGTGGTTTCCTGCACCAACACAAGTGCGAAAAGTGGTTTTTCAACACTAATACAAGTGCGAAAAGTGGTTTTTCAACACTAACACAAGTGCGAAAAGTGGTTTTTCAACACTAACACAAGTGCGAAAAGTGGTTTTTCCACACTAATACAAGTGCAAAAGTAGTTTCCTGCACCAACACAAGTGCGAGTGGTGGTTTTTCAACACTAACACAAATGCGAAAAGTGGTTTTTCAACACTATCACAAGTGCAAAAAGTGTTTTTTCCACACTAATACAAGTGCAAAAGTGGTTTCCTGCACCAACACAAGTGCGAAAAGTGGTTTTTCAACACTAACACAAGTGCGAAAAGTGTTTTTTCCACACTAATACAAGTGCAAAAGTGGTTTCCTGCACCAACACAAGCGCGAAAAGTGGTTTTTCAACACAAACACAAGTGCAAAAAGTGGTTTTTCAACACTAACACAAGTGCGAAAAGTGGTTTTTCAACACTAACACAAGTGCGAAAAGTGGTTTTCCACACTAATACAAGTGCAAAAGTGGTTTTTCAACACTAACACAAGTGCGAAAAGTGGTTTTTCAACACTAACACAAGTGCGAAAAGTGGTTTTTCAACACTAACACAAGTGCGAAAAGTGTTTTTTCCACACTAATACAAGTGCAAAAGTGGTTTCCTGCACCAACACAAGTGCGAAAAGTGTTTTTTCAACACTAACACAAGTGCGAAAAGTGGTTTTTCAACACTAACACAAGTGCGAAAAGTGGTTTTTCAACACTAACACAAGTGCGAAAAGTGGTTTTTCAACACTAACACAAGTGCGAAAAGTGGTTTTTCAACACTAACACAAGTGCGAAAAGTGGTTTTTCCACACTAATACAAGTGCAAAAGTGGTTTCCTGCACCAACACAAGTGCGAAAAGTGGTTTTTCAACACTAACACAGGTGCGAAAAGTGGTTTTTCAACACTATCACAAGTGCAAAAAGTGTTTTTTCCACACTAATACAAGTGCAAAAGTGGTTTCCTGCACCAACACAAGTGCGAAAAGTGGTTTTTCAACACTATCACAAGTGCAAAAAGTGTTTTTTCCACACTAATACAAGTGCAAAAGTAGTTTCCTGCACCAACACAAGTGCGAAAAGTGGTTTTTCAACACTAACACAAGTGCGAAAAGTGGTTTTTCAACACTAACACAAGTGCGAAAAGTGGTTTTTCAACACTAACACAAGTGCGAAAAGTAGTTTTTCCACACTAATACAAGTGCAAAAGTGGTTTCCTGCACCAACACAAGTGCGAAAAGTGGTTTTTCAACACTAATACAAGTGCGAAAAGTGGTTTTTCAACACTATCACAAGTGCAAAAAGTGTTTTTCCACACTAATACAAGTGCAAAAGTGGTTTCCTGCAGCAACACAAGTGCGAAAAGTGGTTTTTCAACACTAACATAAGTGCGAAAAGTGTTTTTTCCACACTAATACAAATGCAAAAGTGGCTTCCTGCACCAACACAAGTGTGAAAAGTGGTTTTTCAACACTAACACAAGTGCGAAAAGTGGTTTTTCAACACTAACACAAGTGCGAAAAGTGGTTTTTCCACACTAATACAAGTGCAAAAGTGGTTTCCTGCACCAACACAAGTGCGAAAAGTGGTTTTTCAACACTAACACAAGTGCGAAAAGTGGTTTTTCAACACTATCACAAGTGCAAAAAGTGTTTTTTTCCACACTAATACAAGTGCAAAAGTGGTTTCCTGCACCAACACAAGTGCGAAAAGTGGTTTTTCAACACTAACACAAGTGCGAAAAGTGGTTTTTCAACACTAACACAAGTGCGAAAAGTGGTTTTCCACACTAATACAAGTGCAAAAGTGGTTTTTCAACACTAACACAAGTGCGAAAAGTGGTTTTTCAACACTAACACAAGTGCGAAAAGTGGTTTTTCAACACTAACACAAGTGCGAAAAGTGTTTTTTCCACACTAATACAAGTGCAAAAGTGGTTTCCTGCACCAACACAAGTGCGAAAAGTGTTTTTTCAACACTAACACAAGTGCGAAAAGTGGTTTTTCAACACTAACACAAGTGCGAAAAGTGGTTTTTCAACACTAACACAAGTGCGAAAAGTGGTTTTTCAACACTAACACAAGTGCGAAAAGTGGTTTTTCAACACTAACATAAGTGCGAAAAGTGTTTTTTCCACACTAATACAAGTGCAAAAGTGGTTTCCTGCACCAACACAAGTGCGAAAAGTGGTTTTTCAACACTAACACAAGTGCGAAAAGTGGTTTTTCAACACTATCACAAGTGCAAAAAGTGTTTTTTCCACACTAATACAAATGCAAAAGTGGTTTCCTGCACCAACACAAGTGCGAAAAGTGGTTTTTCAACGCCGACGCAAGTGTGAAAAGTGGTTTTTCAACACTAACACAAGTGCGAAAAGTGTTTTTTCCACACGAATACAAGTGCAAAAGTGGCTTCCTGCACCAACACAAGTGCGAAAAGTGGTTTTTCAACACTAACACAAGTGCGAAAAGTGGTTTTTCAACACTAACACAAGTGCGAAAAGTGGTTTTTCCACACTAATACAAGTGCAAAAGTAGTTTCCTGCACCAACACGAGTGCGAGAGGTGGTTTTTCAACACTAACACAAATGCGAAAAGTGGTTTTTCAACACTATCACAAGTGCAAAAAGTGTTTTTTCCACACTAATACAAGTGCAAAAGTGGTTTCCTGCACCAACACAAGTGCGAAAAGTGGTTTTTCAACACTAACACAAGTGCGAAAAGTGTTTTTTCCACACTAATACAAGTGCAAAAGTGGTTTCCTGCACCAACACAAGCGCGAAAAGTGGTTTTTCAACACAAACACAAGTGCAAAAAGTGGTTTTTCAACACTAACACAAGTGCGAAAAGTGGTTTTTCAACACTAACACAAGTGCGAAAAGTGGTTTTCCACACTAATACAAGTGCAAAAGTGGTTTTTCAACACTAACACAAGTGCGAAAAGTGGTTTTTCAACACTAACACAAGTGCGAAAAGTGGTTTTTCAACACTAACACAAGTGCGAAAAGTGTTTTTTCCACACTAATACAAGTGCAAAAGTGGTTTCCTGCACCAACACAAGTGCGAAAAGTGTTTTTTCAACACTAACACAAGTGCGAAAAGTGGTTTTTCAACACTAACACAAGTGCGAAAAGTGGTTTTTCAACACTAACACAAGTGCGAAAAGTGGTTTTTCAACACTAACACAAGTGCGAAAAGTGGTTTTTCAACACTAACACAAGTGCGAAAAGTGGTTTTTCCACACTAATACAAGTGCAAAAGTGGTTTCCTGCACCAACACAAGTGCGAAAAGTGGTTTTTCAACACTAACACAAGTGCGAAAAGTGGTTTTTCAACACTATCACAAGTGCAAGAAGTGTTTTTTCCACACTAATACAAGTGCAAAAGTGGTTTCCTGCACCAACACAAGTGCGAAAAGTGGTTTTTCAACACTATCACAAGTGCAAAAAGTGTTTTTTCCACACTAATACAAGTGCAAAAGTAGTTTCCTGCACCAACACAAGTGCGAAAAGTGGTTTTTCAACACTAACACAAGTGCGAAAAGTGGTTTTTCAACACTAACACAAGTGCGAAAAGTGGTTTTTCAACACTAACACAAGTGCGAAAAGTGGTTTTTCCACACTAATACAAGTGCAAAAGTGGTTTCCTGCACCAACACAAGTGCGAAAAGTGGTTTTTCAACACTAATACAAGTGCGAAAAGTGGTTTTTCAACACTATCACAAGTGCAAAAAGTGTTTTTTCCACACTAATACAAGTGCAAAAGTGGTTTCCTGCAGCAACACAAGTGCGAAAAGTGGTTTTTCAACACTAACATAAGTGCGAAAAGTGTTTTTTCCACACTAATACAAGTGCAAAAGTGGTTTCCTGCACCAACACAAGTGCGAAAAGTGGTTTTTCAACACTAACACAAGTGCGAAAAGTGGTTTTTCAACACTATCACAAGTGCAAAAAGTGTTTTTTCCACACTAATACAAATGCAAAAGTGGTTTCCTGCACCAACACAAGTGCGAAAAGTGGTTTTTCAACGCCGACGCAAGTGTGAAAAGTGGTTTTTCAACACTAACACAAGTGCGAAAAGTGTTTTTTCCACACGAATACAAGTGCAAAAGTGGCTTCCTGCACCAACACAAGTGTGAAAAGTGGTTTTTCAACACTAACACAAGTGCGAAAAGTGGTTTTTCAACACTAACACAAGTGCGAAAAGTGGTTTTTCCACACTAATACAAGTGCAAAAGTGGTTTCCTGCACCAACACAAGTGCGAAAAGTGGTTTTTCAACACTAACACAAGTGCGAAAAGTGGTTTTTCAACACTATCACAAGTGCAAAAAGTGTTTTTTCCACACTAATACAAGTGCAAAAGTGGTTTCCTGCACCAACACAAGTGCGAAAAGTGGTTTTTCAACACTAACACAAGTGCGAAAAGTGGTTTTTCAACACTAACACAAGTGCGAAAAGTGGTTTTGCACACTAATACAAGTGCAAAAGTGGTTTTTCAACACTAACACAAGTGCGAAAAGTGGTTTTTCAACACTACAACAAGTGCGAAAAGTGGTTTTTCAACACTAACACAAGTGCGAAAAGTGTTTTTTCCACACTAATACAAGTGCAAAAGTGGTTTCCTGCACCAACACAAGTGCGAAAAGTGTTTTTTCAACACTAACACATGTGCGAAAAGTGGTTTTTCAACACTAACACAAGTGCGAAAAGTGGTTTTTCAACACTAACACAAGTGCGAAAAGTGGTTTTTCAACACTAACACAAGTGCGAAAAGTGGTTTTTCAACACTAACACAAGTGCGAAAAGTGGTTTTTCCACACTAATACAAGTGCAAAAGTGGTTTCCTGCACCAACACAAGTGCGAAAAGTGGTTTTTCAACACTAACACAAGTGCGAAAAGTGGTTTTTCAACACTATCACAAGTGCAAAAAGTGTTTTTTCCACACTAATACAAGTGCAAAAGTGGTTTCCTGCACCACCACAAGTGCGAAAAGTGGTTTTTCAACACTATCACAAGTGCAAAAAGTGTTTTTTCCACACTAATACAAGTGCAAAAGTAGTTTCCTGCACCAACACAAGTGCGAAAAGTGCTTTTTCAACACTAACACAAGTGCGAAAAGTGGTTTTTCAACACTAACACAAGTGCGAAAAGTGGTTTTTCAACACTAACACAAGTGCGAAAAGTGGTTTTTTCCACACTAATACAAGTGCAAAAGTGGTTTCCTGCACCAACACAAGTGCGAAAAGTGGTTTTTCAACACTAATACAAGTGCGAAAAGTGGTTTTTCAACACTAACACAAGTGCGAAAAGTGGTTTTTCAACACTAACACAAGTGCGAAAAGTGGTTTTCCACACTAATACAAGTGCAAAAGTGGTTTTTCAACACTAACACAAGTGTGAAAAGTGGTTTTTCAACACTAACACAAGTGCGAAAAGTGGTTTTTCAACACTAACACAAGTGCGAAAAGTGTTTTTTCCACACTAATACAAGTGCAAAAGTGGTTTCCTGCACCAACACAAGTGCGAAAAGTGTTTTTTCAACACTAACACAAGTGCGAAAAGTGGTTTTTCAACACTAACACAAGTGCGAAAAGTGGTTTTTCAACACTAACACAAGTGCGAAAAGTGGTTTTTCAACACTAACACAAGTGCGAAAAGTGGTTTTTCAACACTAACACAAGTGCGAAAAGTGGTTTTTCCACACTAATACAAGTGCAAAAGTGGTTTCCTGCACCAACACAAGTGCGAAAAGTGGTTTTTCAACACTAACACAAGTGCGAAAAGTGGTTTTTCAACACTATCACAAGTGCAAAAAGTGTTTTTTCCACACTAATACAAGTGCAAAAGTGGTTTCCTGCACCAACACAAGTGCGAAAAGTGGTTTTTCAACACTATCACAAGTGCAAAAAGTGTTTTTTCCACACTAATACAAGTGCAAAAGTAGTTTCCTGCACCAACACAAGTGCGAAAAGTGGTTTTTCAACACTAACACAAGTGCGAAAAGTGGTTTTTCAACACTAACACAAGTGCGAAAACTGGTTTTTCAACACTAACACAAGTGCGAAAAGTGGTTTTTCCACACTAATACAAGTGCAAAAGTGGTTTCCTGCACCAACACAAGTGCGAAAAGTGGTTTTTCAACACTAATACAAGTGCGAAAAGTGGTTTTTCAACACTATCACAAGTGCAAAAAGTGTTTTTTCCACACTAATACAAGTGCAAAAGTGGTTTCCTGCAGCAACACAAGTGCGAAAAGTGGTTTTTCAACACTAACATAAGTGCGAAAAGTGTTTTTTCCACACTAATACAAATGCAAAAGTGGCTTCCTGCACCAACACAAGTGTGAAAAGTGGTTTTTCAACACTAACACAAGTGCGAAAAGTGGTTTTTCAACACTAACACAAGTGCGAAAAGTGGTTTTTCCACAATAATACAAGTGCAAAAGTGGTTTCCTGCACCAACACAAGTGCGAAAAGTGGTTTTTCAACACTAGCACAAGTGCGAAAAGTTATTTTTCAACACTATCACAAGTGCAAAAAGTGTTTTTTCCACACTAATACAAGTGCAAAAGTGGTTTCCTGCACCAACACAAGTGCGAAAAGTGGTTTTTCAACACTAACACAAGTGCGAAAAGTGGTTTTTCAACACTAACACAAGTGCGAAAAGTGGTTTTCCACACTAATACAAGTGCAAAAGTGGTTTTTCAACACTAACACAAGTGCGAAAAGTGGTTTTTCAACACAAACACAAGTGCGAAAAGTGGTTTTTCAACACTAACACAAGTGCGAAAAGTGTTTTTTCCACACTAATACAAGTGCAAAAGTGGTTTCCTGCACCAACACAAGTGCGAAAAGTGTTTTTTCAACACTAACACAAGTGCGAAAAGTGGTTTTTCAACACTAACACAAGTGCGAAAAGTGGTTTTTCAACACTAACACAAGTGCGAAAAGTGGTTTTTCAACACTAACACAAGTGCGAAAAGTGGTTTTTCAACACTAACATAAGTGCGAAAAGTGTTTTTTCCACACTAATACAAGTGCAAAAGTGGTTTCCTGCACCAACACAAGTGCGAAAAGTGGTTTTTCAACACTAACACAAGTGCGAAAAGTGGTTTTTCAACACTATCACAAGTGCAAAAAGTGTTTTTTCCACACTAATACAAATGCAAAAGTGGTTTCCTGCACCAACACAAGTGCGAAAAGTGGTTTTTCAACGCCGACGCAAGTGTGAAAAGTGGTTTTTCAACACTAACACAAGTGCGAAAAGTGTTTTTTCCACACGAATACAAGTGCAAAAGTGGCTTCCTGCACCAACACAAGTGCGAAAAGTGGTTTTTCAACACTAACACAAGTGCGAAAAGTGGTTTTTCAACACTAACACAAGTGCGAAAAGTGGTTTTTCCACACTAATACAAGTGCAAAAGTAGTTTCCTGCACCAACACAAGTGCGAGAGTGGTTTTTCAACACTAACACAAATGCGAAAAGTGGTTTTTCAACACTATCACAAGTGCAAAAAGTGTTTTTTCCACACTAATACAAGTGCAAAAGTGGTTTCCTGCACCAACACAAGTGCGAAAAGTGGTTTTTCAACACTAACACAAGTGCGAAAAGTGTTTTTTCCACACTAATACAAGTGCAAAAGTGGTTTCCTGCACCAACACAAGCGCGAAAAGTGGTTTTTCAACACAAACACAAGTGCAAAAAGTGGTTTTTCAACACTAACACAAGTGCGAAAAGTGGTTTTTCAACACTAACACAAGTGCGAAAAGTGGTTTTCCACACTAATACAAGTGCAAAAGTGGTTTTTCAACACTAACACAAGTGCGAAAAGTGGTTTTTCAACACTAACACAAGTGCGAAAAGTGGTTTTTCAACACTAACACAAGTGCGAAAAGTGTTTTTTCCACACTAATACAAGTGCAAAAGTGGTTTCCTGCACCAACACAAGTGCGAAAAGTGGTTTTTCAACACTAACACAAGTGCGAAAAGTGGTTTTTCAACACTAACACAAGTGCGAAAAGTGGTTTTTCAACACTAACACAAGTGCGAAAAGTGGTTTTTCAACACTAACACAAGTGCGAAAAGTGGTTTTTCCACACTAATACAAGTGCAAAAGTGGTTTCCTGCACCAACACAAGTGCGAAAAGTGGTTTTTCAACACTAACACAAGTGCGAAAAGTGGTTTTTCAACACTATCACAAGTGCAAAAAGTGTTTTTTCCACACTAATACAAGTGCAAAAGTGGTTTCCTGCACCAACACAAGTGCGAAAAGTGGTTTTTCAACACTATCACAAGTGCAAAAAGTGTTTTTTCCACACTAATACAAGTGCAAAAGTAGTTTCCTGCACCAACACAAGTGCGAAAAGTGGTTTTTCAACACTAACACAAGTGCGAAAAGTGGTTTTTCAACACTAACACAAGTGCGAAAAGTGGTTTTTCAACACTAACACAAGTGCGAAAAGTGGTTTTTCCACACTAATACAAGTGCAAAAGTGGTTTCCTGCACCAACACAAGTGCGAAAAGTGGTTTTTCAACACTAATACAAGTGCGAAAAGTGGTTTTTCAACACTATCACAAGTGCAAAAAGTGTTTTTTCCACACTAATACAAGTGCAAAAGTGGTTTCCTGCAGCAACACAAGTGCGAAAAGTGGTTTTTCAACACTAACATAAGTGCGAAAAGTGTTTTTTCCACACTAATACAAGTGCAAAAGTGGTTTCCTGCACCAACACAAGTGCGAAAAGTGGTTTTTCAACACTAACACAAGTGCGAAAAGTGGTTTTTCAACACTATCACAAGTGCAAAAAGTGTTTTTTCCACACTAATACAAATGCAAAAGTGGTTTCCTGCACCAACACAAGTGCGAAAAGTGGTTTTTCAACGCCGACGCAAGTGTGAAAAGTGGTTTTTCAACACTAACACAAGTGCGAAAAGTGTTTTTTCCACACGAATACAAGTGCAAAAGTGGCTTACTGCACCAACACAAGTGTGAAAAGTGGTTTTTCAACACTAACAGAAGTGCGAAAAGTGGTTTTTCAACACTAACACAAGTGCGAAAAGTGGTTTTTCCACACTAATACAAGTGCAAAAGTGGTTTCCTGCACCAACACAAGTGCGAAAAGTGGTTTTTCAACACTAACACAAGTGCGAAAAGTGGTTTTTCAACACTATCACAAGTGCAAAAAGTGTTTTTTCCACACTAATACAAGTGCAAAAGTGGTTTCCTGCACCAACACAAGTGCGAAAAGTGGTTTTTCAACACTAACACAAGTGCGAAAAGTGGTTTTTCAACACTAACACAAGTGCGAAAAGTGGTTTTGCACACTAATACAAGTGCAAAAGTGGTTTTTCAACACTAACACAAGTGCGAAAAGTGGTTTTTCAACACTAACACAAGTGCGAAAAGTGGTTTTTCAACACTAACACAAGTGCGAAAAGTGTTTTTTCCACACTAATACAAGTGCGAAAAGTGGTTTTTCAACACTAACACAAGTGCGAAAAGTGTTTTTTCCACACTAATACAAGTGCAAAAGTGGTTTCCTGCACCAACACAAGCGCGAAAAGTGGTTTTTCAACACAAACACAAGTGCAAAAAGTGGTTTTTCAACACTAACACAAGTGCGAAAAGTGGTTTTTCAACACTAACACAAGTGCGAAAAGTGGTTTTCCACACTAATACAAGTGCAAAAGTGGTTTTTCTACACTAACACAAGTGCGAAAAGTGGTTTTTCAACACTAACACAAGTGCGAAAAGTGGTTTTTCAACACTAACACAAGTGCGAAAAGTGTTTTTTCCACACTAATACAAGTGCAAAAGTGGTTTCCTGCACCAACACAAGTGCGAAAAGTGGTTTTTCAACACTAACACAAGTGCGAAAAGTGGTTTTTCAACACTAACACAAGTGCGAAAAGTGGTTTTTCAACACTAACACAAGTGCGAAAAGTGGTTTTTCAACACTAACACAAGTGCGAAAAGTGGTTTTTCCACACTAATACAAGTGCAAAAGTGGTTTCCTGCACCAACACAAGTGCGAAAAGTGGTTTTTCAACACTAACACAAGTGCGAAAAGTGGTTTTTCAACACTATCACAAGTGCAAAAAGTGTTTTTTCCACACTAATACAAGTGCAAAAGTGGTTTCCTGCACCAACACAAGTGCGAAAAGTGGTTTTTCAACACTATCACAAGTGCAAAAAGTGTTTTTTCCACACTAATACAAGTGCAAAAGTAGTTTCCTGCACCAACACAAGTGCGAAAAGTGGTTTTTCAACACTAACACAAGTGCGAAAAGTGGTTTTTCAACACTAACACAAGTGCGAAAAGTGGTTTTTCAACACTAACACAAGTGCGAAAAGTGGTTTTTCCACACTAATACAAGTGCAAAAGTGGTTTCCTGCACCAACACAAGTGCGAAAAGTGGTTTTTCAACACTAATACAAGTGCGAAAAGTGGTTTTTCAACACTATCACAAGTGCAAAAAGTGTTTTTTCCACACTAATACAAGTGCAAAAGTGGTTTCCTGCAGCAACACAAGTGCGAAAAGTGGTTTTTCAACACTAACATAAGTGCGAAAAGTGTTTTTTCCACACTAATACAAGTGCAAAAGTGGTTTCCTGCACCAACACAAGTGCGAAAAGTGGTTTTTCAACACTAACACAAGTGCGAAAAGTGGTTTTTCAACACTATCACAAGTGCAAAAAGTGTTTTTTCCACACTAATACAAATGCAAAAGTGGTTTCCTGCACCAACACAAGTGCGAAAAGTGGTTTTTCAACGCCGACGCAAGTGTGAAAAGTGGTTTTTCAACACTAACACAAGTGCGAAAAGTGTTTTTTCCACACGAATACAAGTGCAAAAGTGGCTTACTGCACCAACACAAGTGTGAAAAGTGGTTTTTCAACACTAACAGAAGTGCGAAAAGTGGTTTTTCAACACTAACACAAGTGCGAAAAGTGGTTTTTCCACACTAATACAAGTGCAAAAGTGGTTTCCTGCACCAACACAAGTGCGAAAAGTGGTTTTTCAACACTAACACAAGTGCGAAAAGTGGTTTTTCAACACTATCACAAGTGCAAAAAGTGTTTTTTCCACACTAATACAAGTGCAAAAGTGGTTTCCTGCACCAACACAAGTGCGAAAAGTGGTTTTTCAACACTAACACAAGTGCGAAAAGTGGTTTTTCAACACTAACACAAGTGCAAAAAGTGGTTTTGCACACTAATACAAGTGCAAAAGTGGTTTTTCAACACTAACACAAGTGCGAAAAGTGGTTTTTCAACACTAACACAAGTGCGAAAAGTGGTTTTTCAACACTAACACAAGTGCGAAAAGTGTTTTTTCCACACTAATACAAGTGCAAAAGTGGTTTCCTGCACCAACACAAGTGCGAAAAGTGTTTTTTCAACACTAACACAAGTGCGAAAAGTGGTTTTTCAACACTAACACAAGTGCGAAAAGTGGTTTTTCAACACTAACACAAGTGCGAAAAGTGGTTTTTCAACACTAACACAAGTGCGAAAAGTGGTTTTTCAACACTAACACAAGTGCGAAAAGTGGTTTTTCCACACTAATACAAGTGCAAAAGTGGTTTCCTGCACCAACACAAGTGCGAAAAGTGGTTTTTCAACACTAACACAAGTGCGAAAAGTGGTTTTTCAACACTATCACAAGTGCAAAAAGTGTTTTTTCCACACTAATACAAGTGCAAAAGTGGTTTCCTGCACCACCACAAGTGCGAAAAGTGGTTTTTCAACACTATCACAAGTGCAAAAAGTGTTTTTTCCACACTAATACAAGTGCAAAAGTAGTTTCCTGCACCAACACAAGTGCGAAAAGTGCTTTTTCAACACTAACACAAGTGCGAAAAGTGGTTTTTCAACACTAACACAAGTGCGAAAAGTGGTTTTTCAACACTAACACAAGTGCGAAAAGTGGTTTTTCCACACTAATACAAGTGCAAAAGTGGTTTCCTGCACCAACACAAGTGCGAAAAGTGGTTTTTCAACACTAATACAAGTGCGAAAAGTGGTTTTTCAACACTATCACAAGTGCAAAAAGTGTTTTTTCCACACTAATACAAGTGCAAAAGTGGTTTCCTGCAGCAACACAAGTGCGAAAAGTGGTTTTTCAACACTAACATAAGTGCGAAAAGTGTTTTTTCCACACTAATACAAGTGCAAAAGTGGTTTCCTGCACCAACACAAGTGCGAAAAGTGGTTTTTCAACACTAACACAAGTGCAAAAAGTGGTTTTTCAACACTATCACAAGTGCAAAAAGTGTTTTTTCCACACTAATACAAATGCAAAAGTGGTTTCCTGCACCAACACAAGTGCGAAAAGTGGTTTTTCAACGCCGACGCAAGTGTGAAAAGTGGTTTTTCAACACTAACACAAGTGCGAAAAGTGTTTTTTCCACACGAATACAAGTGCAAAAGTGGCTTCCTGCACCAACACAAGTGTGAAAAGTGGTTTTTCAACACTAACACAAGTGCGAAAAGTGGTTTTTCAACACTAACACAAGTGCGAAAAGTGATTTTTCCACACTAATACAAGTGCAAAAGTGGTTTCCTGCACCAACACAAGTGCGAAAAGTGGTTTTTCAACACTAACACAAGTGCGAAAAGTGGTTTTTCAACACTATCACAAGTGCAAAAAGTGTTTTTTCCACACTAATACAAGTGCAAAAGTGGTTTCCTGCACCAACACAAGTGCGAAAAGTGGTTTTTCAACACTAACACAAGTGCGAAAAGTGGTTTTTCAACACTAACACAAGTGCGAAAAGTGTTTTTTCCACATTAATACAAGTGCAAAAGTGGTTTCCTGCACCAACACAAGTGCGAAAAGTGGTTTTTCAACACTAACATAAGTGCGAAAAGTGTTTTTTCCACACTAATACAAGTGCAAAAGTGGTTTCCTGCACCAACACAAGTGCGAAAAGTGGTTTTTCAACACTAACACAAGTGTGAAAAGTGGTTAATCAACACTAACACAAGTGCGAAAAGTGGTTTTTCAACACTAACAAAAGTGCGAAAAGTGTTTTTTCAACACTAATACAAGTGCGAAAAGTGGTTTTTCAACACCAACACAAGTGCGAAAAGTGGTTTTTCAACACTAATACAAGTGCAAAAGTGGTTTCCTGCATCAACACAAGTGCGAAAAGTGGTTTTTCAACATTATCACAAGTGCAAAAAGTGTTTTTTCCACACTAATACAAGTGTAAAAGTAGTTTCCTGCACCAACACAAGTGCGAAAAGTGGTTTTTCAACACTAACACAAGTGCGAAAAGTGGTTTTTCAACACTAACACAAGTGCGAAAAGTGGTTTTTCCACACTAATACAAGTGCAAAAGTGGTTTCCTGCACCAACACAAGTGCGAAAAGTGGTTTTTCAACACTAATACAAGTGCGAAAAGTGGTTTATCAACACTATCACAAGTGCAAAAAGTGTTTTTTCCACACTAATACAAGTGCAAAAGTGGTTTCCTGCAGCAACACAAGTGCGAAAAGTGGTTTTTCAACACTAACATAAGTGCGAAAAGTGTTTTTTCCACACTAATACAAGTGCAAAAGTGGTTTCCTGCACCAACACAAGTGCGAAAAGTGGTTTTTCAACACTAACACAAGTGCGAAAAGTGGTTTTTCAACACTATCACAAGTGCAAAAAGTGTTTTTTCCACACTAATACAAATGCAAAAGTGGTTTCCTGCACCAACACAAGTGCGAAAAGTGGTTTTTCAACGCCGACGCAAGTGTGAAAAGTGGTTTTTCAACACTAACACAAGTGCGAAAAGTGTTTTTTCCACACGAATACAAGTGCAAAAGTGGCTTCCTGCACCAACACAAGTGCGAAAAGTGGTTTTTCAACACTAACACAAGTGCGAAAAGTGTTCTTTCCACACTAATACAAGTGCAAAAGTGGTTTCCTGCACCAACACAAGTGCGAAAAGTGGTTTTTCAACACTAACACAAGTGCGAAAAGTGGTTTTTCAACAATATCACAAGTGCAAAAAGTGTTTTTTCCACACTAATACAAATGCAAAAGTGGTTTCCTGCACCAACACAAGTGCGAAAAGTGGTTTTTCAATGCCGACGCAAGTGTGAAAAGTGGTTTTTCAACACTAACGCAAGTGCGAAAAGTGTTTTTTCCACACTAATACAAGTGCAAAAGTGGTTTCCTGCACCAACACAAGTGCGAAAAGTGGTTTTTCAACACTAACACAAGTGCGAAAAGTGGTTTTTCAACACTATCACAAGTGCAAAAAGTGTTTTTTCCACACTAATACAAGCGCAAAAGTGGTTTCCTGCACCAACACAAGTGCGAAAAGTGGTTTTTCAACACTATCACAAGTGCAAAAAGTGTTTTTTCCACACTAATACATGTGCAAAAGTAGTTTACTGCACCAACACAAGTGCGAAAAGTGGTTTTTCAACACTAACACAAGTGCGAAAAGTGGTTTTTCAACACTAATACAAGTGCGAAAAGTGGTTTTTCCACACCAATACAAGTGCAAAAGTGGTTTCCTGCACCAACACAAGTGCGAAAAGTGGTTTTTCAACACTAATACAAGTGCGAAAAGTGGTTTTTCAACACTATCACAAGTGCAAAAAGTGTTTTTTCCACACTAATACAAGTGCAAAAGTGGTTTCCTGCAGCAACACAAGTGCGAAAAGTGGTTTTTCAACACTAACATAAGTGCGAAAAGTGTTTTTTCCACACTAATACAAGTGCAAAAGTGGTTTCCTGCACCAACACAAGTGCGAAAAGTGGTTTTTCAACACTAACACAAGTGTGAAAAGTGGTTAATCAACACTAACACAAGTGCGAAAAGTGGTTTTTCAACACTAACAAAAGTGCGAAAAGTGTTTTTTCAACACTACTACAAGTGCGAAAAGTGGTTTTTCAACACTAACACAAGTGCGAAAAGTGGTTTTTCAACACTAATACAAGTGCAAAAGTGGTTTCCTGCATCAACACAAGTGCGAAAAGTGGTTTTTCAACACTATCACAAGCGCAAAAAGTGTTTTTTCCACACTAATACAAGTGCAAAAGTAGTTTCCTGCACCAACACAAGTGCGAAAAGTGGTTTTTCAACACTAACACAAGTGCGAAAAGTGGTTTTTCCACACTAATACAAGTGCAAAAGTGGTTTCCTGCACCAACACAAGTGCGAAAAGTGGTTTTTCAACACTAATACAAGTGCGAAAAGTGGTTTTTCAACACTATCACAAGTGCAAAAAGTGTTTTTTCCACACTAATACAAGTGCAAAAGTGGTTTCCTGCAGCAACACAAGTGCGAAAAGTGGTTTTTCAACACTAACATAAGTGCGAAAAGTGTTTTTTCCACACTAATACAAGTGCAAAAGTGGTTTCTTGCACCAACACAAGAGCGAAAAGTGGTTTTTCAACACTAACACAAGTGTGAAAAGTGGTTAATCAACACTAACACAAGTGCGAAAAGTGGTTTTTCAACACTAACAAAAGTGCGAAAAGTGTTTTTTCCACACTAATACAAGTGCGAAAAGTGGTTTTTCAACACTAACACAAGTGCGAAAAGTGGTTTTTCAACACTAATACAAGTGCAAAAGTGGTTTCCTGCAGCAACACAAGTGCGAAAAGTGGTTTTTCAACACTAACATAAGTGCGAAAAGTGTTTTTTCCACACTAATACAAGTGCAAAAGTGGTTTCCTGCACCAACACAAGTGCGAAAAGTGGTTTTTCAACACTAACACAAGTGCGAAAAGTGGTTTTTCAACACTATCACAAGTGCAAAAAGTGTTTTTTCCACACTAATACAAGTGCAAAAGTGGTTTCCTGCACCAACACAAATGCGAAAAGTGGTTTTTCAACACTAACACAAGTGCGAAAAGTGGTTTTCAACACTATCACAAGTGCAAAAAGTGTTTTTTCCACACTAATACAAGTGCAAAAGTGGTTTCCTGCACCAACACAAGTGCGAAAAGTGGTTTTTCAACACTAACACAAGTGCGAAAAGTGGTTTTTCAACACTAACACAAGTGCGAAAAGTGTTTTTTCCACACTAATACAAGTGCAAAAGTGGTTTCCTGCACCAACACAAGTGCGAAAAGTGGTTTTTCAACACAAACACAAGTGCAAAAAGTGGTTTTTCAACACTAACACAAGTGCGAAAAGTGGTTTTTCAACACTAACACAAGTGCGAAAAGTGGTTTTCCACACTAATACAAGTGCAAAAGTGGTTTTTCAATACTAACACAAGTGTGAAAAGTGGTTTTTCAACACTAACACAAGTGCGAAAAGTGGTTTTTCAACACTAACACAAGTGCGAAAAGTGTTTTTTCCACACTAATACAAGTGCGAAAAGTGGTTTTTCAACACTAACACAAGTGCGAAAAGTGGTTTTTCCACACTAATACAAGTGCAAAAAGTGTTTTTTCCACACTAATACAAGTGCAAAAGTAGTTTCCTGCACCAACACAAGTGCGAAAAGTGGTTTTTCAACACTAACACAAGTGCGAAAAGTGGTTTTTCAACACTAACACAAGTGCGAAAAGTGGTTTTTCCACACTAATACAAGTGCAAAAGTGGTTTCCTGCACCAACACAAGTGCGAAAAGTGGTTTTTCAACACTAATACAAGTGCGAAAAGTGGTTTTTCAACACTATCACAAGTGCAAAAAGTGTTTTTTCCACACTCATACAAGTGCAAAAGTGGTTTCCTGCAGCAACACAAGTGCGAAAAGTGGTTTTTCAACACTAACATAAGTGCGAAAAGTGTTCTTTCCACACTAATACAAGTGCAAAAGTGGTTTCCTGCACCAACACAAGTGCGAAAAGTGGTTTTTCAACACTAACACAAGTGCGAAAAGTGGTTTTTCAACAATATCACAAGTGCAAAAAGTGTTTTTTCCACACTAATACAAATGCAAAAGTGGTTTCCTGCACCAACACAAGTGCGAAAAGTGGTTTTTCAATGCTGACGCAAGTGTGAAAAGTGGTTTTTCAACACTAACGCAAGTGCGAAAAGTGTTTTTTCCACACTAATACAAGTGCAAAAGTGGTTTCCTGCACCAACACAAGTGCGAAAAGTGGTTTTTCAACACTAACACAAGTGCGAAAAGTGGTTTTTCAACACTATCACAAGTGCAAAAAGTGTTTTTTTCCACACTAATACAAGCGCAAAAGTGGTTTCCTGCACCAACACAAGTGCGAAAAGTGGTTTTTCAACACTATCACAAGTGCAAAAAGTGTTTTTTCCACACTAATACATGTGCAAAAGTAGTTTCCTGCACCAACACAAGTGCGAAAAGTGGTTTTTCAACACTAACACAAGTGCGAAAAGTGGTTTTTCAACACTAATACAAGTGCGAAAAGTGGTTTTTCCACACTAATACAAGTGCAAAAGTGGTTTCCTGCACCAACACAAGTGCGAAAAGTGGTTTTTCAACACTAATACAAGTGCGAAAAGTGGTTTTTCAACACTATCACAAGTGCGAAAAGTGTTTTTTCCACACTAATACAAGTGCAAAAGTGGTTTCCTGCACCAACACAAGCGCGAAAAGTGGTTTTTCAACACAAACACAAGTGCAAAAAGTGGTTTTTCAACACTAACACAAGTGCGAAAAGTGGTTTTTCAACACTAACACAAGTGCGAAAAGTGGTTTTCCACACTAATACAAGTGCAAAAGTGGTTTTTCAACACTAACACAAGTGCGAAAAGTGGTTTTTCAACACTAACACAAGTGCGAAAAGTGGTTTTTCAACACTAACACAAGTGCGAAAAGTGTTTTTTCCACACTAATACAAGTGCAAAAGTGGTTTCCTGCACCAACACAAGTGCGAAAAGTGTTTTTTCAACACTAACACAAGTGCGAAAAGTGGTTTTTCAACACTAACACAAGTGCGAAAAGTGGTTTTTCAACACTAACACAAGTGCGAAAAGTGGTTTTTCAACACTAACACAAGTGCGAAAAGTGGTTTTTCAACACTAACACAAGTGCGAAAAGTGGTTTTTCCACACTAATACAAGTGCAAAAGTGGTTTCCTGCACCAACACAAGTGCGAAAAGTGGTTTTTCAACACTAACACAAGTGCGAAAAGTGGTTTTTCAACACTATCACAAGTGCAAAAAGTGTTTTTTCCACACTAATACAAGTGCAAAAGTGGTTTCCTGCACCAACACAAGTGCGAAAAGTGGTTTTTCAACACTATCACAAGTGCGAAAAGTGGTTTTTCAACACTAACACAAGTGCGAAAAGTGGTTTTTCAACACTATCACAAGTGCAAAAAGTGTTTTTTCCACACTAATACAAATGCAAAAGTGGTTTCCTGCACCAACACAAGTGCGAAAAGTGGTTTTTCAACGCCGACGCAAGTGTGAAAAGTGGTTTTTCAACACTAACACAAGTGCGAAAAGTGTTTTTTCCACACGAATACAAGTGCAAAAGTGGCTTCCTGCACCAACACAAGTGCGAAAAGTGGTTTTTCAACACTAACACAAGTGCGAAAAGTGGTTTTTCAACACTAACACAAGTGCGAAAAGTGGTTTTTCCACACTAATACAAGTGCAAAAGTAGTTTCCTGCACCAACACAAGTGCGAGAAGTGGTTTTTCAACACTAACACAAATGCGAAAAGTGGTTTTTCAACACTATCACAAGTGCAAAAAGTGTTTTTTCCACACTAATACAAGTGCAAAAGTGGTTTCCTGCACCAACACAAGTGCGAAAAGTGGTTTTTCAACACTAACACAAGTGCGAAAAGTGTTTTTTCCACACTAATACAAGTGCAAAAGTGGTTTCCTGCACCAACACAAGCGCGAAAAGTGGTTTTTCAACACAAACACAAGTGCAAAAAGTGGTTTTTCAACACTAACACAAGTGCGAAAAGTGGTTTTTCAACACTAACACAAGTGCGAAAAGTGGTTTTACACACTAATACAAGTGCAAAAGTGGTTTTTCAACACTAACACAAGTGCGAAAAGTGGTTTTTCAACACTAACACAAGTGCGAAAAGTGGTTTTTCAACACTAACACAAGTGCGAAAAGTGTTTTTTCCACACTAATACAAGTGCAAAAGTGGTTTCCTGCACCAACACAAGTGCGAAAAGTGTTTTTTCAACACTAACACAAGTGCGAAAAGTGGTTTTTCAACACTAACACAAGTGCGAAAAGTGGTTTTTCAACACTAACACAAGTGCGAAAAGTGGTTTTTCAACACTAACACAAGTGCGAAAAGTGGTTTTTCAACACTAACACAAGTGCGAAAAGTGGTTTTTCCACACTAATACAAGTGCAAAAGTGGTTTCCTGCACCAACACAAGTGCGAAAAGTGGTTTTTCAACACCAACACAAGTGCGAAAAGTGGTTTTTCAACACTATCACAAGTGCAAAAAGTGTTTTTTCCACACTAATACAAGTGCAAAAGTGGTTTCCTGCACCAACACAAGTGCGAAAAGTGGTTTTTCAACACTATCACAAGTGCAAAAAGTGTTTTTTCCACACTAATACAAGTGCAAAAGTAGTTTCCTGCACCAACACAAGTGCGAAAAGTGGTTTTTCAACACTAACACAAGTGCGAAAAGTGGTTTTTCAACACTAACACAAGTGCGAAAAGTGGTTTTTCAACACTAACACAAGTGCGAAAAGTGGTTTTTCCACACTAATACAAGTGCAAAAGTGGTTTCCTGCACCAACACAAGTGCGAAAAGTGGTTTTTCAACACTAATACAAGTGCGAAAAGTGGTTTTTCAACACTATCACAAGTGCAAAAAGTGTTTTTTCCACACTAATACAAGTGCAAAAGTGGTTTCCTGCAGCAACACAAGTGCGAAAAGTGGTTTTTCAACACTAACATAAGTGCGAAAAGTGTTTTTTCCACACTAATACAAGTGCAAAAGTGGTTTCCTGCACCAACACAAGTGCGAAAAGTGGTTTTTCAACACTAACACAAGTGCGAAAAGTGGTTTTTCAACACTATCACAAGTGCAAAAAGTGTTTTTTCCACACTAATACAAATGCAAAAGTGGTTTCCTGCACCAACACAAGTGCGAAAAGTGGTTTTTCAACGCCGACGCAAGTGTGAAAAGTGGTTTTTCAACACTAACACAAGTGCGAAAAGTGTTTTTTCCACACGAATACAAGTGCAAAAGTGGCTTCCTGCACCAACACAAGTGTGAAAAGTGGTTTTTCAACACTAACACAAGTGCGAAAAGTGGTTTTTCAACACTAACACAAGTGCGAAAAGTGGTTTTTCCACACTAATACAAGTGCAAAAGTGGTTTCCTGCACCAACACAAGTGCGAAAAGTGGTTTTTCAACACTAACACAAGTGCGAAAAGTGGTTTTTCAACACTATCACAAGTGCAAAAAGTGTTTTTTCCACACTAATACAAGTGCAAAAGTGGTTTCCTGCACCAACACAAGTGCGAAAAGTGGTTTTTCAACACTAACACAAGTGCTAAAAGTGGTTTTTCAACACTAACACAAGTGCGAAAAGTGGTTTTGCACACTAATACAAGTGCAAAAGTGGTTTTTCAACACTAACACAAGTGCGAAAAGTGGTTTTTCAACACTAACACAAGTGCGAAAAGTGGTTTTTCAACACTAACACAAGTGCGAAAAGTGTTTTTTCCACACTAATACAAGTGCAAAAGTGGTTTCCTGCACCAACACAAGTGCGAAAAGTGTTTTTTCAACACTAACACAAGTGCGAAAAGTGGTTTTTCAACACTAACACAAGTGCGAAAAGTGGTTTTTCAACACTAACACAAGTGCGAAAAGTGGTTTTTCAACACTAACACAAGTGCGAAAAGTGGTTTTTCAACACTAACACAAGTGCGAAAAGTGGTTTTTCCACACTAATACAAGTGCAAAAGTGGTTTCCTGCACCAACACAAGTGCGAAAAGTGGTTTTTCAACACTAACACAAGTGCGAAAAGTGGTTTTTCAACACTATCACAAGTGCAAAAAGTGTTTTTTCCACACTAATACAAGTGCAAAAGTGGTTTCCTGCACCACCACAAGTGCGAAAAGTGGTTTTTCAACACTATCACAAGTGCAAAAAGTGTTTTTTCCACACTAATACAAGTGCAAAAGTAGTTTCCTGCACCAACACAAGTGCGAAAAGTGCTTTTTCAACACTAACACAAGTGCGAAAAGTGGTTTTTCAACACTAACACAAGTGCGAAAAGTGGTTTTTCAACACTAACACAAGTGCGAAAAGTGGTTTTTCCACACTAATACAAGTGCAAAAGTGGTTTCCTGCACCAACACAAGTGCGAAAAGTGGTTTTTCAACACTAATACAAGTGCGAAAAGTGGTTTTTCAACACTATCACAAGTGCAAAAAGTGTTTTTTCCACACTAATACAAGTGCAAAAGTGGTTTCCTGCAGCAACACAAGTGCGAAAAGTGGTTTTTCAACACTAACATAAGTGCGAAAAGTGTTTTTTCCACACTAATACAAGTGCAAAAGTGGTTTCCTGCACCAACACAAGTGCGAAAAGTGGTTTTTCAACACTAACACAAGTGCAAAAAGTGGTTTTTCAACACTATCACAAGTGCAAAAAGTGTTTTTTCCACACTAATACAAATGCAAAAGTGGTTTCCTGCACCAACACAAGTGCGAAAAGTGGTTTTTCAACGCCGACGCAAGTGTGAAAAGTGGTTTTTCAACACTAACACAAGTGCGAAAAGTGTTTTTTCCACACGAATACAAGTGCAAAAGTGGCTTCCTGCACCAACACAAGTGTGAAAAGTGGTTTTTCAACACTAACACAAGTGCGAAAAGTGGTTTTTCAACACTAACACAAGTGCGAAAAGTGGTTTTTCCACACTAATACAAGTGCAAAAGTGGTTTCCTGCACCAACACAAGTGCGAAAAGTGGTTTTTCAACACTAACACAAGTGCGAAAAGTGGTTTTTCAACACTATCACAAGTGCAAAAAGTGTTTTTTCCACACTAATACAAGTGCAAAAGTGGTTTCCTGCACCAACACAAGTGCGAAAAGTGGTTTTTCAACACTAACACAAGTGCGAAAAGTGGTTTTTCAACACTAACACAAGTGCGAAAAGTGTTTTTTCCACATTAATACAAGTGCAAAAGTGGTTTCCTGCACCAACACAAGTGCGAAAAGTGGTTTTTCAACACTAACATAAGTGCGAAAAGTGTTTTTTCCACACTAATACAAGTGCAAAAGTGGTTTCCTGCACCAACACAAGTGAGAAAAGTGGTTTTTCAACACTAACACAAGTGTGAAAAGTGGTTAATCAACACTAACACAAGTGCGAAAAGTGGTTTTTCAACACTAACAAAAGTGCGAAAAGTGTTTTTTCAACACTAATACAAGTGCGAAAAGTGGTTTTTCAACACCAACACAAGTGCGAAAAGTGGTTTTTCAACACTAATACAAGTGCAAAAGTGGTTTCCTGCATCAACACAAGTGCGAAAAGTGGTTTTTCAACATTATCACAAGTGCAAAAAGTGTTTTTTCCACACTAATACAAGTGTAAAAGTAGTTTCCTGCACCAACACAAGTGCGAAAAGTGGTTTTTCAACACTAACACAAGTGCGAAAAGTGGTTTTTCAACACTAACACAAGTGCGAAAAGTGGTTTTTCCACACTAATACAAGTGCAAAAGTGGTTTCCTGCACCAACACAAGTGCGAAAAGTGGTTTTTCAACGCTAATACAAGTGCGAAAAGTGGTTTATCAACACTATCACAAGTGCAAAAAGTGTTTTTTCCACACTAATACAAGTGCAAAAGTGGTTTCCTGCAGCAACACAAGTGCGAAAAGTGGTTTTTCAACACTAACATAAGTGCGAAAAGTGTTTTTTCCACACTAATACAAGTGCAAAAGTGGTTTCCTGCACCAACACAAGTGCGAAAAGTGCTTTTTCAACACTAACACAAGTGCGAAAAGTGGTTTTTCAACACTAACACAAGTGCGAAAAGTGGTTTTTCAACACTAACACAAGTGCGAAAAGTGGTTTTTCCACACTAATACAAGTGCAAAAGTGGTTTCCTGCACCAACACAAGTGCGAAAAGTGGTTTTTCAACACTAATACAAGTGCGAAAAGTGGTTTTTCAACACTATCACAAGTGCAAAAAGTGTTTTTTCCACACTAATACAAGTGCAAAAGTGGTTTCCTGCAGCAACACAAGTGCGAAAAGTGGTTTTTCAACACTAACATAAGTGCGAAAAGTGTTTTTTCCACACTAATACAAGTGCAAAAGTGGTTTCCTGCACCAACACAAGTGCGAAAAGTGGTTTTTCAACACTAACACAAGTGCAAAAAGTGGTTTTTCAACACTATCACAAGTGCAAAAAGTGTTTTTTCCACACTAATACAAATGCAAAAGTGGTTTCCTGCACCAACACAAGTGCGAAAAGTGGTTTTTCAACGCCGACGCAAGTGTGAAAAGTGGTTTTTCAACACTAACACAAGTGCGAAAAGTGTTTTTTCCACACGAATACAAGTGCAAAAGTGGCTTCCTGCACCAACACAAGTGTGAAAAGTGGTTTTTCAACACTAACACAAGTGCGAAAAGTGGTTTTTCAACACTAACACAAGTGCGAAAAGTGGTTTTTCCACACTAATACAAGTGCAAAAGTGGTTTCCTGCACCAACACAAGTGCGAAAAGTGGTTTTTCAACACTAACACAAGTGCGAAAAGTGGTTTTTCAACACTATCACAAGTGCAAAAAGTGTTTTTTCCACACTAATACAAGTGCAAAAGTGGTTTCCTGCACCAACACAAGTGCGAAAAGTGGTTTTTCAACACTAACACAAGTGCGAAAAGTGGTTTTTCAACACTAACACAAGTGCGAAAAGTGTTTTTTCCACATTAATACAAGTGCAAAAGTGGTTTCCTGCACCAACACAAGTGCGAAAAGTGGTTTTTCAACACTAACATAAGTGCGAAAAGTGTTTTTTCCACACTAATACAAGTGCAAAAGTGGTTTCCTGCACCAACACAAGTGAGAAAAGTGGTTTTTCAACACTAACACAAGTGTGAAAAGTGGTTAATCAACACTAACACAAGTGCGAAAAGTGGTTTTTCAACACTAACAAAAGTGCGAAAAGTGTTTTTTCAACACTAATACAAGTGCGAAAAGTGGTTTTTCAACACCAACACAAGTGCGAAAAGTGGTTTTTCAACACTAATACAAGTGCAAAAGTGGTTTCCTGCATCAACACAAGTGCGAAAAGTGGTTTTTCAACATTATCACAAGTGCAAAAAGTGTTTTTTCCACACTAATACAAGTGTAAAAGTAGTTTCCTGCACCAACACAAGTGCGAAAAGTGGTTTTTCAACACTAACACAAGTGCGAAAAGTGGTTTTTCAACACTAACACAAGTGCGAAAAGTGGTTTTTCCACACTAATACAAGTGCAAAAGTGGTTTCCTGCACCAACACAAGTGCGAAAAGTGGTTTTTCAACACTAATACAAGTGCGAAAAGTGGTTTATCAACACTATCACAAGTGCAAAAAGTGTTTTTTCCACACTAATACAAGTGCAAAAGTGGTTTCCTGCAGCAACACAAGTGCGAAAAGTGGTTTTTCAACACTAACATAAGTGCGAAAAGTGTTTTTTCCACACTAATACAAGTGCAAAAGTGGTTTCCTGCACCAACACAAGTGCGAAAAGTGGTTTTTCAACACTAACACAAGTGCGAAAAGTGGTTTTTCAACACTATCACAAGTGCAAAAAGTGTTTTTTCCACACTAATACAAATGCAAAAGTGGTTTCCTGCACCAACACAAGTGCGAAAAGTGGTTTTTCAACGCCGACGCAAGTGTGAAAAGTGGTTTTTCAACACTAACACAAGTGCGAAAAGTGTTTTTTCCACACGAATACAAGTGCAAAAGTGGCTTCCTGCACCAACACAAGTGCGAAAAGTGGTTTTTCAACACTAACACAAGTGCGAAAAGTGGTTTTTCAACACTATCACAAGTGCAAAAAGTGTTTTTTCCACACTAATACAAATGCAAAAGTGGTTTCCTGCACCAACACAAGTGCGAAAAGTGGTTTTTCAACGCCGACGCAAGTGTGAAAAGTGGTTTTTCAACACTAACACAAGTGCGAAAAGTGTTTTTTCCACACGAATACAAGTGCAAAAGTGGCTTCCTGCACCAACACAAGTGTGAAAAGTGGTTTTTCAACACTAACACAAGTGCGAAAAGTGGTTTTTCAACACTAACACAAGTGCGAAAAGTGGTTTTTCCACACTAATACAAGTGCAAAAGTGGTTTCCTGCACCAACACAAGTGCGAAAAGTGGTTTTTCAACACTAACACAAGTGCGAAAAGTGGTTTTTCAACACTATCACAAGTGCAAAAAGTGTTTTTTCCACACTAATACAAGTGCAAAAGTGGTTTCCTGCACCAACACAAGTGCGAAAAGTGGTTTTTCAACACTAACACAAGTGCGAAAAGTGGTTTTTCAACACTAACACAAGTGCGAAAAGTGGTTTTGCACACTAATACAAGTGCAAAAGTGGTTTTTCAACACTAACACAAGTGCGAAAAGTGGTTTTTCAACACTAACACAAGTGCGAAAAGTGGTTTTTCAACACTAACACAAGTGCGAAAAGTGTTTTTTCCACACTAATACAAGTGCAAAAGTGGTTTCCTGCACCAACACAAGTGCGAAAAGTGTTTTTTCAACACTAACACAAGTGCGAAAAGTGGTTTTTCAACACTAACACAAGTGCGAAAAGTGGTTTTTCAACACTAACACAAGTGCGAAAAGTGGTTTTTCAACACTAACACAAGTGCGAAAAGTGGTTTTTCAACACTAACACAAGTGCGAAAAGTGGTTTTTCCACACTAATACAAGTGCAAAAGTGGTTTCCTGCACCAACACAAGTGCGAAAATTGGTTTTTCAACACTAACACAAGTGCGAAAAGTGGTTTTTCAACACTATCACAAGTGCAAAAAGTGTTTTTTCCACACTAATACAAGTGCAAAAGTGGTTTCCTGCACCACCACACGTGCGAAAAGTGGTTTTTCAACACTATCACAAGTGCAAAAAGTGTTTTTTCCACACTAATACAAGTGCAAAAGTAGTTTCCTGCACCAACACAAGTGCGAAAAGTGGTTTTTCAACACTAACACAAGTGCGAAAAGTGGTTTTTCAACACTAACACAAGTGCGAAAAGTGGTTTTTCAACACTAACACAAGTGCGAAAAGTGGTTTTTCCACACTAATACAAGTGCAAAAGTGGTTTCCTGCACCAACACAAGTGCGAAAAGTGGTTTTTCAACACTAATACAAGTGCGAAAAGTGGTTTTTCAACACTATCACAAGTGCAAAAAGTGTTTTTTCCACACTAATACAAGTGCAAAAGTGGTTTCCTGCAGCAACACAAGTGCGAAAAGTGGTTTTTCAACACTAACATAAGTGCGAAAAGTGTTTTTTCCACACTAATACAAGTGCAAAAGTGGTTTCCTGCACCAACACAAGTGCGAAAAGTGGTTTTTCAACACTAACACAAGTGCAAAAAGTGGTTTTTCAACACTATCACAAGTGCAAAAAGTGTTTTTTCCACACTAATACAAATGCAAAAGTGGTTTCCTGCACCAACACAAGTGCGAAAAGTGGTTTTTCAACGCCGACGCAAGTGTGAAAAGTGGTTTTTCAACACTAACACAAGTGCGAAAAGTGTTTTTTCCACACGAATACAAGTGCAAAAGTGGCTTCCTGCACCAACACAAGTGTGAAAAGTGGTTTTTCAACACTAACACAAGTGCGAAAAGTGGTTTTTCAACACTAACACAAGTGCGAAAAGTGGTTTTTCCACACTAATACAAGTGCAAAAGTGGTTTCCTGCACCAACACAAGTGCGAAAAGTGGTTTTTCAACACTAACACAAGTGCGAAAAGTAGTTTTTCAACACTATCACAAGTGCAAAAAGTGTTTTTTCCACACTAATACAAGTGCAAAAGTGGTTTCCTGCACCAACACAAGTGCGAAAAGTGGTTTTTCAACACTAACACAAGTGCGAAAAGTGGTTTTTCAACACTAACACAAGTGCGAAAAGTGTTTTTTCCACATTAATACAAGTGCAAAAGTGGTTTCCTGCACCAACACAAGTGCGAAAAGTGGTTTTTCAACACTAACATAAGTGCGAAAAGTGTTTTTTCCACACTAATACAAGTGCAAAAGTGGTTTCCTGCACCAACACAAGTGCGAAAAGTGGTTTTTCAACACTAACACAAGTGTGAAAAGTGGTTAATCAACACTAACACAAGTGCGAAAAGTGGTTTTTCAACACTAACAAAAGTGCGAAAAGTGTTTTTTCAACACTAATACAAGTGCGAAAAGTGGTTTTTCAACACCAACACAAGTGCGAAAAGTGGTTTTTCAACACTAATACAAGTGCAAAAGTGGTTTCCTGCATCAACACAAGTGCGAAAAGTGGTTTTTCAACATTATCACAAGTGCAAAAAGTGTTTTTTCCACACTAATACAAGTGTAAAAGTAGTTTCCTGCACCAACACAAGTGCGAAAAGTGGTTTTTCAACACTAACACAAGTGCGAAAAGTTATTTTTCAACACTAACACAAGTGCGAAAAGTGGATTTCCACACTAATACAAGTGCAAAAGTGGTTTCCTGCACCAACACAAGTGCGAAAAGTGGTTTTTCAACACTAATACAAGTGCGAAAAGTGGTTTTTCAACACTATCACAAGTGCAAAAAGTGTTTTTTCCACACTAATACAAGTGCAAAAGTGGTTTCCTGCAGCAACACAAGTGCGAAAAGTGGTTTTTCAACACTAACATAAGTGCGAAAAGTGTTTTTTCCACACTAATACAAGTGCAAAAGTGGTTTCCTGCACCAACACAAGTGCGAAAAGTGGTTTTTCAACACTAACAAAAGTGCGAAAAGTGGTTTTTCAACACTATCACAAGTGCAAAAAGTGTTTTTTCCACACTAATACAAATGCAAAAGTGGTTTCCTGCACCAACACAAGTGCGAAAAGTGGTTTTTCAACGCCGACGCAAGTGTGAAAAGTGGTTTTTCAACACTAACACAAGTGCGAAAAGTGTTTTTTCCACACGAATACAAGTGCAAAAGTGGCTTCCTGCACCAACACAAGTGCGAAAAGTGGTTTTTCAACACTAACACAAGTGCGAAAAGTGGTTTTTCAACACTAACACAAGTGCGAAAAGTGGTTTTTCCACACTAATACAAGTGCAAAAGTAGTTTCCTGCACCAACACAAGTGCGAGAAGTGGTTTTTCAACACTAACACAAATGCGAAAAGTGGTTTTTCAACACTATCACAAGTGCAAAAAGTGTTTTTTCCACACTAATACAAGTGCAAAAGTGGTTTCCTGCACCAACACAAGTGCGAAAAGTGGTTTTTCAACACTAACACAAGTGCGAAAAGTGTTTTTTCCACACTAATACAAGTGCAAAAGTGGTTTCCTGCACCAACACAAGCGCGAAAAGTGGTTTTTCAACACAAACACAAGTGCAAAAAGTGGTTTTTCAACACTAACACAAGTGCGAAAAGTGGTTTTTCAACACTAACACAAGTGCGAAAAGTGGTTTTTCCACACTAATACAAGTGCAAAAGTGGTTTTTCAACACTAACACAAGTGCGAAAAGTGGTTTTTCAACACTAACACAAGTGCGAAAAGTGGTTTTTCAACACTAACACAAGTGCGAAAAGTGTTTTTTCCACACTAATACAAGTGCAAAAGTGGTTTCCTGCACCAACACAAGTGCGAAAAGTGTTTTTTCAACACTAACACAAGTGCGAAAAGTGGTTTTTCAACACTAACACAAGTGCGAAAAGTGGTTTTTCAACACTAACACAAGTGCGAAAAGTGGTTTTTCAACACTAACACAAGTGCGAAAAGTGGTTTTTCAACACTAACACAAGTGCGAAAAGTGGTTTTTCCAAACTAATACAAGTGCACAAGTGGTTTCCTGCACCAACACAAGTGCGAAAAGTGGTTTTTCAACACTAACACAAGTGCGAAAAGTGGTTTTTCAACACTATCACAAGTGCAAAAAGTGTTTTTTCCACACTAATACAAGTGCAAAAGTGGTTTCCTGCACCAACACAAGTGCGAAAAGTGGTTTTTCAACACTATCACAAGTGCAAAAAGTGTTTTTTCCACACTAATACAAGTGCAAAAGTAGTTTCCTGCACCAACACAAGTGCGAAAAGTGGTTTTTCAACACTAACACAAGTGCGAAAAGTGGTTTTTCAACACTAACACAAGTGCGAAAAGTGGTTTTTCAACACTAACACAAGTGCGAAAAGTGGTTTTTCCACACTAATACAAGTGCAAAAGTGGTTTCCTGCACCAACACAAGTGCGAAAAGTGGTTTTTCAAAACTAATACAAGTGCGAAAAGTGGTTTTTCAACACTATCACAAGTGCAAAAAGTGTTTTTTCCACACTAATACAAGTGCAAAAGTGGTTTCCTGCAGCAACACAAGTGCGAAAAGTGGTTTTTCAACACTAACATAAGTGCGAAAAGTGTTTTTTCCACACTAATACAAATGCAAAAGTGGCTTCCTGCACCAACACAAGTGTGAAAAGTGGTTTTTCAACACTAACACAAGTGCGAAAAGTGGTTTTTCAACACTAACACAAGTGCGAAAAGTGGTTTTTCCACACTAATACAAGTGCAAAAGTGGTTTCCTGCACCAACACAAGTGCGAAAAGTGGTTTTTCAACACTAACACAAGTGCGAAAAGTGGTTTTTCAACACTATCACAAGTGCAAAAAGTGTTTTTTCCACACTAATACAAGTGCAAAAGTGGTTTCCTGCACCAACACAAGTGCGAAAAGTGGTTTTTCAACACTAACACAAGTGCGAAAAGTGGTTTTTCAACACTAACACAAGTGCGAAAAGTGGTTTTCCACACTAATACAAGTGCAAAAGTGGTTTTTCAACACTAACACAAGTGCGAAAAGTGGTTTTTCAACACTAACACAAGTGCGAAAAGTGGTTTTTCAACACTAACACAAGTGCGAAAAGTGTTTTTTCCACACTAATACAAGTGCAAAAGTGGTTTCCTGCACCAACACAAGTGCGAAAAGTGTTTTTTCAACACTAACACAAGTGCGAAAAGTGGTTTTTCAACACTAACACAAGTGCGAAAAGTGGTTTTTCAACACTAACACAAGTGCGAAAAGTGGTTTTTCAACACTAACACAAGTGCGAAAAGTGGTTTTTCAACACTAACATAAGTGCGAAAAGTGTTTTTTCCACACTAATACAAGTGCAAAAGTGGTTTCCTGCACCAACACAAGTGCGAAAAGTGGTTTTTCAACACTAACACAAGTGCGAAAAGTGGTTTTTCAACACTATCACAAGTGCAAAAAGTGTTTTTTCCACACTAATACAAATGCAAAAGTGGTTTCCTGCACCAACACAAGTGCGAAAAGTGGTTTTTCAACGCCGACGCAAGTGTGAAAAGTGGTTTTTCAACACTAACACAAGTGCGAAAAGTGTTTTTTCCACACGAATACAAGTGCAAAAGTGGCTTCCTGCACCAACACAAGTGCGAAAAGTGGTTTTTCAACACTAACACAAGTGCGAAAAGTGGTTTTTCAACACTAACACAAGTGCGAAAAGTGGTTTTTCCACACTAATACAAGTGCAAAAGTAGTTTCCTGCACCAACACAAGTGCGAGAAGTGGTTTTTCAACACTAACACAAATGCGAAAAGTGGTTTTTCAACACTATCACAAGTGCAAAAAGTGTTTTTTCCACACTAATACAAGTGCAAAAGTGGTTTACTGCACCAACACAAGTGCAAAAAGTGGTTTTTCAACACTAACACAAGTGCAAAAAGTGTTTTTTCCACACTAATACAAGTGCAAAAGTGGTTTCCTGCACCAACACAAGCGCGAAAAGTGGTTTTTCAACACAAACACAAGTGCAAAAAGTGGTTTTTCAACACTAACACAAGTGCGAAAAGTGGTTTTTCAACACTAACACAAGTGCGAAAAGTGGTTTTCCACACTAATACAAGTGCAAAAGTGGTTTTTCAACACTAACACAAGTGCGAAAAGTGGTTTTTCAACACTAACACAAGTGCGAAAAGTGGTTTTTCAACACTAACACAAGTGCGAAAAGTGTTTTTTCCACACTAATACAAGTGCAAAAGTGGTTTCCTGCACCAACACAAGTGCGAAAAGTGTTTTTTCAACACTAACACAAGTGCGAAAAGTGGTTTTTCAACACTAACACAAGTGCGAAAAGTGGTTTTTCAACACTAACACAAGTGCGAAAAGTGGTTTTTCAACACTAACACAAGTGCGAAAAGTGGTTTTTCAACACTAACACAAGTGCGAAAAGTGGTTTTTCCACACTAATACAAGTGCAAAAGTGGTTTCCTGCACCAACACAAGTGCGAAAAGTGGTTTTTCAACACTAACACAAGTGCGAAAAGTGGTTTTTCAACACTATCACAAGTGCAAAAAGTGTTTTTTCCACACTAATACAAGTGCAAAAGTGGTTTCCTGCACCAACACAAGTGCGAAAAGTGGTTTTTCAACACTATCACAAGTGCAAAAAGTGTTTTTTCCACACTAATACAAGTGCAAAAGTAGTTTCCTGCATCAACACAAGTGCGAAAAGTGGTTTTTCAACACTAACACAAGTGCGAAAAGTGGTTTTTCAACACTAACACAAGTGCGAAAAGTGGTTTTTCAACACTATCACAAGTGCAAAAAGTGTTTTTTCCACACTAATACAAGTGCAAAAGTGGTTTCCTGCAGCAACACAAGTGCGAAAAGTGGTTTTTCAACACTAACAGAAGTGCGAAAAGTGTTTTTTCCACACTAATACAAGTGCAAAAGTGGTTTCCTGCACCAACACAAGTGCGAAAAGTGGTTTTTCAACACTAACACAAGTGCGAAAAGTGGTTTTTCAACACTATCACAAGTGCAAAAAGTGTTTTTTCCACACTAATACAAATGCAAAAGTGGTTTCCTGCACCAACACAAGTGCGAAAAGTGGTTTTTCAACGCCGACGCAAGTGTGAAAAGTGGTTTTTCAACACTAACACAAGTGCGAAAAGTGTTTTTTCCACACGAATACAAGTGCAAAAGTGGCTTCCTGCACCAACACAAGTGTGAAAAGTGGTTTTTCAACACTAACACAAGTGCGAAAAGTGGTTTTTCAACACTAACACAAGTGCGAAAAGTGGTTTTTCCACACTAACATAAGTGCGAAAAGTGTTTTTTCCACACTAATACAAATGCAAAAGTGGCTTCCTGCACCAACACAAGTGTGAAAAGTGGTTTTTCAACACTAACACAAGTGCGAAAAGTGGTTTTTCAACACTAATACAAATGCAAAAGTGGCTTCCTGCACCAACACAAGTGTGAAAAGTGGTTTTTCAACACTAACACAAGTGCGAAAAGTGGTTTTTCAACACTAACACAAGTGCGAAAAGTGGTTTTTCCACACTAATACAAGTGCAAAAGTGGTTTCCTGCACCAACACAAGTGCGAAAAGTGGTTTTTCAACACTAACACAAGTGCGAAAAGTGGTTTTTCAACACTATCACACGTGCAAAAAGTGTTTTTTCCACACTAATACAAGTGCAAAAGTGGTTTCCTGCACCAACACAAGTGCGAAAAGTGATTTTTCAACACTAACACAAGTGCGAAAAGTGGTTTTTCAACACTAACACAAGTGCGAAAAGTGGTTTTCCACACTAATACAAGTGCAAAAGTGGTTTTTCAACACTAACACAAGTGCGAAAAGTGGTTTTTCAACACTAACACAAGTGCGAAAAGTGGTTTTTCAACACTAACACAAGTGCGAAAAGTGTTTTTTCCACACTAATACAAGTGCAAAAGTGGTTTCCTGCACCAACACAAGTGCGAAAAGTGTTTTTTCAACACTAACACAAGTGCGAAAAGTGGTTTAACACTAACACAAGTGCGAAAAGTGGTTTTTCAACACTAACACAAGTGCGAAAAGTGGTTTTTCAACACTAACACAAGTGCGAAAAGTGGTTTTTCAACACTAACATAAGTGCGAAAAGTGTTTTTTCCACACTAATACAAGTGCAAAAGTGGTTTCCTGCACCAACACAAGTGCGAAAAGTGGTTTTTCAACACTAACACAAGTGCGAAAAGTGGTTTTTCAACACTATCACAAGTGCAAAAAGTGTTTTTTCCACACTAATACAAATGCAAAAGTGGTTTCCTGCACCAACACAAGTGCGAAAAGTGGTTTTTCAACGCCGACGCAAGTGTGAAAAGTGGTTTTTCAACACTAACACAAGTGCGAAAAGTGTTTTTTCCACACGAATACAAGTGCAAAAGTGGCTTCCTGCACCAACACAAGTGCGAAAAGTGGTTTTTCAACACTAACACAAGTGCGAAAAGTGGTTTTTCAACACTAACACAAGTGCGAAAAGTGGTTTTTCCACACTAATACAAGTGCAAAAGTAGTTTCCTGCACCAACACAAGTGCGAGAGGTGGTTTTTCAACACTAACACAAATGCGAAAAGTGGTTTTTCAACACTATCACAAGTGCAAAAAGTGTTTTTTCCACACTAATACAAGTGCAAAAGTGGTTTCCTGCACCAACACAAGTGCGAAAAGTGGTTTTTCAACACTAACACAAGTGCGAAAAGTGTTTTTTCCACACTAATACAAGTGCAAAAGTGGTTTCCTGCACCAACACAAGCGCGAAAAGTGGTTTTTCAACACAAACACAAGTGCAAAAAGTGGTTTTTCAACACTAACACAAGTGCGAAAAGTGGTTTTTCAACACTAACACAAGTGCGAAAAGTGGTTTTCCACACTAATACAAGTGCAAAAGTGGTTTTTCAACACTAACACAAGTGCGAAAAGTGGTTTTTCAACACTAACACAAGTGCGAAAAGTGGTTTTTCCACACTAATACAAGTGCAAAAGTGGTTTCCTGCACCAACACAAGTGCGAAAAGTGGTTTTTCAACACTAATACAAGTGCGAAAAGTGGTTTTTCAACACTATCACAAGTGCAAAAAGTGTTTTTTCCACACTAATACAAGTGCAAAAGTGGTTTCCTGCAGCAACACAAGTGCGAAAAGTGGTTTTTCAACACTAACATAAGTGCGAAAAGTGTTTTTTCCACACTAATACAAGTGCAAAAGTGGTTTCCTGCACCAACACAAGTGCGAAAAGTGGTTTTTCAACACTAACACAAGTGCGAAAAGTGGTTTTTCAACACTATCACAAGTGCAAAAAGTGTTTTTTCCACACTAATACAAATGCAAAAGTGGTTTCCTGCACCAACACAAGTGCAAAAGTGGTTTCCTGCACCAACACAAGTGCGAAAAGTGTTTTTTCAACAATAACACAAGTGCGAAAAGTGTTTTTTCCACACTAATACAAGTGCAAAAGTGGTTTGCTGCACCAACACAAGTGCGAAAAGTGGTTTTTCAACACAAACACAAGTGCAAAAAGTGGTTTTTCAAAACTAACACAAGTGCGAAAAGTGGTTTTTCAACACTAACACAAGTGCGAAAAGTGGTTTTCCACACTAATACAGGTGCAAAAGTGGTTTTTCAACACTAACACAAGTGCGAAAAGTGGTTTTTCAACACTAACACAAGTGCGAAAAGTGGTTTTTCAACACTAACACAAGTGCGAAAAGTGTTTTTTCCACACTAATACAAGTGCAAAAGTGGTTTCCTGCACCAACACAAGTGCGAAAAGTGGTTTTTCAACACTAACACAATTGCGAAAAGTGGTTTTTCAACACTAACACAAGTGCGAAAAGTGGTTTTTCCACACTAATACAAGTGCAAAAGTGGTTTCCTGCACCAACACAAGTGCGAAAAGTGGTTTTTCAACACTAACACAAGTGCGAAAAGTGGTTTTTCAACACTATCACAAGTGCAAAAAGTGTTTTTTCCACACTAATACAAGTGCAAAAGTGGTTTCCTGCACCAACACAAGTGCGAAAAGTGGTTTTTCAACACTATCACAAGTGCAAAAAGTGTTTTTTCCACACTAATACAAGTGCAAAAGTAGTTTCCTGCACCAACACAAGTGCGAAAAGTGGTTTTTCAACACTAACACAAGTGCAAAAAGTGGTTTTTCAACACTAACACAAGTGCGAAAAGTGGTTTTTCCACAATAATACAAGTGCAAAAGTGGTTTCCTGCACCAACACAAGTGCGAAAAGTGGTTTTTCTACACTAATACAAGTGCGAAAAGTGGTTTTTCCACACTAATACAAGTGCAAAAGTGGTTTCCTGCAGCAACACAAGTGCGAAAAGTGGTTTTTCAACACTAACATAAGTGCGAAAAGTGTTTTTTCCACACTAATACAAGTGCAAAAGTGGTTTCCTGCACCAACACAAGTGCGAAAAGTGGTTTTTCAACACTAACACAAGTGCGAAAAGCGGTTTTTCAACACTATCACAAGTGCAAAAAGTGTTTTTTCCACACTAATACAAATGCAAAAGTGGTTTCCTGCACCAACACAAGTGCGAAAAGTGGTTTTTCAACGCCGACGCAAGTGTGAAAAGTGGTTTTTCAACACTAACACAAGTGCGAAAAGTGGTTTTTCCACAATAATACAAGTGCAAAAGTGGTTTCCTGCACCAACACAAGTGCGAAAAGTGGTTTTTCTACACTATCACAAGTGCAAAAAGTGTTTTTTCCACACTAATACAAGTGCAAAAGTGGTTTCCTGCAGCAACACAAGTGCGAAAAGTGGTTTTTCAACACTAACATAAGTGCGAAAAGTGTTTTTTCCACACTAATACAAGTGCAAAAGTGGTTTCCTGCACCAACACAAGTGCGAAAAGTGGTTTTTCAACACTAACACAAGTGCGAAAAGCGGTTTTTCAACACTATCACAAGTGCAAAAAGTGTTTTTTCCACACTAATACAAATGCAAAAGTGGTTTCCTGCACCAACACTAGTGCGAAAAGTGGTTTTTCAACGCCGACGCAAGTGTGAAAAGTGGTTTTTCAACACTAACACAAGTGCGAAAAGTGTTTTTTCCACACGAATACAAGTGCAAAAGTGGCTTCCTGCACCAACACAAGTGTGAAAAGTGGTTTTTCAACACTAACACAAGTGCGAAAAGTGGTTTTTCAACACTAACACAAGTGCGAAAAGTGGTTTTTCCACACTAATACAAGTGCAAAAGTGGTTTCCTGCACCAACACAAGTGCGAAAAGTGTTTTTTCAACACTAACACAAGTGCGAAAAGTGGTTTTTCAACACTATCACAAGTGCAAAAAGTGTTTTTTCCACACTAATACAAGTGCAAAAGTGGTTTCCTGCACCAACACAAGTGCGAAAAGTGGTTTTTCAACACTAACACAAGTGCGAAAAGTGGTTTTTCAACACTAACACAAGTGCGAAAAGTGTTTTTTCCACACTAATACAAGTGCAAAAGTGGTTTCCTGCACCAACACAAGTGCGAAAAGTGGTTTTTCAACACAAACACAAGTGCAAAAAGTGGTTTTTCAACACTAACACAAGTGCGAAAAGTGGTTTTTCAACACTAACACAAGTGCGAAAAGTGGTTTTCCACACTAATACAGGTGCAAAAGTGGTTTTTCAACACTAACACAAGTGCGAAAAGTGGTTTTTCAACACTAACACAAGTGCGAAAAGTGGTTTCCTGCACCAACACAAGTGCGAAAAGTGGTTTTTCCACACTAATACAGGTGCAAAAGTGGTTTTTCAACACTAACACAAGTGCGAAAAGTGTTTTTTCCACACTAATACAAGTGCAAAAGTGGTTTCCTGCACCAACACAAGTGCGAAAAGTGGTTTTTCAACACTAACACAAGTGCGAAAAGTGGTTTTTCAACACTAACACAAGTGCGAAAAGTGGTTTTTCCACACTAATACAAGTGCAAAAGTGGTTTCCTGCACCAACACAAGTGCGAAAAGTGGTTTTTCAACACTAACACAAGTGCGAAAAGTGGTTTTTCAACACTATCACAAGTGCAAAAAGTGTTTTTTCCACACTAATACAAGTGCAAAAGTGGTTTCCTGCACCAACACAAGTGCGAAAAGTGGTTTTTCAACACTATCACAAGTGCAAAAAGTGTTTTTTCCACACTAATACAAGTGCAAAAGTAGTTTCCTGCACCAACACAAGTGCGAAAAGTGGTTTTTCAACACTAACACAAGTGCAAAAAGTGGTTTTTCAACACTAACACAAGTGCGAAAAGTGGTTTTTCCACAATAATACAAGTGCAAAAGTGGTTTCCTGCACCAACACAAGTGCGAAAAGTGGTTTTTCTACACTAATACAAGTGCGAAAAGTGGTTTTTCAACACTATCACAAGTGCAAAAAGTGTTTTTTCCACACTAATACAAGTGCAAAAGTGGTTTCCTGCAGCAACACAAGTGCGAAAAGTGGTTTTTCCACACTAATACAAGTGCAAAAAGTGGTTTTTCAACACTAACACAAGTGCGAAAAGTGGTTTTTCAACACTAACACAAGTGCGAAAAGTGGTTTTCCACACTAATACAAGTGCAAAAGTGGTTTCCTGCACCAACACAAGTGCGAAAAGTGGTTTTTCAACACGAACACAAGTGTGAAAAGTGGTTTTTCAACACTATCACAAGTGCAAAAAGTGTTTTTTCCACACTAATACAAATGCAAAAGTGGTTTCCTGCACCAACACAAGTGCGAAAAGTGGTTTTTCAACGCCGACGCAAGTGTGAAAAGTGGTTTTTCAACACTAACACAAGTGCGAAAAGTGTTTTTTCCACACGAATACAAGTGCAAAAGTGGCTTCCTGCACCAACACAAGTGTGAAAAGTGGTTTTTCAACACTAACACAAGTGCGAAAAGTGGTTTTTCAACACTAACACAAGTGCGAAAAGTGGTTTTTCCACACTAATACAAGTGCAAAAGTGGTTTCCTGCACCAACACAAGTGCGAAAAGTGTTTTTTCAACACTAACACAAGTGCGAAAAGTGGTTTTTCAACACTATCACAAGTGCAAAAAGTGTTTTTTCCACACTAATACAAGTGCAAAAGTGGTTTCCTGCACCAACACAAGTGCGAAAAGTGGTTTTTCAACACTAACACAAGTGCGAAAAGTGGTTTTTCAACACTAACACAAGTGCGAAAAGTGTTTTTTCCACACTAATACAAGTGCAAAAGTGGTTTCCTGCACCAACACAAGTGCGAAAAGTGGTTTTTCAACACAAACACAAGTGCAAAAAGTGGTTTTTCAACACTAACACAAGTGCGAAAAGTGGTTTTTCAACACTAACACAAGTGCGAAAAGTGGTTTTCCACACTAATACAAGTGCAAAAGTGGTTTTTCAATACTAACACAAGTGCGAAAAGTGGTTTTTCAACACTAACACAAGTGCGAAAAGTGGTTTTTCAACACTAACACAAGTGCGAAAAGTGTTTTTTCCACACTAATACAAGTGCAAAAGTGGTTTCCTGCACCAACACAAGTGCGAAAAGTGGTTTTTCAACACTATCACAAGTGCAAAAAGTGTTTTTTCCACACTAATACAAGTGCAAAAGTAGTTTCCTGCACCAACACATGTGCGAAAAGTGGTTTTTCAACACTAACACAAGTGCGAAAAGTGGTTTTTCAACACTAACACAAGTGCGAAAAGTGGTTTTTCCACACTAATACAAGTGCAAAAGTGGTTTCCTGCACCAACACAAGTGCGAAAAGTGGTTTTTCAACACTAATACAAGTGTGAAAAGTGGTTTTTCAACACTATCACAAGTGCAAAAAGTGTTTTTTCCACACTAATTCAAGTGCAAAAGTGGTTTCCTGCAGCAACACAAGTGCGAAAAGTGGTTTTTCAACACTAACATAAGTGCGAAAAGTGTTCTTTCCACACTAATACAAGTGCAAAAGTGGTTTCCTGCACCAACACAAGTGCGAAAAGTGGTTTTTCAACACTAACACAAGTGCGAAAAGTGGTTTTTCAACACTATCACAAGTGCAAAAAGTGTTTTTTCCACACTAATACAAATGCAAAAGTGGTTTCCTGCACCAACACAAGTGCGAAAAGTGGTTTTTCAACGCCGACGCAAGTGTGAAAAGTGGTTTTTCAACACTAACGCAAGTGTGAAAAGTGTTTTTTCCACACTAATACAAGTGCAAAAGTGGTTTCCTGCACCAACACAAGTGCGAAAAGTGGTTTTTCAACACTAACACAAGTGCGAAAAGTGGTTTTTCAACACTATCACAAGTGCAAAAAGTGTATTTTCCACACTAATACAAGCGCAAAAGTGGTTTCCTGCACCAACACAAGTGCGAAAAGTGGTTTTTCAACACTATCACAAGTGCAAAGAGTGTTTTTTCCACACTAATACAAGTGCAAAAGTAGTTTCCTGCACCAACACAAGTGCGAAAAGTGGTTTTTCAACACTAACACAAGTGCGAAAAGTGGTTTTTCAACACTAACACAAGTGCGAAAAGTGGTTTTTCCACACTAATACAAGTGCAAAAGTGGTTTCCTGCACCAACACAAGTGCAAAAAGTGGTTTTTCAACACTAATACAAGTGCAAAAAGTGGTTTTTCAACACTATCACAAGTGCAAAAAGTGTTTTTTCCACACTAATACAAGTGCAAAAGTGGTTTCCTGCAGCAACACAAGTGCGAAAAGTGGTTTTTCAACACTAACATAAGTGCGAAAAGTGTTTTTTCCACACTAATACAAGTGCAAAAGTGGTTTCCTGCACCAACACAAGTGCGAAAAGTGGTTTTTCAACACTAACACAAGTGTGAAAAGTGGTTAATCAACACTAACACAAGTGCGAAAAGTGGTTTTTCAACACTAACAAAAGTGCGAAAAGTGTTTTTTCCACACTAATACAAGTGCGAAAAGTGGTTTTTCAACACTAACACAAGTGCGAAAAGTGGTTTTTCAACACTAATACAAGTGCAAAAGTGGTTTCCTGCACCAACACAAGTGCGAAAAGTGGTTTTTCAACATTATCACAAGTGCAAAAAGTGTTTTTTCCACACTAATACAAGTGTAAAAGTAGTTTCCTGCACCAACACAAGTGCGAAAAGTGGTTTTTCAACACTAACACAAGTGCGAAAAGTGGTTTTTCAACACTAACACAAGTGCGAAAAGTGGTTTTTCCACACTAATACAAGTGCAAAAGTGGTTTCCTGCACCAACACAAGTGCGAAAAGTGGTTTTTCAACACTAATACAAGTGCGAAAAGTGGTTTTTCAACACTATCACAAGTGCAAAAAGTGTTTTTTCCACACTAATACAAGTGCAAAAGTGGTTTCCTGCAGCAACACAAGTGCGAAAAGTGGTTTTTCAACACTAACATAAGTGCGAAAAGTGTTTTTTCCACACTAATACAAGTGCAAAAGTGGTTTCCTGCACCAACACAAGTGCGAAAAGTGGTTTTTCAACACTAACACAAGTGCGAAAAGTGGTTTTTCAACACTATCACAAGTGCAAAAAGTGTTTTTTCCACACTAATACAAATGCAAATGTGGTTTCCTGCACCAACACAAGTGCGAAAAGTGGTTTTTCAATGCCGACGCAAGTGTGAAAAGTGGTTTTTCAACACTAACACAAGTGCGAAAAGTGTTTTTTCCACACGAATACAAGTGCAAAAGTGGCTTCCTGCACCAACACAAGTGCGAAAAGTGGTTTTTCAACACTAACACAAGTGCGAAAAGTGGTTTTTCAACACTAACACAAGTGCGAAAAGTGGTTTTTCCACACTAATACAAGTGCAAAAGTAATTTCCTGCACCAACACAAGTGCGAGAAGTGGTTTTTCAACACTAACACAAGTGCGAAAAGTGGTTTTTCAACACTATCACAAGTGCAAAAAGTGTTTTTTCCACACTAATACAAGTGCAAAAGTGGTTTCTTGCACCAACACAAGTGCGAAAAGTGGTTTTTCAACACTAACACAAGTGCGAAAAGTGTTTTTCCACACTAATACAAGTGCAAAAGTGGTTTCCTGCACCAACACAAGTGCGAAAAGTGGTTTTTCAACACAAACACAAGTGCAAAAAGTGGTTTTTCAACACTAACACAAGTGCGAAAAGTGGTTTTTCAACACTAACACAAGTGCGAAAAGTGGTTTTCCACACTAATACAAGTGCAAAAGTGGTTTTTCAACACTAACACAAGTGCGAAAAGTGGTTTTTCAACACTAACACAAGTGCGAAAAGTGGTTTTTCCACACTAATACAAGTGCAAAAGTGGTTTCCTGCACCAACACAAGTGCGAAAAGTGGTTTTTCAACACTAATACAAGTGCGAAAAGTGGTTTTTCAACACTATCACAAGTGCAAAAAGTGTTTTTTCCACACTAATACAAGTGCAAAAAGTGGTTTCCTGCAGCAACACAAGTGCGAAAAGTGGTTTTTCAACACTAACATAAGTGCGAAAAGTGTTTTTTCCACGCTAATACAAGTGCAAAAGTGGTTTCCTGCACCAACACAAGTGCGAAAAGTGGTTTTTCAACACTAACACAAGTGCGAAAAGTGGTTTTTCAACACTATCACAAGTGCAAAAAGTGTTTTTTCCACACTAATACAAATGCAAAAGTGGTTTCCTGCACCAACACAAGTGCAAAAGTGGTTTCCTGCACCAACACAAGTGCGAAAAGTGGTTTTTCAACACTAACACAAGTGCGAAAAGTGTTTTTTCCACACTAATACAAGTGCAAAAGTGGTTTGCTGCACCAACACAAGTGCGAAAAGTGGTTTTTCAACACAAACACAAGTGCAAAAAGTGGTTTTTCAACACTAACACAAGTGCGAAAAGTGGTTTTTCAACACTAACACAATTGCGAAAAGTGGTTTTCCACACTAATACAGGTGCAAAAGTGGTTTTTCAACACTAACACAAGTGCGAAAAGTGGTTTTTCAACACTAACACAAGTGCGAAAAGTGGTTTTTCAACACTAACACAAGTGCGAAAAGTGTTTTTTCCACACTAATACAAGTGCAAAAGTGGTTTCCTGCACCAACACAAGTGCGAAAAGTGGTTTTTCAACACTAACACAAGTGCGAAAAGTGGTTTTTCAACACTAACACAAGTGCGAAAAGTGGTTTTTCCACACTAATACAAGTGCAAAAGTGGTTTCCTGCACCAACACAAGTGCGAAAAGTGGTTTTTCAACACTATCACAAGTGCAAAAAGTGTTTTTTCCACACTAATACAAGTGCAAAAGTGGTTTCCTGCACCAACACAAGTGCGAAAAGTGGTTTTTCAACACTATCACAAGTGCAAAAAGTGTTTTTTCCACACTAATACAAGTGCAAAAGTAGTTTCCTGCACCAACACGAGTGCAAAAAGTGGTTTTTCAACACTAACACAAGTGCGAAAAGTGGTTTTTCAACACTAACACAAGTGCGAAAAGTGGTTTTTCCACAATAATACAAGTGCAAAAGTGGTTTCCTGCACCAACACAAGTGCGAAAAGTGGTTTTTCTACACTAATACAAGTGCGAAAAGTGGTTTTTCAACACTATCACAAGTGCAAAAAGTGTTTTTTCCACACTAATACAAGTGCAAAAGTGGTTTCCTGCAGCAACACAAGTGCGAAAAGTGGTTTTTCAACACTAACATAAGTGCGAAAAGTGTTTTTTCCACACTAATACAAGTGCAAAAGTGGTTTCCTGCACCAACACAAGTGCGAAAAGTGGTTTTTCAACACTAACACAAGTGCGAAAAGTGGTTTTTCAACACTATCACAAGTGCAAAAAGTGTTTTTTCCACACTAATACAAATGCAAAAGTGGTTTCCTGCACCAACACAAGTGCGAAAAGTGGTTTTTCAATGCCGACGCAAGTGTGAAAAGTGGTTTTTCAACACTAACACAAGTGCGAAAAGTGTTTTTTCCACACGAATACAAGTGCAAAAGTGGCTTCCTGCACCAACACAAGTGTGAAAAGTGGTTTTTCAACACTAACACAAGTGCGAAAAGTGGTTTTTCAACACTAACACAAGTGCGAAAAGTGGTTTTTCCACACTAATACAAGTGCAAAAGTGGTTTCCTGCACCAACACAAGTGCGAAAAGTGTTTTTTCAACACTAACACAAGTGCGAAAAGTGGTTTTTCAACACTATCACAAGTGCAAAAAGTGTTTTTTCCACACTAATACAAGTGCAAAAGTGGTTTCCTGCACCAACACAAGTGCGAAAAGTGGTTTTTCAACACTAACACAAGTGCGAAAAGTGGTTTTTCAACACTAACACAAGTGCGAAAAGTGTTTTTTCCACACTAATACAAGTGCAAAAGTGGTTTCCTGCACCAACACAAGTGCGAAAAGTGGTTTTTCAACACAAACACAAGTGCAAAAAGTGGTTTTTCAACACTAACACAAGTGCGAAAAGTGGTTTTTCAACACTAACACAAGTGCGAAAAGTGGTTTTCCACACTAATACAAGTGCAAAAGTGGTTTTTCAATACTAACACAAGTGCGAAAAGTGGTTTTTCAACACTAACACAAGTGCGAAAAGTGGTTTTTCAACACTAACACAAGTGCGAAAAGTGTTTTTTCCACACTAATACAAGTGCAAAAGTGGTTTCCTGCACCAACACAAGTGCGAAAAGTGGTTCTTCAACACTATCACAAGTGCAAAAAGTGTTTTTTCCACACTAATACAAGTGCAAAAGTAGTTTCCTGCACCAACACATGTGCGAAAAGTGGTTTTTCAACACTAACACAAGTGCGAAAAGTGGTTTTTCAACACTAACACAAGTGCGAAAAGTGGTTTTTCCACACTAATACAAGTGCAAAAGTGGTTTCCTGCACCAACACAAGTGCGAAAAGTGGTTTTTCAACACTAATACAAGTGCGAAAAGTGGTTTTTCAACACTATCACAAGTGCAAAAAGTGTTTTTTCCACACTAATTCAAGTGCAAAAGTGGTTTCCTGCAGCAACACAAGTGCGAAAAGTGGTTTTTCAACACTAACATAAGTGCGAAAAGTGTTCTTTCAACACTAATACAAGTGCAAAAGTGGTTTCCTGCACCAACACAAGTGCGAAAAGTGGTTTTTCAACACTAACACAAGTGCGAAAAGTGGTTTTTCAACACTATCACAAGTGCAAAAAGTGTTTTTTCCACACTAATACAAATGCAAAAGTGGTTTCCTGCACCAACACAAGTGCGAAAAGTGGTTTTTCAACGCCGACGCAAGTGTGAAAAGTGGTTTTTCAACACTAACGCAAGTGTGAAAAGTGTTTTTTCCACACTAATACAAGTGCAAAAGTGGTTTCCTGCACCAACACAAGTGCGAAAAGTGGTTTTTCAACACTAACACAAGTGCGAAAAGTGGTTTTTCAACACTATCACAAGTGCAAAAAGTGTTTTTTCCACACTAATACAAGCGCAAAAGTGGTTTCCTGCACCAACACAAGTGCGAAAAGTGGTTTTTCAACACTATCACAAGTGCAAAAAGTGTTTTTTCCACACTAATACAAGTGCAAAAGTAGTTTCCTGCACCAACACAAGTGCGAAAAGTGGTTTTTCAACACTAACACAAGTGCGAAAAGTGGTTTTTCAACACTAACACAAGTGCGAAAAGTGGTTTTTCCACACTAATACAAGTGCAAAAGTGGTTTCCTCAACCAACACAAGTGCGAAAAGTGGTTTTTCAACACTAATACAAGTGCAAAAAGTGGTTTTTCAACACTATCACAAGTGCAAAAAGTGTTTTTTCCACACTAATACAAGTGCAAAAGTGGTTTCCTGCAGCAACACAAGTGCGAAAAGTGGTTTTTCAACACTAACATAAGTGCGAAAAGTGTTTTTTCCACACTAATACAAGTGCAAAAGTGGTTTCCTGCACCAACACAAGTGCGAAAAGTGGTTTTTCAACACTAACACAAGTGTGAAAAGTGGTTAATCAACACTAACACAAGTGCGAAAAGTGGTTTTTCAACACTAACAAAAGTGCGAAAAGTGTTTTTTCCACACTAATACAAGTGCGAAAAGTGGTTTTTCAACACTAACACAAGTGCGAAAAGTGGTTTTTCAACACTAATACAAGTGCAAAAGTGGTTTCCTGCACCAACACAAGTGCGAAAAGTGGTTTTTCAACATTATCACAAGTGCAAAAAGTGTTTTTTCCACACTAATACAAGTGTAAAAGTAGTTTCCTGCACCAACACAAGTGCGAAAAGTGGTTTTTCAACACTAACACAAGTGCGAAAAGTGGTTTTTCAACACTAACACAAGTGCGAAAAGTGGTTTTTCCACACTAATACAAGTGCAAAAGTGGTTTCCTGCACCAACACAAGTGCGAAAAGTGGTTTTTCAACACTAATACAAGTGCGAAAAGTGGTTTTTCAACACTATCACAAGTGCAAAAAGTGTTTTTTCCACACTAATACAAGTGCAAAAGTGGTTTCCTGCAGCAACACAAGTGCGAAAAGTGGTTTTTCAACACTAACATAAGTGCGAAAAGTGTTTTTTCCACACTAATACAAGTGCAAAAGTGGTTTCCTGCACCAACACAAGTGCGGAAAGTGGTTTTTCAACACTAACACAAGTGCGAAAAGTGGTTTTTCAACACTATCACAAGTGCAAAAAGTGTTTTTTCCACACTAATACAAATGCAAAAGTGGTTTCCTGCACCAACACAAGTGCGAAAAGTGGTTTTTCAATGCCGACGCAAGTGTGAAAAGTGGTTTTTCAACACGAACACAAGTGCGAAAAGTGTTTTTTCCAGACGAATACAAGTGCAAAAGTGGCTTCCTGCACCAACACAAGTGCGAAAAGTGGTTTTTCAACACTAACACAAGTGCGAAAAGTGGTTTTTCAACACTAACACAAGTGCGAAAAGTGGTTTTTCCACACTAATACAAGTGCAAAAGTAGTTTCCTGCACCAACACAAGTGCGAGAGGTGGTTTTTCAACACTAACACAAGTGCGAAAAGTGGTTTTTCAACACTATCACAAGTGCAAAAAGTGTTTTTTCCACACTAATACAAGTGCAAAAGTGGTTTCTTGCACCAACACAAGTGCGAAAAGTGGTTTTTCAACACTAACACAAGTGCGAAAAGTGTTTTTTCCACACTAATACAAGTGCAAAAGTGGTTTCCTGCACCAACACAAGTGCGAAAAGTGGTTTTTCAACACAAACACAAGTGCAAAAAGTGGTTTTTCAACACTAACACAAGTGCGAAAAGTGGTTTTTCAACACTAACACAAGTGCGAAAAGTGGTTTTCCACACTAATACAAGTGCAAAAGTGGTTTTTCAACACTAACACAAGTGCGAAATGTGGTTTTTCAACACTAACACAAGTGCGAAAAGTGGTTTTTCAACACTAACACAAGTGCGAAAAGTGTTTTTTCCACACTAATACAAGTGCAAAAGTGGTTTCCTGCACCAACACAAGTGCGAAAAGTGTTTTTTCAACACTAACACAAGTGCGAAAAGTGGTTTTTCAACACTAACACAAGTGCGAAAAGTGGTTTTTCAACACTAACACAAGTGCGAAAAGTGGTTTTTCAACACTAACACAAGTGCGAAAAGTGGTTTTTCAACACTAACACAAGTGCGAAAAGTGGTTTTTCCACACTAATACAAGTGCAAAAGTGGTTTCCTGCACCAACACAAGTGCGAAAAGTGGTTTTTCAACACTAACACAAGTGCGAAAAGTGGTTTTTCAACACTATCACAAGTGCAAAAAGTGTTTTTTCCACACTAATACAAGTGCAAAAGTGGTTTCCTGCACCAACACAAGTGCGAAAAGTGGTTTTTCAACACTATCACAAGTGCAAAAAGTGTTTTTTCCACACTAATACAAGTGCAAAAGTAGTTTCCTGCACCAACACAAGTGCGAAAAGTGGTTTTTCAACACTAACACAAGTGCGAAAAGTGGTTTTTCAACACTAACACAAGTGCGAAAAGTGGTTTTTCAACACTAACACAAGTGCGAAAAGTGGTTTTTCCACACTAATACAAGTGCAAAAGTGGTTTCCTGCACCAACACAAGTGCGAAAAGTGGTTTTTCAACACTAATACAAGTGCGAAAAGTGGTTTTTCAACACTATCACAAGTGCAAAAAGTGTTTTTTCCACACTAATACAAGTGCAAAAGTGGTTTTTCAACACTAACACAAGTGCGAAAAGTGGTTTTTCAACACTAACATAAGTGCGAAAAGTGTTTTTTCCACACTAATACAAGTGCAAAAGTGGTTTCCTGCACCAACACAAGTGCGAAAAGTGGTTTTTCAACACTAACACAAGTGCGAAAAGTGGTTTTTCAACACTATCACAAGTGCAAAAAGTGTTTTTTCCACACTAATACAAATGCAAAAGTGGTTTCCTGCACCAACACAAGTGCGAAAAGTTGTTTTTCAACGCCGACGCAAGTGTGAAAAGTGGTTTTTCAACACTAACACAAGTGCGAAAAGTGTTTTTTCCACACGAATACAAGTGCAAAAGTGGCTTCCTGCACCAACACAAGTGTGAAAAGTGGTTTTTCAACACTAACACAAGTGCGAAAAGTGGTTTTTCAACACTAACACAAGTGCGAAAAGTGGTTTTTCCACACTAATACAAGTGCAAACGTGGTTTCCTGCACCAACACAAGTGCGAAAAGTGGTTTTTCAACACTAACACAAGTGCGAAAAGTGGTTTTTCAACACTATCACAAGTGCAAAAAGTGTTTTTTCCACACTAATACAAGTGCAAAAGTGGTTTCCTGCACCAACACAGGTGCGAAAAGTGGTTTTTCAACACTAACACAAGTGCGAAAAGTGGTTTTTCAACACCAACACAAGTGCGAAAAGTGTTTTTTCCACACTAATACAAGTGCAAAAGTGGTTTCCTGCACCAACACAAGTGCGAAAAGTGGTTTTTCAACACAAACACAAGTGCAAAAAGTGGTTTTTCAACACTAACACAAGTGCGAAAAGTGGTTTTTCAACACTAACACAAGTGCGAAAAGTGGTTTTCCACACTAATACAAGTGCAAAAGTGGTTTTTCAATACTAGCACAAGTGCGAAAAGTGGTTTTTTCAACACTAACACAAGTGCGAAAAGTGGTTTTTCAACACTAACACAAGTGCGAAAAGTGTTTTTTCCACACTAATACAAGTGCAAAAGTGGTTTCCTGCACCAACACAAGTGCGAAAAGTGGTTTTTCAACACTAACACAAGTGTGAAAAGTGGTTAATCAACACTAACACAAGTGCGAAAAGTGGTTTTTCAACACTAACAAAAGTGCGAAAAGTGTTTTTTCAACACTACTACAAGTGCGAAAAGTGGTTTTTCAACACTAACACAAGTGCGAAAAGTGGTTTTTCAACACTAATACAAGTGCAAAAGTGGTTTCCTGCATCAACACAAGTGCGAAAAGTGGTTTTTCAACACTATCACAAGCGCAAAAAGTGTTTTTTCCACACTAATACAAGTGCAAAAGTAGTTTCCTGCACCAACACAAGTGCGAAAAGTGGTTTTTCAACACTAACACAAGTGCGAAAAGTGGTTTTTCCACACTAATACAAGTGCAAAAGTGGTTTCCTGCACCAACACAAGTGCGAAAAGTGGTTTTTCAACACTAATACAAGTGCGAAAAGTGGTTTTTCAACACTATCACAAGTGCAAAAAGTGTTTTTTCCACACTAATACAAGTGCAAAAGTGGTTTCCTGCAGCAACACAAGTGCGAAAAGTGGTTTTTCAACACTAACATAAGTGCGAAAAGTGTTTTTTCCACACTAATACAAGTGCAAAAGTGGTTTCTTGCACCAACACAAGTGCGAAAAGTGGTTTTTCAACACTAACACAAGTGTGAAAAGTGGTTAATCAACACTAACACAAGTGCGAAAAGTGGTTTTTCAACACTAACAAAAGTGCGAAAAGTGTTTTTTCCACACTAATACAAGTGCGAAAAGTGGTTTTTCAACACTAACACAAGTGCGAAAAGTGGTTTTTCAACACTAATACAAGTGCAAAAGTGGTTTCCTGCAGCAACACAAGTGCGAAAAGTGGTTTTTCAACACTAACATAAGTGCGAAAAGTGTTTTTTCCACACTAATACAAGTGCAAAAGTGGTTTCCTGCACCAACACAAGTGCGAAAAGTGGTTTTTCAACACTAACACAAGTGCGAAAAGTGGTTTTTCAACACTATCACAAGTGCAAAAAGTGTTTTTTCCACACTAATACAAGTGCAAAAGTGGTTTCCTGCACCAACACAAGTGCGAAAAGTGGTTTTTCAACACTAACACAAGTGCGAAAAGTGGTTTTCAACACTATCACAAGTGCAAAAAGTGTTTTTTCCACACTAATACAAGTGCAAAAGTGGTTTCCTGCACCAACACAAGTGCGAAAAGTGGTTTTTCAACACTAACACAAGTGCGAAAAGTGGTTTTTCAACACTAACACAAGTGCGAAAAGTGTTTTTTCCACACTAATACAAGTGCAAAAGTGGTTTCCTGCACCAACACAAGTGCGAAAAGTGGTTTTTCAACACAAACACAAGTGCAAAAAGTGGTTTTTCAACACTAACACAAGTGCGAAAAGTGGTTTTTCAACACTAACACAAGTGCGAAAAGTGGTTTTCCACACTAATACAAGTGCAAAAGTGGTTTTTCAATACTAACACAAGTGCGAAAAGTGGTTTTTCAACACTAACACAAGTGCGAAAAGTGGTTTTTCAACACTAACACAAGTGCGAAAAGTGTTTTTTTCCACACTAATACAAGTGCGAAAAGTGGTTTTTCAACACTAACACAAGTGCGAAAAGTGGTTTTTCCACACTAATACAAGTGCAAAAAGTGTTTTTTCCACACTAATACAAGTGCAAAAGTAGTTTCCTGCACCAACACAAGTGCGAAAAGTGGTTTTTCAACACTAACACAAGTGCGAAAAGTGGTTTTTCAACACTAACACAAGTGCGAAAAGTGGTTTTTCCACACTAATACAAGTGCAAAAGTGGTTTCCTGCACCAACACAAGTGCAAAAAGTGGTTTTTCAACACTAATACAAGTGCGAAAAGTGGTTTTTCAACACTATCACAAGTGCAAAAAGTGTTTTTTCCACACTCATACAAGTGCAAAAGTGGTTTCCTGCAGCAACACAAGTGCGAAAAGTGGTTTTTCAACACTAACATAAGTGCGAAAAGTGTTCTTTCCACACTAATACAAGTGCAAAAGTGGTTTCCTGCACCAACACAAGTGCGAAAAGTGGTTTTTCAACACTAACACAAGTGCGAAAAGTGGTTTTTCAACAATATCACAAGTGCAAAAAGTGTTTTTTCCACACTAATACAAATGCAAAAGTGGTTTCCTGCACCAACACAAGTGCGAAAAGTGGTTTTTCAATGCCGACGCAAGTGTGAAAAGTGGTTTTTCAACACTAACGCAAGTGCGAAAAGTGTTTTTTCCACACTAATACAAGTGCAAAAGTGGTTTCCTGCACCAACACAAGTGCGAAAAGTGGTTTTTCAACACTAACACAAGTGCGAAAAGTGGTTTTTCAACACTAACACAAGTGCGAAAAGTGGTTTTTCCACACTAATACAAGTGCAAAAGTGGTTTCCTGCACCAACACAAGTGCGAAAAGTGGTTTTTCAACACTAATACAAGTGCGAAAAGTGGTTTTTCAACACTATCACAAGTGCAAAAAGTGTTTTTTCCACACTAATACAAGCGCAAAAGTGGTTTCCTGCACCAACACAAGTGCGAAAAGTGGTTTTTCAACACTATCACAAGTGCAAAAAGTGTTTTTTCCACACTAATACATGTGCAAAAGTAGTTTCCTGCACCAACACAAGTGCGAAAAGTGGTTTTTCAACACTAACACAAGTGCGAAAAGTGGTTTTTCAACACTAATACAAGTGCGAAAAGTGGTTTTTCCACACCAATACAAGTGCAAAAGTGGTTTCCTGCACCAACACAAGTGCGAAAAGTGGTTTTTCAACACTAATACAAGTGCGAAAAGTGGTTTTTCAACACTATCACAAGTGCAAAAAGTGTTTTTTCCACACTAATACAAGTGCAAAAGTGGTTTCCTGCAGCAACACAAGTGCGAAAAGTGGTTTTTCAACACTAACATAAGTGCGAAAAGTGTTTTTTCCACACTAATACAAGTGCAAAAGTGGTTTCCTGCACCAACACAAGTGCGAAAAGTGGTTTTTCAACACTAACACAAGTGTGAAAAGTGGTTAATCAACACTAACACAAGTGCGAAAAGTGGTTTTTCAACACTAACAAAAGTGCGAAAAGTGTTTTTTCAACACTACTACAAGTGCGAAAAGTGGTTTTTCAACACTAACACAAGTGCGAAAAGTGGTTTTTCAACACTAATACAAGTGCAAAAGTGGTTTCCTGCATCAACACAAGTGCGAAAAGTGGTTTTTCAACACTATCACAAGCGCAAAAAGTGTTTTTTTCCACACTAATACAAGTGCAAAAGTAGTTTCCTGCACCAACACAAGTGCGAAAAGTGGTTTTTCAACACTAACACAAGTGCGAAAAGTGGTTTTTCCACACTAATACAAGTGCAAAAGTGGTTTCCTGCACCAACACAAGTGCGAAAAGTGGTTTTTCAACACTAATACAAGTGCGAAAAGTGGTTTTTCAACACTATCACAAGTGCAAAAAGTGTTTTTTCCACACTAATACAAGTGCAAAAGTGGTTTCCTGCAGCAACACAAGTGCGAAAAGTGGTTTTTCAACACTAACATAAGTGCGAAAAGTGTTTTTTCCACACTAATACAAGTGCAAAAGTGGTTTCTTGCACCAACACAAGTGCGAAAAGTGGTTTTTCAACACTAACACAAGTGTGAAAAGTGGTTAATCAACACTAACACAAGTGCGAAAAGTGGTTTTTCAACACTAACAAAAGTGCGAAAAGTGTTTTTTCCACACTAATACAAGTGCGAAAAGTGGTTTTTCAACACTAACACAAGTGCGAAAAGTGGTTTTTCAACACTAATACAAGTGCAAAAGTGGTTTCCTGCAGCAACACAAGTGCGAAAAGTGGTTTTTCAACACTAACATAAGTGCGAAAAGTGTTTTTTCCACACTAATACAAGTGCAAAAGTGGTTTCCTGCACCAACACAAGTGCGAAAAGTGGTTTTTCAACACTAACACAAGTGCGAAAAGTGGTTTTTCAACACTATCACAAGTGCAAAAAGTGTTTTTTCCACACTAATACAAGTGCAAAAGTGGTTTCCTGCACCAACACAAGTGCGAAAAGTGGTTTTTCAACACTAACACAAGAGCGAAAAGTGGTTTTCAACACTATCACAAGTGCAAAAAGTGTTTTTTCCACACTAATACAAGTGCAAAAGTGGTTTCCTGCACCAACACAAGTGCGAAAAGTGGTTTTTCAACACTAACACAAGTGCGAAAAGTGGTTTTTCAACACTAACACAAGTGCGAAAAGTGTTTTTTCCACACTAATACAAGTGCAAAAGTGGTTTCCTGCACCAACACAAGTGCGAAAAGTGGTTTTTCAACACAAACACAAGTGCAAAAAGTGGTTTTTTCAACACTAACACAAGTGCGAAAAGTGGTTTTTCAACACTAACACAAGTGCGAAAAGTGGTTTTCCACACTAATACAAGTGCAAAAGTGGTTTTTCAATACTAACACAAGTGCGAAAAGTGGTTTTTCAACACTAACACAAGTGCGAAAAGTGGTTTTTCAACACTAACACAAGTGCGAAAAGTGTTTTTTCCACACTAATACAAGTGCGAAAAGTGGTTTTTCAACACTAACACAAGTGCGAAAAGTGGTTTTTCCACACTAATACAAGTGCAAAAAGTGTTTTTTCCACACTAATACAAGTGCAAAAGTAGTTTCCTGCACCAACACAAGTGCGAAAAGTGGTTTTTCAACACTAACACAAGTGCAAAAAGTGGTTTTTCAACACTAACACAAGTGCGAAAAGTGGTTTTTCCACACTAATACAAGTGCAAAAGTGGTTTCCTGCACCAACACAAGTGCAAAAAGTGGTTTTTCAACACTAATACAAGTGCGAAAAGTGGTTTTTCAACACTATCACAAGTGCAAAAAGTGTTTTTTCCACACTCATACAAGTGCAAAAGTGGTTTCCTGCAGCAACACAAGTGCGAAAAGTGGTTTTTCAACACTAACATAAGTGTGAAAAGTGTTCTTTCCACACTAATACAAGTGCAAAAGTGGTTTCCTGCACCAACACAAGTGCGAAAAGTGGTTTTTCAACACTAACACAAGTGCGAAAAGTGGTTTTTCAACAATATCACAAGTGCAAAAAGTGTTTTTTCCACACTAATACAAATGCAAAAGTGGTTTCCTGCACCAACACAAGTGCGAAAAGTGGTTTTTCAATGCCGACGCAAGTGTGAAAAGTGGTTTTTCAACACTAACGCAAGTGCGTAAAGTGTTTTTTCCACACTAATACAAGTGCAAAAGTGGTTTCCTGCACCAACACAAGTGCGAAAAGTGGTTTTTCAACACTAACACAAGTGCGAAAAGTGGTTTTTCAACACTATCACAAGTGCAAAAAGTGTTTTTTTCCACACTAATACAAGCGCAAAAGTGGTTTCCTGCACCAACACAAGTGCGAAAAGTGGTTTTTCAACACTATCACAAGTGCAAAAAGTGTTTTTTCCACACTAATACATGTGCAAAAGTAGTTTCCTGCACCAACACAAGTGCGAAAAGTGGTTTTTCAACACTAACACAAGTGCGAAAAGTGGTTTTTCAACACTAATACAAGTGCGAAAAGTGGTTTTTCCACACTAATACAAGTGCAAAAGTGGTTTCCTGCACCAACACAAGTGCGAAAAGTGGTTTTTCAACACTAATACAAGTGCGAAAAGTGGTTTTTCAACAATATCACAAGTGCAAAAAGTGTTTTTTCCATACTAATACAAGTGCAAAAGTGGTTTCCTGCAGCAACACAAGTGCGAAAAGTGGTTTTTCAACACTAACATAAGTGCGAAAAGTGTTTTTTCCACACTAATACAAGTGCAAAAGTGGTTTCCTGCACCAACACAAGTGCGAAAAGTGGTTTTTCAACACTAACACAAGTGTGAAAAGTGGTTAATCAACACTAACACAAGTGCGAAAAGTGGTTTTTCAACACTAACAAAAGTGCGAAAAGTGTTTTTTCAACACTACTACAAGTGCGAAAAGTGGTTTTTCAACACTAACACAAGTGCGAAAAGTGGTTTTTCAACACTAATACAAGTGCAAAAGTGGTTTCCTGCATCAACACAAGTGCGAAAAGTGGTTTTTCAACATTATCACAAGTGCAAAAAGTGTTTTTTCCACACTAATACAAGTGTAAAAGTAGTTTCCTGCACCAACACAAGTGCGAAAAGTGGTTTTTCAACACTAACACAAGTGCGAAAAGTGGTTTTTCAACACTAACACAAGTGCGAAAAGTGGTTTTTCCACACTAATACAAGTGCAAAAGTGGTTTCCTGCACCAACACAAGTGCGAAAAGTGGTTTTTCAACACTAATACAAGTGCGAAAAGTCGTTTTTCAACACTATCACAAGTGCAAAAAGTGTTTTTTCCACACTAATACAAGTGCAAAAGTGGTTTCCTGCAGCAACACAAGTGCGAAAAGTGGTTTTTCAACACTAACATAAGTGCGAAAAGTGTTTTTTCCACACTAATACAAGTGCAAAAGTGGTTTCCTGCACCAACACAAGTGCGAAAAGTGGTTTTTCAACACTAACACAAGTGCGAAAAGTGGTTTTTCAACACTATCACAAGTGCAAAAAGTGTTTTTTCCACACTAATACAAATGCAAAAGTGGTTTCCTGCACCAACACAAGTGCGAAAAGTGGTTTTTCAACACTAACACAAGTGCGAAAAGTGTTTTTTCCACACTAATACAAGTGCAAAAGTGGTTTCCTGCACCAACACAAGCGTGAAAAGTGGTTTTTCAACACAAACACAAGTGCAAAAAGTGGTTTTTCAACACTAACACAAGTGCGAAAAGTGGTTTTTCAACACTAACACAAGTGCGAAAAGTGGTTTTCCACACTAATACAAGTGCAAAAGTGGTTTTTCAACACTAACACAAGTGCGAAAAGTGGTTTTTCAACACTAACACAAGTGCGAAAAGTGGTTTTTCAACACTAACACAAGTGCGAAAAGTGTTTTTTCCACACTAATACAAGTGCAAAAGTGGTTTCCTGCACCAACACAAGTGCGAAAAGTGTTTTTTCAACACTAACACAAGTGCGAAAAGTGGTTTTTCAACACTAACACAAGTGCGAAAAGTGGTTTTTCAACACTAACACAAGTGCGAAAAGTGGTTTTTCAACACTAACACAAGTGCGAAAAGTGGTTTTTCAACACTAACACAAGTGCGAAAAGTGGTTTTTCCACACTAATACAAGTGCAAAAGTGGTTTCCTGCACCAACACAAGTGCGAAAAGTGGTTTTTCAACACTAACACAAGTGCGAAAAGTGGTTTTTCAACACTATCACAAGTGCAAAAAGTGTTTTTTCCACACTAATACAAGTGCAAAAGTGGTTTCCTGCACCAACACAAGTGCGAAAAGTGGTTTTTCAACACTATCACAAGTGCAAAAAGTGTTTTTTCCACACTAATACAAGTGCAAAAGTAGTTTCCTGCACCAACACAAGTGCGAAAAGTGGTTTTTCAACACTAACACAAGTGCGAAAAGTGGTTTTTCAACACTAACACAAGTGCGAAAAGTGGTTTTTCAACACTAACACAAGTGCGAAAAGTGGTTTTTCCACACTAATACAAGTGCAAAAGTGGTTTCCTGCACCAACACAAGTGCGAAAAGTGGTTTTTCAACACTAATACAAGTGCGAAAAGTGGTTTTTCAACACTAACACAAGTGCGAAAAGTGGTTTTTCAACACTAACACAAGTGCGAAAAGTGGTTTTTCCACACTAATACAAGTGCAAAAGTAGTTTCCTGCACCAACACAAGTGCGAGAGGTGGTTTTTCAACACTAACACAAATGCGAAAAGTGGTTTTTCAACACTATCACAAGTGCAAAAAGTGTTTTTTCCACACTAATACAAGTGCAAAAGTGGTTTCCTGCACCAACACAAGTGCGAAAAGTGGTTTTTCAACACTAACACAAGTGCGAAAAGTGTTTTTTCCACACTAATACAAGTGCAAAAGTGGTTTCCTGCACCAACACAAGCGCGAAAAGTGGTTTTTCAACACAAACACAAGTGCAAAAAGTGGTTTTTCAACACTAACACAAGTGCGAAAAGTGGTTTTTCAACACTAACACAAGTGCGAAAAGTGGTTTTCCACACTAATACAAGTGCAAAAGTGGTTTTTCAACACTAACACAAGTGCGAAAAGTGGTTTTTCAACACTAACACAAGTGCGAAAAGTGGTTTTTCAACACTAACACAAGTGCGAAAAGTGTTTTTTCCACACTAATACAAGTGCAAAAGTGGTTTCCTGCACCAACACAAGTGCGAAAAGTGTTTTTTCAACACTAACACAAGTGCGAAAAGTGGTTTTTCAACACTAACACAAGTGCGAAAAGTGGTTTTTCAACACTAACACAAGTGCGAAAAGTGGTTTTTCAACACTAACACAAGTGCGAAAAGTGGTTTTTCAACACTAACACAAGTGCGAAAAGTGGTTTTTCCACACTAATACAAGTGCAAAAGTGGTTTCCTGCACCAACACAAGTGCGAAAAGTGGTTTTTCAACACTAACACAGGTGCGAAAAGTGGTTTTTCAACACTATCACAAGTGCAAAAAGTGTTTTTTCCACACTAATACAAGTGCAAAAGTGGTTTCCTGCACCAACACAAGTGCGAAAAGTGGTTTTTCAACACTATCACAAGTGCAAAAAGTGTTTTTTCCACACTAATACAAGTGCAAAAGTAGTTTCCTGCACCAACACAAGTGCGAAAAGTGGTTTTTCAACACTAACACAAGTGCGAAAAGTGGTTTTTCAACACTAACACAAGTGCGAAAAGTGGTTTTTCAACACTAACACAAGTGCGAAAAGTGGTTTTTCCACACTAATACAAGTGCAAAAGTGGTTTCCTGCACCAACACAAGTGCGAAAAGTGGTTTTTCAACACTAATACAAGTGCGAAAAGTGGTTTTTCAACACTATCACAAGTGCAAAAAGTGTTTTTCCACACTAATACAAGTGCAAAAGTGGTTTCCTGCAGCAACACAAGTGCGAAAAGTGGTTTTTCAACACTAACATAAGTGCGAAAAGTGTTTTTTCCACACTAATACAAATGCAAAAGTGGCTTCCTGCACCAACACAAGTGTGAAAAGTGGTTTTTCAACACTAACACAAGTGCGAAAAGTGGTTTTTCAACACTAACACAAGTGCGAAAAGTGGTTTTTCCACACTAATACAAGTGCAAAAGTGGTTTCCTGCACCAACACAAGTGCGAAAAGTGGTTTTTCAACACTAACACAAGTGCGAAAAGTGGTTTTTCAACACTATCACAAGTGCAAAAAGTGTTTTTTCCACACTAATACAAGTGCAAAAGTGGTTTCCTGCACCAACACAAGTGCGAAAAGTGGTTTTTCAACACTAACACAAGTGCGAAAAGTGGTTTTTCAACACTAACACAAGTGCGAAAAGTGGTTTTCCACACTAATACAAGTGCAAAAGTGGTTTTTCAACACTAACACAAGTGCGAAAAGTGGTTTTTCAACACTAACACAAGTGCGAAAAGTGGTTTTTCAACACTAACACAAGTGCGAAAAGTGTTTTTTCCACACTAATACAAGTGCAAAAGTGGTTTCCTGCACCAACACAAGTGCGAAAAGTGTTTTTTCAACACTAACACAAGTGCGAAAAGTGGTTTTTCAACACTAACACAAGTGCGAAAAGTGGTTTTTCAACACTAACACAAGTGCGAAAAGTGGTTTTTCAACACTAACACAAGTGCGAAAAGTGGTTTTTCAACACTAACATAAGTGCGAAAAGTGTTTTTTCCACACTAATACAAGTGCAAAAGTGGTTTCCTGCACCAACACAAGTGCGAAAAGTGGTTTTTCAACACTAACACAAGTGCGAAAAGTGGTTTTTCAACACTATCACAAGTGCAAAAAGTGTTTTTTCCACACTAATACAAATGCAAAAGTGGTTTCCTGCACCAACACAAGTGCGAAAAGTGGTTTTTCAACGCCGACGCAAGTGTGAAAAGTGGTTTTTCAACACTAACACAAGTGCGAAAAGTGTTTTTTCCACACGAATACAAGTGCAAAAGTGGCTTCCTGCACCAACACAAGTGCGAAAAGTGGTTTTTCAACACTAACACAAGTGCGAAAAGTGGTTTTTCAACACTAACACAAGTGCGAAAAGTGGTTTTTCCACACTAATACAAGTGCAAAAGTAGTTTCCTGCACCAACACGAGTGCGAGAGGTGGTTTTTCAACACTAACACAAATGCGAAAAGTGGTTTTTCAACACTATCACAAGTGCAAAAAGTGTTTTTTCCACACTAATACAAGTGCAAAAGTGGTTTCCTGCACCAACACAAGTGCGAAAAGTGGTTTTTCAACACTAACACAAGTGCGAAAAGTGTTTTTTCCACACTAATACAAGTGCAAAAGTGGTTTCCTGCACCAACACAAGCGCGAAAAGTGGTTTTTCAACACAAACACAAGTGCAAAAAGTGGTTTTTCAACACTAACACAAGTGCGAAAAGTGGTTTTTCAACACTAACACAAGTGCGAAAAGTGGTTTTCCACACTAATACAAGTGCAAAAGTGGTTTTTCAACACTAACACAAGTGCGAAAAGTGGTTTTTCAACACTAACACAAGTGCGAAAAGTGGTTTTTCAACACTAACACAAGTGCGAAAAGTGTTTTTTCCACACTAATACAAGTGCAAAAGTGGTTTCCTGCACCAACACAAGTGCGAAAAGTGTTTTTTCAACACTAACACAAGTGCGAAAAGTGGTTTTTCAACACTAACACAAGTGCGAAAAGTGGTTTTTCAACACTAACACAAGTGCGAAAAGTGGTTTTTCAACACTAACACAAGTGCGAAAAGTGGTTTTTCAACACTAACACAAGTGCGAAAAGTGGTTTTTCCACACTAATACAAGTGCAAAAGTGGTTTCCTGCACCAACACAAGTGCGAAAAGTGGTTTTTCAACACTAACACAAGTGCGAAAAGTGGTTTTTCAACACTATCACAAGTGCAAGAAGTGTTTTTTCCACACTAATACAAGTGCAAAAGTGGTTTCCTGCACCAACACAAGTGCGAAAAGTGGTTTTTCAACACTATCACAAGTGCAAAAAGTGTTTTTTCCACACTAATACAAGTGCAAAAGTAGTTTCCTGCACCAACACAAGTGCGAAAAGTGGTTTTTCAACACTAACACAAGTGCGAAAAGTGGTTTTTCAACACTAACACAAGTGCGAAAAGTGGTTTTTCAACACTAACACAAGTGCGAAAAGTGGTTTTTCCACACTAATACAAGTGCAAAAGTGGTTTCCTGCACCAACACAAGTGCGAAAAGTGGTTTTTCAACACTAATACAAGTGCGAAAAGTGGTTTTTCAACACTATCACAAGTGCAAAAAGTGTTTTTTCCACACTAATACAAGTGCAAAAGTGGTTTCCTGCAGCAACACAAGTGCGAAAAGTGGTTTTTCAACACTAACATAAGTGCGAAAAGTGTTTTTTCCACACTAATACAAGTGCAAAAGTGGTTTCCTGCACCAACACAAGTGCGAAAAGTGGTTTTTCAACACTAACACAAGTGCGAAAAGTGGTTTTTCAACACTATCACAAGTGCAAAAAGTGTTTTTTCCACACTAATACAAATGCAAAAGTGGTTTCCTGCACCAACACAAGTGCGAAAAGTGGTTTTTCAACGCCGACGCAAGTGTGAAAAGTGGTTTTTCAACACTAACACAAGTGCGAAAAGTGTTTTTTCCACACGAATACAAGTGCAAAAGTGGCTTCCTGCACCAACACAAGTGTGAAAAGTGGTTTTTCAACACTAACACAAGTGCGAAAAGTGGTTTTTCAACACTAACACAAGTGCGAAAAGTGGTTTTTCCACACTAATACAAGTGCAAAAGTGGTTTCCTGCACCAACACAAGTGCGAAAAGTGGTTTTTCAACACTAACACAAGTGCGAAAAGTGGTTTTTCAACACTATCACAAGTGCAAAAAGTGTTTTTTCCACACTAATACAAGTGCAAAAGTGGTTTCCTGCACCAACACAAGTGCGAAAAGTGGTTTTTCAACACTAACACAAGTGCGAAAAGTGGTTTTTCAACACTAACACAAGTGCGAAAAGTGGTTTTGCACACTAATACAAGTGCAAAAGTGGTTTTTCAACACTAACACAAGTGCGAAAAGTGGTTTTTCAACACTAACACAAGTGCGAAAAGTGGTTTTTCAACACTAACACAAGTGCGAAAAGTGTTTTTTCCACACTAATACAAGTGCAAAAGTGGTTTCCTGCACCAACACAAGTGCGAAAAGTGTTTTTTCAACACTAACACATGTGCGAAAAGTGGTTTTTCAACACTAACACAAGTGCGAAAAGTGGTTTTTCAACACTAACACAAGTGCGAAAAGTGGTTTTTCAACACTAACACAAGTGCGAAAAGTGGTTTTTCAACACTAACACAAGTGCGAAAAGTGGTTTTTCCACACTAATACAAGTGCAAAAGTGGTTTCCTGCACCAACACAAGTGCGAAAAGTGGTTTTTCAACACTAACACAAGTGCGAAAAGTGGTTTTTCAACACTATCACAAGTGCAAAAAGTGTTTTTTCCACACTAATACAAGTGCAAAAGTGGTTTCCTGCACCACCACAAGTGCGAAAAGTGGTTTTTCAACACTATCACAAGTGCAAAAAGTGTTTTTTCCACACTAATACAAGTGCAAAAGTAGTTTCCTGCACCAACACAAGTGCGAAAAGTGCTTTTTCAACACTAACACAAGTGCGAAAAGTGGTTTTTCAACACTAACACAAGTGCGAAAAGTGGTTTTTCAACACTAACACAAGTGCGAAAAGTGGTTTTTCCACACTAATACAAGTGCAAAAGTGGTTTCCTGCACCAACACAAGTGCGAAAAGTGGTTTTTCAACACTAATACAAGTGCGAAAAGTGGTTTTTCAACACTAACACAAGTGCGAAAAGTGGTTTTTCAACACTAACACAAGTGCGAAAAGTGGTTTTCCACACTAATACAAGTGCAAAAGTGGTTTTTCAACACTAACACAAGTGTGAAAAGTGGTTTTTCAACACTAACACAAGTGCGAAAAGTGGTTTTTCAACACTAACACAAGTGCGAAAAGTGTTTTTTCCACACTAATACAAGTGCAAAAGTGGTTTCCTGCACCAACACAAGTGCGAAAAGTGTTTTTTCAACACTAACACAAGTGCGAAAAGTGGTTTTTCAACACTAACACAAGTGCGAAAAGTGGTTTTTCAACACTAACACAAGTGCGAAAAGTGGTTTTTCAACACTAACACAAGTGCGAAAAGTGGTTTTTCAACACTAACACAAGTGCGAAAAGTGGTTTTTCCACACTAATACAAGTGCAAAAGTGGTTTCCTGCACCAACACAAGTGCGAAAAGTGGTTTTTCAACACTAACACAAGTGCGAAAAGTGGTTTTTCAACACTATCACAAGTGCAAAAAGTGTTTTTTCCACACTAATACAAGTGCAAAAGTGGTTTCCTGCACCAACACAAGTGCGAAAAGTGGTTTTTCAACACTATCACAAGTGCAAAAAGTGTTTTTTCCACACTAATACAAGTGCAAAAGTAGTTTCCTGCACCAACACAAGTGCGAAAAGTGGTTTTTCAACACTAACACAAGTGCGAAAAGTGGTTTTTCAACACTAACACAAGTGCGAAAACTGGTTTTTCAACACTAACACAAGTGCGAAAAGTGGTTTTTCCACACTAATACAAGTGCAAAAGTGGTTTCCTGCACCAACACAAGTGCGAAAAGTGGTTTTTCAACACTAATACAAGTGCGAAAAGTGGTTTTTCAACACTATCACAAGTGCAAAAAGTGTTTTTTCCACACTAATACAAGTGCAAAAGTGGTTTCCTGCAGCAACACAAGTGCGAAAAGTGGTTTTTCAACACTAACATAAGTGCGAAAAGTGTTTTTTCCACACTAATACAAATGCAAAAGTGGCTTCCTGCACCAACACAAGTGTGAAAAGTGGTTTTTCAACACTAACACAAGTGCGAAAAGTGGTTTTTCAACACTAACACAAGTGCGAAAAGTGGTTTTTCCACAATAATACAAGTGCAAAAGTGGTTTCCTGCACCAACACAAGTGCGAAAAGTGGTTTTTCAACACTAGCACAAGTGCGAAAAGTGGTTTTTCAACACTATCACAAGTGCAAAAAGTGTTTTTTCCACACTAATACAAGTGCAAAAGTGGTTTCCTGCACCAACACAAGTGCGAAAAGTGGTTTTTCAACACTAACACAAGTGCGAAAAGTGGTTTTTCAACACTAACACAAGTGCGAAAAGTGGTTTTCCACACTAATACAAGTGCAAAAGTGGTTTTTCAACACTAACACAAGTGCGAAAAGTGGTTTTTCAACACAAACACAAGTGCGAAAAGTGGTTTTTCAACACTAACACAAGTGCGAAAAGTGTTTTTTCCACACTAATACAAGTGCAAAAGTGGTTTCCTGCACCAACACAAGTGCGAAAAGTGTTTTTTCAACACTAACACAAGTGCGAAAAGTGGTTTTTCAACACTAACACAAGTGCGAAAAGTGGTTTTTCAACACTAACACAAGTGCGAAAAGTGGTTTTTCAACACTAACACAAGTGCGAAAAGTGGTTTTTCAACACTAACATAAGTGCGAAAAGTGTTTTTTCCACACTAATACAAGTGCAAAAGTGGTTTCCTGCACCAACACAAGTGCGAAAAGTGGTTTTTCAACACTAACACAAGTGCGAAAAGTGGTTTTTCAACACTATCACAAGTGCAAAAAGTGTTTTTTCCACACTAATACAAATGCAAAAGTGGTTTCCTGCACCAACACAAGTGCGAAAAGTGGTTTTTCAACGCCGACGCAAGTGTGAAAAGTGGTTTTTCAACACTAACACAAGTGCGAAAAGTGTTTTTTCCACACGAATACAAGTGCAAAAGTGGCTTCCTGCACCAACACAAGTGCGAAAAGTGGTTTTTCAACACTAACACAAGTGCGAAAAGTGGTTTTTCAACACTAACACAAGTGCGAAAAGTGGTTTTTCCACACTAATACAAGTGCAAAAGTAGTTTCCTGCACCAACACAAGTGCGAGAGTGGTTTTTCAACACTAACACAAATGCGAAAAGTGGTTTTTCAACACTATCACAAGTGCAAAAAGTGTTTTTTCCACACTAATACAAGTGCAAAAGTGGTTTCCTGCACCAACACAAGTGCGAAAAGTGGTTTTTCAACACTAACACAAGTGCGAAAAGTGTTTTTTCCACACTAATACAAGTGCAAAAGTGGTTTCCTGCACCAACACAAGCGCGAAAAGTGGTTTTTCAACACAAACACAAGTGCAAAAAGTGGTTTTTCAACACTAACACAAGTGCGAAAAGTGGTTTTTCAACACTAACACAAGTGCGAAAAGTGGTTTTCCACACTAATACAAGTGCAAAAGTGGTTTTTCAACACTAACACAAGTGCGAAAAGTGGTTTTTCAACACTAACACAAGTGCGAAAAGTGGTTTTTCAACACTAACACAAGTGCGAAAAGTGTTTTTTCCACACTAATACAAGTGCAAAAGTGGTTTCCTGCACCAACACAAGTGCGAAAAGTGGTTTTTCAACACTAACACAAGTGCGAAAAGTGGTTTTTCAACACTAACACAAGTGCGAAAAGTGGTTTTTCAACACTAACACAAGTGCGAAAAGTGGTTTTTCAACACTAACACAAGTGCGAAAAGTGGTTTTTCCACACTAATACAAGTGCAAAAGTGGTTTCCTGCACCAACACAAGTGCGAAAAGTGGTTTTTCAACACTAACACAAGTGCGAAAAGTGGTTTTTCAACACTATCACAAGTGCAAAAAGTGTTTTTTCCACACTAATACAAGTGCAAAAGTGGTTTCCTGCACCAACACAAGTGCGAAAAGTGGTTTTTCAACACTATCACAAGTGCAAAAAGTGTTTTTTCCACACTAATACAAGTGCAAAAGTAGTTTCCTGCACCAACACAAGTGCGAAAAGTGGTTTTTCAACACTAACACAAGTGCGAAAAGTGGTTTTTCAACACTAACACAAGTGCGAAAAGTGGTTTTTCAACACTAACACAAGTGCGAAAAGTGGTTTTTCCACACTAATACAAGTGCAAAAGTGGTTTCCTGCACCAACACAAGTGCGAAAAGTGGTTTTTCAACACTAATACAAGTGCGAAAAGTGGTTTTTCAACACTATCACAAGTGCAAAAAGTGTTTTTTCCACACTAATACAAGTGCAAAAGTGGTTTCCTGCAGCAACACAAGTGCGAAAAGTGGTTTTTCAACACTAACATAAGTGCGAAAAGTGTTTTTTCCACACTAATACAAGTGCAAAAGTGGTTTCCTGCACCAACACAAGTGCGAAAAGTGGTTTTTCAACACTAACACAAGTGCGAAAAGTGGTTTTTCAACACTATCACAAGTGCAAAAAGTGTTTTTTCCACACTAATACAAATGCAAAAGTGGTTTCCTGCACCAACACAAGTGCGAAAAGTGGTTTTTCAACGCCGACGCAAGTGTGAAAAGTGGTTTTTCAACACTAACACAAGTGCGAAAAGTGTTTTTTCCACACGAATACAAGTGCAAAAGTGGCTTACTGCACCAACACAAGTGTGAAAAGTGGTTTTTCAACACTAACAGAAGTGCGAAAAGTGGTTTTTCAACACTAACACAAGTGCGAAAAGTGGTTTTTCCACACTAATACAAGTGCAAAAGTGGTTTCCTGCACCAACACAAGTGCGAAAAGTGGTTTTTCAACACTAACACAAGTGCGAAAAGTGGTTTTTCAACACTATCACAAGTGCAAAAAGTGTTTTTTCCACACTAATACAAGTGCAAAAGTGGTTTCCTGCACCAACACAAGTGCGAAAAGTGGTTTTTCAACACTAACACAAGTGCGAAAAGTGGTTTTTCAACACTAACACAAGTGCGAAAAGTGGTTTTGCACACTAATACAAGTGCAAAAGTGGTTTTTCAACACTAACACAAGTGCGAAAAGTGGTTTTTCAACACTAACACAAGTGCGAAAAGTGGTTTTTCAACACTAACACAAGTGCGAAAAGTGTTTTTTCCACACTAATACAAGTGCGAAAAGTGGTTTTTCAACACTAACACAAGTGCGAAAAGTGTTTTTTCCACACTAATACAAGTGCAAAAGTGGTTTCCTGCACCAACACAAGCGCGAAAAGTGGTTTTTCAACACAAACACAAGTGCAAAAAGTGGTTTTTCAACACTAACACAAGTGCGAAAAGTGGTTTTTCAACACTAACACAAGTGCGAAAAGTGGTTTTCCACACTAATACAAGTGCAAAAGTGGTTTTTCAACACTAACACAAGTGCGAAAAGTGGTTTTTCAACACTAACACAAGTGCGAAAAGTGGTTTTTCAACACTAACACAAGTGCGAAAAGTGTTTTTTCCACACTAATACAAGTGCAAAAGTGGTTTCCTGCACCAACACAAGTGCGAAAAGTGGTTTTTCAACACTAACACAAGTGCGAAAAGTGGTTTTTCAACACTAACACAAGTGCGAAAAGTGGTTTTTCAACACTAACACAAGTGCGAAAAGTGGTTTTTCAACACTAACACAAGTGCGAAAAGTGGTTTTTCCACACTAATACAAGTGCAAAAGTGGTTTCCTGCACCAACACAAGTGCGAAAAGTGGTTTTTCAACACTAACACAAGTGCGAAAAGTGGTTTTTCAACACTATCACAAGTGCAAAAAGTGTTTTTTCCACACTAATACAAGTGCAAAAGTGGTTTCCTGCACCAACACAAGTGCGAAAAGTGGTTTTTCAACACTATCACAAGTGCAAAAAGTGTTTTTTCCACACTAATACAAGTGCAAAAGTAGTTTCCTGCACCAACACAAGTGCGAAAAGTGGTTTTTCAACACTAACACAAGTGCGAAAAGTGGTTTTTCAACACTAACACAAGTGCGAAAAGTGGTTTTTCAACACTAACACAAGTGCGAAAAGTGGTTTTTCCACACTAATACAAGTGCAAAAGTGGTTTCCTGCACCAACACAAGTGCGAAAAGTGGTTTTTCAACACTAATACAAGTGCGAAAAGTGGTTTTTCAACACTATCACAAGTGCAAAAAGTGTTTTTTCCACACTAATACAAGTGCAAAAGTGGTTTCCTGCAGCAACACAAGTGCGAAAAGTGGTTTTTCAACACTAACATAAGTGCGAAAAGTGTTTTTTCCACACTAATACAAGTGCAAAAGTGGTTTCCTGCACCAACACAAGTGCGAAAAGTGGTTTTTCAACACTAACACAAGTGCGAAAAGTGGTTTTTCAACACTATCACAAGTGCAAAAAGTGTTTTTTCCACACTAATACAAATGCAAAAGTGGTTTCCTGCACCAACACAAGTGCGAAAAGTGGTTTTTCAACGCCGACGCAAGTGTGAAAAGTGGTTTTTCAACACTAACACAAGTGCGAAAAGTGTTTTTTCCACACGAATACAAGTGCAAAAGTGGCTTACTGCACCAACACAAGTGTGAAAAGTGGTTTTTCAACACTAACAGAAGTGCGAAAAGTGGTTTTTCAACACTAACACAAGTGCGAAAAGTGGTTTTTCCACACTAATACAAGTGCAAAAGTGGTTTCCTGCACCAACACAAGTGCGAAAAGTGGTTTTTCAACACTAACACAAGTGCGAAAAGTGGTTTTTCAACACTATCACAAGTGCAAAAAGTGTTTTTTCCACACTAATACAAGTGCAAAAGTGGTTTCCTGCACCAACACAAGTGCGAAAAGTGGTTTTTCAACACTAACACAAGTGCGAAAAGTGGTTTTTCAACACTAACACAAGTGCAAAAAGTGGTTTTGCACACTAATACAAGTGCAAAAGTGGTTTTTCAACACTAACACAAGTGCGAAAAGTGGTTTTTCAACACTAACACAAGTGCGAAAAGTGGTTTTTCAACACTAACACAAGTGCGAAAAGTGTTTTTTCCACACTAATACAAGTGCAAAAGTGGTTTCCTGCACCAACACAAGTGCGAAAAGTGTTTTTTCAACACTAACACAAGTGCGAAAAGTGGTTTTTCAACACTAACACAAGTGCGAAAAGTGGTTTTTCAACACTAACACAAGTGCGAAAAGTGGTTTTTCAACACTAACACAAGTGCGAAAAGTGGTTTTTCAACACTAACACAAGTGCGAAAAGTGGTTTTTCCACACTAATACAAGTGCAAAAGTGGTTTCCTGCACCAACACAAGTGCGAAAAGTGGTTTTTCAACACTAACACAAGTGCGAAAAGTGGTTTTTCAACACTATCACAAGTGCAAAAAGTGTTTTTTCCACACTAATACAAGTGCAAAAGTGGTTTCCTGCACCACCACAAGTGCGAAAAGTGGTTTTTCAACACTATCACAAGTGCAAAAAGTGTTTTTTCCACACTAATACAAGTGCAAAAGTAGTTTCCTGCACCAACACAAGTGCGAAAAGTGCTTTTTCAACACTAACACAAGTGCGAAAAGTGGTTTTTCAACACTAACACAAGTGCGAAAAGTGGTTTTTCAACACTAACACAAGTGCGAAAAGTGGTTTTTCCACACTAATACAAGTGCAAAAGTGGTTTCCTGCACCAACACAAGTGCGAAAAGTGGTTTTTCAACACTAATACAAGTGCGAAAAGTGGTTTTTCAACACTATCACAAGTGCAAAAAGTGTTTTTTCCACACTAATACAAGTGCAAAAGTGGTTTCCTGCAGCAACACAAGTGCGAAAAGTGGTTTTTCAACACTAACATAAGTGCGAAAAGTGTTTTTTCCACACTAATACAAGTGCAAAAGTGGTTTCCTGCACCAACACAAGTGCGAAAAGTGGTTTTTCAACACTAACACAAGTGCAAAAAGTGGTTTTTCAACACTATCACAAGTGCAAAAAGTGTTTTTTCCACACTAATACAAATGCAAAAGTGGTTTCCTGCACCAACACAAGTGCGAAAAGTGGTTTTTCAACGCCGACGCAAGTGTGAAAAGTGGTTTTTCAACACTAACACAAGTGCGAAAAGTGTTTTTTCCACACGAATACAAGTGCAAAAGTGGCTTCCTGCACCAACACAAGTGTGAAAAGTGGTTTTTCAACACTAACACAAGTGCGAAAAGTGGTTTTTCAACACTAACACAAGTGCGAAAAGTGATTTTTCCACACTAATACAAGTGCAAAAGTGGTTTCCTGCACCAACACAAGTGCGAAAAGTGGTTTTTCAACACTAACACAAGTGCGAAAAGTGGTTTTTCAACACTATCACAAGTGCAAAAAGTGTTTTTTCCACACTAATACAAGTGCAAAAGTGGTTTCCTGCACCAACACAAGTGCGAAAAGTGGTTTTTCAACACTAACACAAGTGCGAAAAGTGGTTTTTCAACACTAACACAAGTGCGAAAAGTGTTTTTTCCACATTAATACAAGTGCAAAAGTGGTTTCCTGCACCAACACAAGTGCGAAAAGTGGTTTTTCAACACTAACATAAGTGCGAAAAGTGTTTTTTCCACACTAATACAAGTGCAAAAGTGGTTTCCTGCACCAACACAAGTGCGAAAAGTGGTTTTTCAACACTAACACAAGTGTGAAAAGTGGTTAATCAACACTAACACAAGTGCGAAAAGTGGTTTTTCAACACTAACAAAAGTGCGAAAAGTGTTTTTTCAACACTAATACAAGTGCGAAAAGTGGTTTTTCAACACCAACACAAGTGCGAAAAGTGGTTTTTCAACACTAATACAAGTGCAAAAGTGGTTTCCTGCATCAACACAAGTGCGAAAAGTGGTTTTTCAACATTATCACAAGTGCAAAAAGTGTTTTTTCCACACTAATACAAGTGTAAAAGTAGTTTCCTGCACCAACACAAGTGCGAAAAGTGGTTTTTCAACACTAACACAAGTGCGAAAAGTGGTTTTTCAACACTAACACAAGTGCGAAAAGTGGTTTTTCCACACTAATACAAGTGCAAAAGTGGTTTCCTGCACCAACACAAGTGCGAAAAGTGGTTTTTCAACACTAATACAAGTGCGAAAAGTGGTTTATCAACACTATCACAAGTGCAAAAAGTGTTTTTTCCACACTAATACAAGTGCAAAAGTGGTTTCCTGCAGCAACACAAGTGCGAAAAGTGGTTTTTCAACACTAACATAAGTGCGAAAAGTGTTTTTTCCACACTAATACAAGTGCAAAAGTGGTTTCCTGCACCAACACAAGTGCGAAAAGTGGTTTTTCAACACTAACACAAGTGCGAAAAGTGGTTTTTCAACACTATCACAAGTGCAAAAAGTGTTTTTTCCACACTAATACAAATGCAAAAGTGGTTTCCTGCACCAACACAAGTGCGAAAAGTGGTTTTTCAACGCCGACGCAAGTGTGAAAAGTGGTTTTTCAACACTAACACAAGTGCGAAAAGTGTTTTTTCCACACGAATACAAGTGCAAAAGTGGCTTCCTGCACCAACACAAGTGCGAAAAGTGGTTTTTCAACACTAACACAAGTGCGAAAAGTGTTCTTTCCACACTAATACAAGTGCAAAAGTGGTTTCCTGCACCAACACAAGTGCGAAAAGTGGTTTTTCAACACTAACACAAGTGCGAAAAGTGGTTTTTCAACAATATCACAAGTGCAAAAAGTGTTTTTTCCACACTAATACAAATGCAAAAGTGGTTTCCTGCACCAACACAAGTGCGAAAAGTGGTTTTTCAATGCCGACGCAAGTGTGAAAAGTGGTTTTTCAACACTAACGCAAGTGCGAAAAGTGTTTTTTCCACACTAATACAAGTGCAAAAGTGGTTTCCTGCACCAACACAAGTGCGAAAAGTGGTTTTTCAACACTAACACAAGTGCGAAAAGTGGTTTTTCAACACTATCACAAGTGCAAAAAGTGTTTTTTCCACACTAATACAAGCGCAAAAGTGGTTTCCTGCACCAACACAAGTGCGAAAAGTGGTTTTTCAACACTATCACAAGTGCAAAAAGTGTTTTTTCCACACTAATACATGTGCAAAAGTAGTTTACTGCACCAACACAAGTGCGAAAAGTGGTTTTTCAACACTAACACAAGTGCGAAAAGTGGTTTTTCAACACTAATACAAGTGCGAAAAGTGGTTTTTCCACACCAATACAAGTGCAAAAGTGGTTTCCTGCACCAACACAAGTGCGAAAAGTGGTTTTTCAACACTAATACAAGTGCGAAAAGTGGTTTTTCAACACTATCACAAGTGCAAAAAGTGTTTTTTCCACACTAATACAAGTGCAAAAGTGGTTTCCTGCAGCAACACAAGTGCGAAAAGTGGTTTTTCAACACTAACATAAGTGCGAAAAGTGTTTTTTCCACACTAATACAAGTGCAAAAGTGGTTTCCTGCACCAACACAAGTGCGAAAAGTGGTTTTTCAACACTAACACAAGTGTGAAAAGTGGTTAATCAACACTAACACAAGTGCGAAAAGTGGTTTTTCAACACTAACAAAAGTGCGAAAAGTGTTTTTTCAACACTACTACAAGTGCGAAAAGTGGTTTTTCAACACTAACACAAGTGCGAAAAGTGGTTTTTCAACACTAATACAAGTGCAAAAGTGGTTTCCTGCATCAACACAAGTGCGAAAAGTGGTTTTTCAACACTATCACAAGCGCAAAAAGTGTTTTTTCCACACTAATACAAGTGCAAAAGTAGTTTCCTGCACCAACACAAGTGCGAAAAGTGGTTTTTCAACACTAACACAAGTGCGAAAAGTGGTTTTTCCACACTAATACAAGTGCAAAAGTGGTTTCCTGCACCAACACAAGTGCGAAAAGTGGTTTTTCAACACTAATACAAGTGCGAAAAGTGGTTTTTCAACACTATCACAAGTGCAAAAAGTGTTTTTTCCACACTAATACAAGTGCAAAAGTGGTTTCCTGCAGCAACACAAGTGCGAAAAGTGGTTTTTCAACACTAACATAAGTGCGAAAAGTGTTTTTTCCACACTAATACAAGTGCAAAAGTGGTTTCTTGCACCAACACAAGTGCGAAAAGTGGTTTTTCAACACTAACACAAGTGTGAAAAGTGGTTAATCAACACTAACACAAGTGCGAAAAGTGGTTTTTCAACACTAACAAAAGTGCGAAAAGTGTTTTTTCCACACTAATACAAGTGCGAAAAGTGGTTTTTCAACACTAACACAAGTGCGAAAAGTGGTTTTTCAACACTAATACAAGTGCAAAAGTGGTTTCCTGCAGCAACACAAGTGCGAAAAGTGGTTTTTCAACACTAACATAAGTGCGAAAAGTGTTTTTTCCACACTAATACAAGTGCAAAAGTGGTTTCCTGCACCAACACAAGTGCGAAAAGTGGTTTTTCAACACTAACACAAGTGCGAAAAGTGGTTTTTCAACACTATCACAAGTGCAAAAAGTGTTTTTTCCACACTAATACAAGTGCAAAAGTGGTTTCCTGCACCAACACAAATGCGAAAAGTGGTTTTTCAACACTAACACAAGTGCGAAAAGTGGTTTTCAACACTATCACAAGTGCAAAAAGTGTTTTTTCCACACTAATACAAGTGCAAAAGTGGTTTCCTGCACCAACACAAGTGCGAAAAGTGGTTTTTCAACACTAACACAAGTGCGAAAAGTGGTTTTTCAACACTAACACAAGTGCGAAAAGTGTTTTTTCCACACTAATACAAGTGCAAAAGTGGTTTCCTGCACCAACACAAGTGCGAAAAGTGGTTTTTCAACACAAACACAAGTGCAAAAAGTGGTTTTTCAACACTAACACAAGTGCGAAAAGTGGTTTTTCAACACTAACACAAGTGCGAAAAGTGGTTTTCCACACTAATACAAGTGCAAAAGTGGTTTTTCAATACTAACACAAGTGCGAAAAGTGGTTTTTCAACACTAACACAAGTGCGAAAAGTGGTTTTTCAACACTAACACAAGTGCGAAAAGTGTTTTTTCCACACTAATACAAGTGCGAAAAGTGGTTTTTCAACACTAACACAAGTGCGAAAAGTGGTTTTTCCACACTAATACAAGTGCAAAAAGTGTTTTTTCCACACTAATACAAGTGCAAAAGTAGTTTCCTGCACCAACACAAGTGCGAAAAGTGGTTTTTCAACACTAACACAAGTGCGAAAAGTGGTTTTTCAACACTAACACAAGTGCGAAAAGTGGTTTTTCCACACTAATACAAGTGCAAAAGTGGTTTCCTGCACCAACACAAGTGCGAAAAGTGGTTTTTCAACACTAATACAAGTGCGAAAAGTGGTTTTTCAACACTATCACAAGTGCAAAAAGTGTTTTTTCCACACTCATACAAGTGCAAAAGTGGTTTCCTGCAGCAACACAAGTGCGAAAAGTGGTTTTTCAACACTAACATAAGTGCGAAAAGTGTTTTTTCCACACTAATACAAGTGCAAAAGTGGTTTCCTGCACCAACACAAGTGCGAAAAGTGGTTTTTCAACACTAACACAAGTGCGAAAAGTGGTTTTTCAACAATATCACAAGTGCAAAAAGTGTTTTTTCCACACTAATACAAATGCAAAAGTGGTTTCCTGCACCAACACAAGTGCGAAAAGTGGTTTTTCAATGCCGACGCAAGTGTGAAAAGTGGTTTTTCAACACTAACGCAAGTGCGAAAAGTGTTTTTTCCACACTAATACAAGTGCAAAAGTGGTTTCCTGCACCAACACAAGTGCGAAAAGTGGTTTTTCAACACTAACACAAGTGCGAAAAGTGGTTTTTCAACACTATCACAAGTGCAAAAAGTGTTTTTTTCCACACTAATACAAGCGCAAAAGTGGTTTCCTGCACCAACACAAGTGCGAAAAGTGGTTTTTCAACACTATCACAAGTGCAAAAAGTGTTTTTTCCACACTAATACATGTGCAAAAGTAGTTTCCTGCACCAACACAAGTGCGAAAAGTGGTTTTTCAACACTAACACAAGTGCGAAAAGTGGTTTTTCAACACTAATACAAGTGCGAAAAGTGGTTTTTCCACACTAATACAAGTGCAAAAGTGGTTTCCTGCACCAACACAAGTGCGAAAAGTGGTTTTTCAACACTAATACAAGTGCGAAAAGTGGTTTTTCAACACTATCACAAGTGCGAAAAGTGTTTTTTCCACACTAATACAAGTGCAAAAGTGGTTTCCTGCACCAACACAAGCGCGAAAAGTGGTTTTTCAACACAAACACAAGTGCAAAAAGTGGTTTTTCAACACTAACACAAGTGCGAAAAGTGGTTTTTCAACACTAACACAAGTGCGAAAAGTGGTTTTCCACACTAATACAAGTGCAAAAGTGGTTTTTCAACACTAACACAAGTGCGAAAAGTGGTTTTTCAACACTAACACAAGTGCGAAAAGTGGTTTTTCAACACTAACACAAGTGCGAAAAGTGTTTTTTCCACACTAATACAAGTGCAAAAGTGGTTTCCTGCACCAACACAAGTGCGAAAAGTGTTTTTTCAACACTAACACAAGTGCGAAAAGTGGTTTTTCAACACTAACACAAGTGCGAAAAGTGGTTTTTCAACACTAACACAAGTGCGAAAAGTGGTTTTTCAACACTAACACAAGTGCGAAAAGTGGTTTTTCAACACTAACACAAGTGCGAAAAGTGGTTTTTCCACACTAATACAAGTGCAAAAGTGGTTTCCTGCACCAACACAAGTGCGAAAAGTGGTTTTTCAACACTAACACAAGTGCGAAAAGTGGTTTTTCAACACTATCACAAGTGCAAAAAGTGTTTTTTCCACACTAATACAAGTGCAAAAGTGGTTTCCTGCACCAACACAAGTGCGAAAAGTGGTTTTTCAACACTATCACAAGTGCGAAAAGTGGTTTTTCAACACTAACACAAGTGCGAAAAGTGGTTTTTCAACACTATCACAAGTGCAAAAAGTGTTTTTTCCACACTAATACAAATGCAAAAGTGGTTTCCTGCACCAACACAAGTGCGAAAAGTGGTTTTTCAACGCCGACGCAAGTGTGAAAAGTGGTTTTTCAACACTAACACAAGTGCGAAAAGTGTTTTTTCCACACGAATACAAGTGCAAAAGTGGCTTCCTGCACCAACACAAGTGCGAAAAGTGGTTTTTCAACACTAACACAAGTGCGAAAAGTGGTTTTTCAACACTAACACAAGTGCGAAAAGTGGTTTTTCCACACTAATACAAGTGCAAAAGTAGTTTCCTGCACCAACACAAGTGCGAGAAGTGGTTTTTCAACACTAACACAAATGCGAAAAGTGGTTTTTCAACACTATCACAAGTGCAAAAAGTGTTTTTTCCACACTAATACAAGTGCAAAAGTGGTTTCCTGCACCAACACAAGTGCGAAAAGTGGTTTTTCAACACTAACACAAGTGCGAAAAGTGTTTTTTCCACACTAATACAAGTGCAAAAGTGGTTTCCTGCACCAACACAAGCGCGAAAAGTGGTTTTTCAACACAAACACAAGTGCAAAAAGTGGTTTTTCAACACTAACACAAGTGCGAAAAGTGGTTTTTCAACACTAACACAAGTGCGAAAAGTGGTTTTACACACTAATACAAGTGCAAAAGTGGTTTTTCAACACTAACACAAGTGCGAAAAGTGGTTTTTCAACACTAACACAAGTGCGAAAAGTGGTTTTTCAACACTAACACAAGTGCGAAAAGTGTTTTTTCCACACTAATACAAGTGCAAAAGTGGTTTCCTGCACCAACACAAGTGCGAAAAGTGTTTTTTCAACACTAACACAAGTGCGAAAAGTGGTTTTTCAACACTAACACAAGTGCGAAAAGTGGTTTTTCAACACTAACACAAGTGCGAAAAGTGGTTTTTCAACACTAACACAAGTGCGAAAAGTGGTTTTTCAACACTAACACAAGTGCGAAAAGTGGTTTTTCCACACTAATACAAGTGCAAAAGTGGTTTCCTGCACCAACACAAGTGCGAAAAGTGGTTTTTCAACACCAACACAAGTGCGAAAAGTGGTTTTTCAACACTATCACAAGTGCAAAAAGTGTTTTTTCCACACTAATACAAGTGCAAAAGTGGTTTCCTGCACCAACACAAGTGCGAAAAGTGGTTTTTCAACACTATCACAAGTGCAAAAAGTGTTTTTTCCACACTAATACAAGTGCAAAAGTAGTTTCCTGCACCAACACAAGTGCGAAAAGTGGTTTTTCAACACTAACACAAGTGCGAAAAGTGGTTTTTCAACACTAACACAAGTGCGAAAAGTGGTTTTTCAACACTAACACAAGTGCGAAAAGTGGTTTTTCCACACTAATACAAGTGCAAAAGTGGTTTCCTGCACCAACACAAGTGCGAAAAGTGGTTTTTCAACACTAATACAAGTGCGAAAAGTGGTTTTTCAACACTATCACAAGTGCAAAAAGTGTTTTTTCCACACTAATACAAGTGCAAAAGTGGTTTCCTGCAGCAACACAAGTGCGAAAAGTGGTTTTTCAACACTAACATAAGTGCGAAAAGTGTTTTTTCCACACTAATACAAGTGCAAAAGTGGTTTCCTGCACCAACACAAGTGCGAAAAGTGGTTTTTCAACACTAACACAAGTGCGAAAAGTGGTTTTTCAACACTATCACAAGTGCAAAAAGTGTTTTTTCCACACTAATACAAATGCAAAAGTGGTTTCCTGCACCAACACAAGTGCGAAAAGTGGTTTTTCAACGCCGACGCAAGTGTGAAAAGTGGTTTTTCAACACTAACACAAGTGCGAAAAGTGTTTTTTCCACACGAATACAAGTGCAAAAGTGGCTTCCTGCACCAACACAAGTGTGAAAAGTGGTTTTTCAACACTAACACAAGTGCGAAAAGTGGTTTTTCAACACTAACACAAGTGCGAAAAGTGGTTTTTCCACACTAATACAAGTGCAAAAGTGGTTTCCTGCACCAACACAAGTGCGAAAAGTGGTTTTTCAACACTAACACAAGTGCGAAAAGTGGTTTTTCAACACTATCACAAGTGCAAAAAGTGTTTTTTCCACACTAATACAAGTGCAAAAGTGGTTTCCTGCACCAACACAAGTGCGAAAAGTGGTTTTTCAACACTAACACAAGTGCTAAAAGTGGTTTTTCAACACTAACACAAGTGCGAAAAGTGGTTTTGCACACTAATACAAGTGCAAAAGTGGTTTTTCAACACTAACACAAGTGCGAAAAGTGGTTTTTCAACACTAACACAAGTGCGAAAAGTGGTTTTTCAACACTAACACAAGTGCGAAAAGTGTTTTTTCCACACTAATACAAGTGCAAAAGTGGTTTCCTGCACCAACACAAGTGCGAAAAGTGTTTTTTCAACACTAACACAAGTGCGAAAAGTGGTTTTTCAACACTAACACAAGTGCGAAAAGTGGTTTTTCAACACTAACACAAGTGCGAAAAGTGGTTTTTCAACACTAACACAAGTGCGAAAAGTGGTTTTTCAACACTAACACAAGTGCGAAAAGTGGTTTTTCCACACTAATACAAGTGCAAAAGTGGTTTCCTGCACCAACACAAGTGCGAAAAGTGGTTTTTCAACACTAACACAAGTGCGAAAAGTGGTTTTTCAACACTATCACAAGTGCAAAAAGTGTTTTTTCCACACTAATACAAGTGCAAAAGTGGTTTCCTGCACCACCACAAGTGCGAAAAGTGGTTTTTCAACACTATCACAAGTGCAAAAAGTGTTTTTTCCACACTAATACAAGTGCAAAAGTAGTTTCCTGCACCAACACAAGTGCGAAAAGTGCTTTTTCAACACTAACACAAGTGCGAAAAGTGGTTTTTCAACACTAACACAAGTGCGAAAAGTGGTTTTTCAACACTAACACAAGTGCGAAAAGTGGTTTTTCCACACTAATACAAGTGCAAAAGTGGTTTCCTGCACCAACACAAGTGCGAAAAGTGGTTTTTCAACACTAATACAAGTGCGAAAAGTGGTTTTTCAACACTATCACAAGTGCAAAAAGTGTTTTTTCCACACTAATACAAGTGCAAAAGTGGTTTCCTGCAGCAACACAAGTGCGAAAAGTGGTTTTTCAACACTAACATAAGTGCGAAAAGTGTTTTTTCCACACTAATACAAGTGCAAAAGTGGTTTCCTGCACCAACACAAGTGCGAAAAGTGGTTTTTCAACACTAACACAAGTGCAAAAAGTGGTTTTTCAACACTATCACAAGTGCAAAAAGTGTTTTTTCCACACTAATACAAATGCAAAAGTGGTTTCCTGCACCAACACAAGTGCGAAAAGTGGTTTTTCAACGCCGACGCAAGTGTGAAAAGTGGTTTTTCAACACTAACACAAGTGCGAAAAGTGTTTTTTCCACACGAATACAAGTGCAAAAGTGGCTTCCTGCACCAACACAAGTGTGAAAAGTGGTTTTTCAACACTAACACAAGTGCGAAAAGTGGTTTTTCAACACTAACACAAGTGCGAAAAGTGGTTTTTCCACACTAATACAAGTGCAAAAGTGGTTTCCTGCACCAACACAAGTGCGAAAAGTGGTTTTTCAACACTAACACAAGTGCGAAAAGTGGTTTTTCAACACTATCACAAGTGCAAAAAGTGTTTTTTCCACACTAATACAAGTGCAAAAGTGGTTTCCTGCACCAACACAAGTGCGAAAAGTGGTTTTTCAACACTAACACAAGTGCGAAAAGTGGTTTTTCAACACTAACACAAGTGCGAAAAGTGTTTTTTCCACATTAATACAAGTGCAAAAGTGGTTTCCTGCACCAACACAAGTGCGAAAAGTGGTTTTTCAACACTAACATAAGTGCGAAAAGTGTTTTTTCCACACTAATACAAGTGCAAAAGTGGTTTCCTGCACCAACACAAGTGAGAAAAGTGGTTTTTCAACACTAACACAAGTGTGAAAAGTGGTTAATCAACACTAACACAAGTGCGAAAAGTGGTTTTTCAACACTAACAAAAGTGCGAAAAGTGTTTTTTCAACACTAATACAAGTGCGAAAAGTGGTTTTTCAACACCAACACAAGTGCGAAAAGTGGTTTTTCAACACTAATACAAGTGCAAAAGTGGTTTCCTGCATCAACACAAGTGCGAAAAGTGGTTTTTCAACATTATCACAAGTGCAAAAAGTGTTTTTTCCACACTAATACAAGTGTAAAAGTAGTTTCCTGCACCAACACAAGTGCGAAAAGTGGTTTTTCAACACTAACACAAGTGCGAAAAGTGGTTTTTCAACACTAACACAAGTGCGAAAAGTGGTTTTTCCACACTAATACAAGTGCAAAAGTGGTTTCCTGCACCAACACAAGTGCGAAAAGTGGTTTTTCAACGCTAATACAAGTGCGAAAAGTGGTTTATCAACACTATCACAAGTGCAAAAAGTGTTTTTTCCACACTAATACAAGTGCAAAAGTGGTTTCCTGCAGCAACACAAGTGCGAAAAGTGGTTTTTCAACACTAACATAAGTGCGAAAAGTGTTTTTTCCACACTAATACAAGTGCAAAAGTGGTTTCCTGCACCAACACAAGTGCGAAAAGTGCTTTTTCAACACTAACACAAGTGCGAAAAGTGGTTTTTCAACACTAACACAAGTGCGAAAAGTGGTTTTTCAACACTAACACAAGTGCGAAAAGTGGTTTTTCCACACTAATACAAGTGCAAAAGTGGTTTCCTGCACCAACACAAGTGCGAAAAGTGGTTTTTCAACACTAATACAAGTGCGAAAAGTGGTTTTTCAACACTATCACAAGTGCAAAAAGTGTTTTTTCCACACTAATACAAGTGCAAAAGTGGTTTCCTGCAGCAACACAAGTGCGAAAAGTGGTTTTTCAACACTAACATAAGTGCGAAAAGTGTTTTTTCCACACTAATACAAGTGCAAAAGTGGTTTCCTGCACCAACACAAGTGCGAAAAGTGGTTTTTCAACACTAACACAAGTGCAAAAAGTGGTTTTTCAACACTATCACAAGTGCAAAAAGTGTTTTTTCCACACTAATACAAATGCAAAAGTGGTTTCCTGCACCAACACAAGTGCGAAAAGTGGTTTTTCAACGCCGACGCAAGTGTGAAAAGTGGTTTTTCAACACTAACACAAGTGCGAAAAGTGTTTTTTCCACACGAATACAAGTGCAAAAGTGGCTTCCTGCACCAACACAAGTGTGAAAAGTGGTTTTTCAACACTAACACAAGTGCGAAAAGTGGTTTTTCAACACTAACACAAGTGCGAAAAGTGGTTTTTCCACACTAATACAAGTGCAAAAGTGGTTTCCTGCACCAACACAAGTGCGAAAAGTGGTTTTTCAACACTAACACAAGTGCGAAAAGTGGTTTTTCAACACTATCACAAGTGCAAAAAGTGTTTTTTCCACACTAATACAAGTGCAAAAGTGGTTTCCTGCACCAACACAAGTGCGAAAAGTGGTTTTTCAACACTAACACAAGTGCGAAAAGTGGTTTTTCAACACTAACACAAGTGCGAAAAGTGTTTTTTCCACATTAATACAAGTGCAAAAGTGGTTTCCTGCACCAACACAAGTGCGAAAAGTGGTTTTTCAACACTAACATAAGTGCGAAAAGTGTTTTTTCCACACTAATACAAGTGCAAAAGTGGTTTCCTGCACCAACACAAGTGAGAAAAGTGGTTTTTCAACACTAACACAAGTGTGAAAAGTGGTTAATCAACACTAACACAAGTGCGAAAAGTGGTTTTTCAACACTAACAAAAGTGCGAAAAGTGTTTTTTCAACACTAATACAAGTGCGAAAAGTGGTTTTTCAACACCAACACAAGTGCGAAAAGTGGTTTTTCAACACTAATACAAGTGCAAAAGTGGTTTCCTGCATCAACACAAGTGCGAAAAGTGGTTTTTCAACATTATCACAAGTGCAAAAAGTGTTTTTTCCACACTAATACAAGTGTAAAAGTAGTTTCCTGCACCAACACAAGTGCGAAAAGTGGTTTTTCAACACTAACACAAGTGCGAAAAGTGGTTTTTCAACACTAACACAAGTGCGAAAAGTGGTTTTTCCACACTAATACAAGTGCAAAAGTGGTTTCCTGCACCAACACAAGTGCGAAAAGTGGTTTTTCAACACTAATACAAGTGCGAAAAGTGGTTTATCAACACTATCACAAGTGCAAAAAGTGTTTTTTCCACACTAATACAAGTGCAAAAGTGGTTTCCTGCAGCAACACAAGTGCGAAAAGTGGTTTTTCAACACTAACATAAGTGCGAAAAGTGTTTTTTCCACACTAATACAAGTGCAAAAGTGGTTTCCTGCACCAACACAAGTGCGAAAAGTGGTTTTTCAACACTAACACAAGTGCGAAAAGTGGTTTTTCAACACTATCACAAGTGCAAAAAGTGTTTTTTCCACACTAATACAAATGCAAAAGTGGTTTCCTGCACCAACACAAGTGCGAAAAGTGGTTTTTCAACGCCGACGCAAGTGTGAAAAGTGGTTTTTCAACACTAACACAAGTGCGAAAAGTGTTTTTTCCACACGAATACAAGTGCAAAAGTGGCTTCCTGCACCAACACAAGTGCGAAAAGTGGTTTTTCAACACTAACACAAGTGCGAAAAGTGGTTTTTCAACACTATCACAAGTGCAAAAAGTGTTTTTTCCACACTAATACAAATGCAAAAGTGGTTTCCTGCACCAACACAAGTGCGAAAAGTGGTTTTTCAACGCCGACGCAAGTGTGAAAAGTGGTTTTTCAACACTAACACAAGTGCGAAAAGTGTTTTTTCCACACGAATACAAGTGCAAAAGTGGCTTCCTGCACCAACACAAGTGTGAAAAGTGGTTTTTCAACACTAACACAAGTGCGAAAAGTGGTTTTTCAACACTAACACAAGTGCGAAAAGTGGTTTTTCCACACTAATACAAGTGCAAAAGTGGTTTCCTGCACCAACACAAGTGCGAAAAGTGGTTTTTCAACACTAACACAAGTGCGAAAAGTGGTTTTTCAACACTATCACAAGTGCAAAAAGTGTTTTTTCCACACTAATACAAGTGCAAAAGTGGTTTCCTGCACCAACACAAGTGCGAAAAGTGGTTTTTCAACACTAACACAAGTGCGAAAAGTGGTTTTTCAACACTAACACAAGTGCGAAAAGTGGTTTTGCACACTAATACAAGTGCAAAAGTGGTTTTTCAACACTAACACAAGTGCGAAAAGTGGTTTTTCAACACTAACACAAGTGCGAAAAGTGGTTTTTCAACACTAACACAAGTGCGAAAAGTGTTTTTTCCACACTAATACAAGTGCAAAAGTGGTTTCCTGCACCAACACAAGTGCGAAAAGTGTTTTTTCAACACTAACACAAGTGCGAAAAGTGGTTTTTCAACACTAACACAAGTGCGAAAAGTGGTTTTTCAACACTAACACAAGTGCGAAAAGTGGTTTTTCAACACTAACACAAGTGCGAAAAGTGGTTTTTCAACACTAACACAAGTGCGAAAAGTGGTTTTTCCACACTAATACAAGTGCAAAAGTGGTTTCCTGCACCAACACAAGTGCGAAAATTGGTTTTTCAACACTAACACAAGTGCGAAAAGTGGTTTTTCAACACTATCACAAGTGCAAAAAGTGTTTTTTCCACACTAATACAAGTGCAAAAGTGGTTTCCTGCACCACCACAAGTGCGAAAAGTGGTTTTTCAACACTATCACAAGTGCAAAAAGTGTTTTTTCCACACTAATACAAGTGCAAAAGTAGTTTCCTGCACCAACACAAGTGCGAAAAGTGGTTTTTCAACACTAACACAAGTGCGAAAAGTGGTTTTTCAACACTAACACAAGTGCGAAAAGTGGTTTTTCAACACTAACACAAGTGCGAAAAGTGGTTTTTCCACACTAATACAAGTGCAAAAGTGGTTTCCTGCACCAACACAAGTGCGAAAAGTGGTTTTTCAACACTAATACAAGTGCGAAAAGTGGTTTTTCAACACTATCACAAGTGCAAAAAGTGTTTTTTCCACACTAATACAAGTGCAAAAGTGGTTTCCTGCAGCAACACAAGTGCGAAAAGTGGTTTTTCAACACTAACATAAGTGCGAAAAGTGTTTTTTCCACACTAATACAAGTGCAAAAGTGGTTTCCTGCACCAACACAAGTGCGAAAAGTGGTTTTTCAACACTAACACAAGTGCAAAAAGTGGTTTTTCAACACTATCACAAGTGCAAAAAGTGTTTTTTCCACACTAATACAAATGCAAAAGTGGTTTCCTGCACCAACACAAGTGCGAAAAGTGGTTTTTCAACGCCGACGCAAGTGTGAAAAGTGGTTTTTCAACACTAACACAAGTGCGAAAAGTGTTTTTTCCACACGAATACAAGTGCAAAAGTGGCTTCCTGCACCAACACAAGTGTGAAAAGTGGTTTTTCAACACTAACACAAGTGCGAAAAGTGGTTTTTCAACACTAACACAAGTGCGAAAAGTGGTTTTTCCACACTAATACAAGTGCAAAAGTGGTTTCCTGCACCAACACAAGTGCGAAAAGTGGTTTTTCAACACTAACACAAGTGCGAAAAGTAGTTTTTCAACACTATCACAAGTGCAAAAAGTGTTTTTTCCACACTAATACAAGTGCAAAAGTGGTTTCCTGCACCAACACAAGTGCGAAAAGTGGTTTTTCAACACTAACACAAGTGCGAAAAGTGGTTTTTCAACACTAACACAAGTGCGAAAAGTGTTTTTTCCACATTAATACAAGTGCAAAAGTGGTTTCCTGCACCAACACAAGTGCGAAAAGTGGTTTTTCAACACTAACATAAGTGCGAAAAGTGTTTTTTCCACACTAATACAAGTGCAAAAGTGGTTTCCTGCACCAACACAAGTGCGAAAAGTGGTTTTTCAACACTAACACAAGTGTGAAAAGTGGTTAATCAACACTAACACAAGTGCGAAAAGTGGTTTTTCAACACTAACAAAAGTGCGAAAAGTGTTTTTTCAACACTAATACAAGTGCGAAAAGTGGTTTTTCAACACCAACACAAGTGCGAAAAGTGGTTTTTCAACACTAATACAAGTGCAAAAGTGGTTTCCTGCATCAACACAAGTGCGAAAAGTGGTTTTTCAACATTATCACAAGTGCAAAAAGTGTTTTTTCCACACTAATACAAGTGTAAAAGTAGTTTCCTGCACCAACACAAGTGCGAAAAGTGGTTTTTCAACACTAACACAAGTGCGAAAAGTTATTTTTCAACACTAACACAAGTGCGAAAAGTGGATTTCCACACTAATACAAGTGCAAAAGTGGTTTCCTGCACCAACACAAGTGCGAAAAGTGGTTTTTCAACACTAATACAAGTGCGAAAAGTGGTTTTTCAACACTATCACAAGTGCAAAAAGTGTTTTTTCCACACTAATACAAGTGCAAAAGTGGTTTCCTGCAGCAACACAAGTGCGAAAAGTGGTTTTTCAACACTAACATAAGTGCGAAAAGTGTTTTTTCCACACTAATACAAGTGCAAAAGTGGTTTCCTGCACCAACACAAGTGCGAAAAGTGGTTTTTCAACACTAACAAAAGTGCGAAAAGTGGTTTTTCAACACTATCACAAGTGCAAAAAGTGTTTTTTCCACACTAATACAAATGCAAAAGTGGTTTCCTGCACCAACACAAGTGCGAAAAGTGGTTTTTCAACGCCGACGCAAGTGTGAAAAGTGGTTTTTCAACACTAACACAAGTGCGAAAAGTGTTTTTTCCACACGAATACAAGTGCAAAAGTGGCTTCCTGCACCAACACAAGTGCGAAAAGTGGTTTTTCAACACTAACACAAGTGTGAAAACTGGTTTTTCAACACTAACACAAGTGCGAAAAGTGGTTTTTCCACACTAATACAAGTGCAAAAGTAGTTTCCTGCACCAACACAAGTGCGAGAAGTGGTTTTTCAACACTAACACAAGTGCGAAAAGTGTTTTTTCCACACTAATACAAGTGCAAAAGTGGTTTCCTGCACCAACACAAGCGCGAAAAGTGGTTTTTCAACACAAACACAAGTGCAAAAAGTGGTTTTTCAACACTAACACAAGTGCGAAAAGTGGTTTTTCAACACTAACACAAGTGCGAAAAGTGGTTTTTCCACACTAATACAAGTGCAAAAGTGGTTTTTCAACACTAACACAAGTGCGAAAAGTGGTTTTTCAACACTAACACAAGTGCGAAAAGTGGTTTTTCAACACTAACACAAGTGCGAAAAGTGTTTTTTCCACACTAATACAAGTGCAAAAGTGGTTTCCTGCACCAACACAAGTGCGAAAAGTGTTTTTTCAACACTAACACAAGTGCGAAAAGTGGTTTTTCAACACTAACACAAGTGCGAAAAGTGGTTTTTCAACACTAACACAAGTGCGAAAAGTGGTTTTTCAACACTAACACAAGTGCGAAAAGTGGTTTTTCAACACTAACACAAGTGCGAAAAGTGGTTTTTCCAAACTAATACAAGTGCAAAAGTGGTTTCCTGCACCAACACAAGTGCGAAAAGTGGTTTTTCAACACTAACACAAGTGCGAAAAGTGGTTTTTCAACACTATCACAAGTGCAAAAAGTGTTTTTTCCACACTAATACAAGTGCAAAAGTGGTTTCCTGCACCAACACAAGTGCGAAAAGTGGTTTTTCAACACTATCACAAGTGCAAAAAGTGTTTTTTCCACACTAATACAAGTGCAAAAGTAGTTTCCTGCACCAACACAAGTGCGAAAAGTGGTTTTTCAACACTAACACAAGTGCGAAAAGTGGTTTTTCAACACTAACACAAGTGCGAAAAGTGGTTTTTCAACACTAACACAAGTGCGAAAAGTGGTTTTTCCACACTAATACAAGTGCAAAAGTGGTTTCCTGCACCAACACAAGTGCGAAAAGTGGTTTTTCAAAACTAATACAAGTGCGAAAAGTGGTTTTTCAACACTATCACAAGTGCAAAAAGTGTTTTTTCCACACTAATACAAGTGCAAAAGTGGTTTCCTGCAGCAACACAAGTGCGAAAAGTGGTTTTTCAACACTAACATAAGTGCGAAAAGTGTTTTTTCCACACTAATACAAATGCAAAAGTGGCTTCCTGCACCAACACAAGTGTGAAAAGTGGTTTTTCAACACTAACACAAGTGCGAAAAGTGGTTTTTCAACACTAACACAAGTGCGAAAAGTGGTTTTTCCACACTAATACAAGTGCAAAAGTGGTTTCCTGCACCAACACAAGTGCGAAAAGTGGTTTTTCAACACTAACACAAGTGCGAAAAGTGGTTTTTCAACACTATCACAAGTGCAAAAAGTGTTTTTTCCACACTAATACAAGTGCAAAAGTGGTTTCCTGCACCAACACAAGTGCGAAAAGTGGTTTTTCAACACTAACACAAGTGCGAAAAGTGGTTTTTCAACACTAACACAAGTGCGAAAAGTGGTTTTCCACACTAATACAAGTGCAAAAGTGGTTTTTCAACACTAACACAAGTGCGAAAAGTGGTTTTTCAACACTAACACAAGTGCGAAAAGTGGTTTTTCAACACTAACACAAGTGCGAAAAGTGTTTTTTCCACACTAATACAAGTGCAAAAGTGGTTTCCTGCACCAACACAAGTGCGAAAAGTGTTTTTTCAACACTAACACAAGTGCGAAAAGTGGTTTTTCAACACTAACACAAGTGCGAAAAGTGGTTTTTCAACACTAACACAAGTGCGAAAAGTGGTTTTTCAACACTAACACAAGTGCGAAAAGTGGTTTTTCAACACTAACATAAGTGCGAAAAGTGTTTTTTCCACACTAATACAAGTGCAAAAGTGGTTTCCTGCACCAACACAAGTGCGAAAAGTGGTTTTTCAACACTAACACAAGTGCGAAAAGTGGTTTTTCAACACTATCACAAGTGCAAAAAGTGTTTTTTCCACACTAATACAAATGCAAAAGTGGTTTCCTGCACCAACACAAGTGCGAAAAGTGGTTTTTCAACGCCGACGCAAGTGTGAAAAGTGGTTTTTCAACACTAACACAAGTGCGAAAAGTGTTTTTTCCACACGAATACAAGTGCAAAAGTGGCTTCCTGCACCAACACAAGTGCGAAAAGTGGTTTTTCAACACTAACACAAGTGCGAAAAGTGGTTTTTCAACACTAACACAAGTGCGAAAAGTGGTTTTTCCACACTAATACAAGTGCAAAAGTAGTTTCCTGCACCAACACAAGTGCGAGCAGTGGTTTTTCAACACTAACACAAATGCGAAAAGTGGTTTTTCAACACTATCACAAGTGCAAAAAGTGTTTTTTCCACACTAATACAAGTGCAAAAGTGGTTTCCTGCACCAACACAAGTGCAAAAAGTGGTTTTTCAACACTAACACAAGTGCAAAAAGTGTTTTTTCCACACTAATACAAGTGCAAAAGTGGTTTCCTGCACCAACACAAGCGCGAAAAGTGGTTTTTCAACACAAACACAAGTGCAAAAAGTGGTTTTTCAACACTAACACAAGTGCGAAAAGTGGTTTTTCAACACTAACACAAGTGCGAAAAGTGGTTTTCCACACTAATACAAGTGCAAAAGTGGTTTTTCAACACTAACACAAGTGCGAAAAGTGGTTTTTCAACACTAACACAAGTGCGAAAAGTGGTTTTTCAACACTAACACAAGTGCGAAAAGTGTTTTTTCCACACTAATACAAGTGCAAAAGTGGTTTCCTGCACCAACACAAGTGCGAAAAGTGTTTTTTCAACACTAACACAAGTGCGAAAAGTGGTTTTTCAACACTAACACAAGTGCGAAAAGTGGTTTTTCAACACTAACACAAGTGCGAAAAGTGGTTTTTCAACACTAACACAAGTGCGAAAAGTGGTTTTTCAACACTAACACAAGTGCGAAAAGTGGTTTTTCCACACTAATACAAGTGCAAAAGTGGTTTCCTGCACCAACACAAGTGCGAAAAGTGGTTTTTCAACACTAACACAAGTGCGAAAAGTGGTTTTTCAACACTATCACAAGTGCAAAAAGTGTTTTTTCCACACTAATACAAGTGCAAAAGTGGTTTCCTGCACCAACACAAGTGCGAAAAGTGGTTTTTCAACACTATCACAAGTGCAAAAAGTGTTTTTTCCACACTAATACAAGTGCAAAAGTAGTTTCCTGCATCAACACAAGTGCGAAAAGTGGTTTTTCAACACTAACACAAGTGCGAAAAGTGGTTTTTCAACACTAACACAAGTGTGAAAAGTGGTTTTTCAACACTATCACAAGTGCAAAAAGTGTTTTTTCCACACTAATACAAGTGCAAAAGTGGTTTCCTGCAGCAACACAAGTGCGAAAAGTGGTTTTTCAACACTAACAGAAGTGCGAAAAGTGTTTTTTCCACACTAATACAAGTGCAAAAGTGGTTTCCTGCACCAACACAAGTGCGAAAAGTGGTTTTTCAACACTAACACAAGTGCGAAAAGTGGTTTTTCAACACTATCACAAGTGCAAAAAGTGTTTTTTCCACACTAATACAAATGCAAAAGTGGTTTCCTGCACCAACACAAGTGCGAAAAGTGGTTTTTCAACGCCGACGCAAGTGTGAAAAGTGGTTTTTCAACACTAACACAAGTGCGAAAAGTGTTTTTTCCACACGAATACAAGTGCAAAAGTGGCTTCCTGCACCAACACAAGTGTGAAAAGTGGTTTTTCAACACTAACACAAGTGCGAAAAGTGGTTTTTCAACACTAACACAAGTGCGAAAAGTGGTTTTTCCACACTAACATAAGTGCGAAAAGTGTTTTTTCCACACTAATACAAATGCAAAAGTGGCTTCCTGCACCAACACAAGTGTGAAAAGTGGTTTTTCAACACTAACACAAGTGCGAAAAGTGGTTTTTCAACACTAATACAAATGCAAAAGTGGCTTCCTGCACCAACACAAGTGTGAAAAGTGGTTTTTCAACACTAACACAAGTGCGAAAAGTGGTTTTTCAACACTAACACAAGTGCGAAAAGTGGTTTTTCCACACTAATACAAGTGCAAAAGTGGTTTCCTGCACCAACACAAGTGCGAAAAGTGGTTTTTCAACACTAACACAAGTGCGAAAAGTGGTTTTTCAACACTATCACACGTGCAAAAAGTGTTTTTTCCACACTAATACAAGTGCAAAAGTGGTTTCCTGCACCAACACAAGTGCGAAAAGTGATTTTTCAACACTAACACAAGTGCGAAAAGTGGTTTTTCAACACTAACACAAGTGCGAAAAGTGGTTTTCCACACTAATACAAGTGCAAAAGTGGTTTTTCAACACTAACACAAGTGCGAAAAGTGGTTTTTCAACACTAACACAAGTGCGAAAAGTGGTTTTTCAACACTAATACAAGTGCAAAAGTGGTTTCCTGCACCAACACAAGTGCGAAAAGTGTTTTTTCAACACTAACACAAGTGCGAAAAGTGGTTTAACACTAACACAAGTGCGAAAAGTGGTTTTTCAACACTAACACAAGTGCGAAAAGTGGTTTTTCAACACTAACACAAGTGCGAAAAGTGGTTTTTCAACACTAACATAAGTGCGAAAAGTGTTTTTTCCACACTAATACAAGTGCAAAAGTGGTTTCCTGCACCAACACAAGTGCGAAAAGTGGTTTTTCAACACTAACACAAGTGCGAAAAGTGGTTTTTCAACACTATCACAAGTGCAAAAAGTGTTTTTTCCACACTAATACAAATGCAAAAGTGGTTTCCTGCACCAACACAAGTGCGAAAAGTGGTTTTTCAACGCCGACGCAAGTGTGAAAAGTGGTTTTTCAACACTAACACAAGTGCGAAAAGTGTTTTTTCCACACGAATACAAGTGCAAAAGTGGCTTCCTGCACCAACACAAGTGCGAAAAGTGGTTTTTCAACACTAACACAAGTGCGAAAAGTGGTTTTTCAACACTAACACAAGTGCGAAAAGTGGTTTTTCCACACTAATACAAGTGCAAAAGTAGTTTCCTGCACCAACACAAGTGCGAGAGGTGGTTTTTCAACACTAACACAAATGCGAAAAGTGGTTTTTCAACACTATCACAAGTGCAAAAAGTGTTTTTTCCACACTAATACAAGTGCAAAAGTGGTTTCCTGCACCAACACAAGTGCGAAAAGTGGTTTTTCAACACTAACACAAGTGCGAAAAGTGTTTTTTCCACACTAATACAAGTGCAAAAGTGGTTTCCTGCACCAACACAAGCGCGAAAAGTGGTTTTTCAACACAAACACAAGTGCAAAAAGTGGTTTTTCAACACTAACACAAGTGCGAAAAGTGGTTTTTCAACACTAACACAAGTGCGAAAAGTGGTTTTCCACACTAATACAAGTGCAAAAGTGGTTTTTCAACACTAACACAAGTGCGAAAAGTGGTTTTTCAACACTAACACAAGTGCGAAAAGTGGTTTTTCCACACTAATACAAGTGCAAAAGTGGTTTCCTGCACCAACACAAGTGCGAAAAGTGGTTTTTCAACACTAATACAAGTGCGAAAAGTGGTTTTTCAACACTATCACAAGTGCAAAAAGTGTTTTTTCCACACTAATACAAGTGCAAAAGTGGTTTCCTGCAGCAACACAAGTGCGAAAAGTGGTTTTTCAACACTAACATAAGTGCGAAAAGTGTTTTTTCCACACTAATACAAGTGCAAAAGTGGTTTCCTGCACCAACACAAGTGCGAAAAGTGGTTTTTCAACACTAACACAAGTGCGAAAAGTGGTTTTTCAACACTATCACAAGTGCAAAAAGTGTTTTTTCCACACTAATACAAATGCAAAAGTGGTTTCCTGCACCAACACAAGTGCAAAAGTGGTTTCCTGCACCAACACAAGTGCGAAAAGTGTTTTTTCAACAATAACACAAGTGCGAAAAGTGTTTTTTCCACACTAATACAAGTGCAAAAGTGGTTTGCTGCACCAACACAAGTGCGAAAAGTGGTTTTTCAACACAAACACAAGTGCAAAAAGTGGTTTTTCAAAACTAACACAAGTGCGAAAAGTGGTTTTTCAACACTAACACAAGTGCGAAAAGTGGTTTTCCACACTAATACAGGTGCAAAAGTGGTTTTTCAACACTAACACAAGTGCGAAAAGTGGTTTTTCAACACTAACACAAGTGCGAAAAGTGGTTTTTCAACACTAACACAAGTGCGAAAAGTGTTTTTTCCACACTAATACAAGTGCAAAAGTGGTTTCCTGCACCAACACAAGTGCGAAAAGTGGTTTTTCAACACTAACACAATTGCGAAAAGTGGTTTTTCAACACTAACACAAGTGCGAAAAGTGGTTTTTCCACACTAATACAAGTGCAAAAGTGGTTTCCTGCACCAACACAAGTGCGAAAAGTGGTTTTTCAACACTAACACAAGTGCGAAAAGTGGTTTTTCAACACTATCACAAGTGCAAAAAGTGTTTTTTCCACACTAATACAAGTGCAAAAGTGGTTTCCTGCACCAACACAAGTGCGAAAAGTGGTTTTTCAACACTATCACAAGTGCAAAAAGTGTTTTTTCCACACTAATACAAGTGCAAAAGTAGTTTCCTGCACCAACACAAGTGCGAAAAGTGGTTTTTCAACACTAACACAAGTGCAAAAAGTGGTTTTTCAACACTAACACAAGTGCGAAAAGTGGTTTTTCCACAATAATACAAGTGCAAAAGTGGTTTCCTGCACCAACACAAGTGCGAAAAGTGGTTTTTCTACACTAATACAAGTGCGAAAAGTGGTTTTTCCACACTAATACAAGTGCAAAAGTGGTTTCCTGCAGCAACACAAGTGCGAAAAGTGGTTTTTCAACACTAACATAAGTGCGAAAAGTGTTTTTTCCACACTAATACAAGTGCAAAAGTGGTTTCCTGCACCAACACAAGTGCGAAAAGTGGTTTTTCAACACTAACACAAGTGCGAAAAGCGGTTTTTCAACACTATCACAAGTGCAAAAAGTGTTTTTTCCACACTAATACAAATGCAAAAGTGGTTTCCTGCACCAACACAAGTGCGAAAAGTGGTTTTTCAACGCCGACGCAAGTGTGAAAAGTGGTTTTTCAACACTAACACAAGTGCGAAAAGTGGTTTTTCCACAATAATACAAGTGCAAAAGTGGTTTCCTGCACCAACACAAGTGCGAAAAGTGGTTTTTCTACACTATCACAAGTGCAAAAAGTGTTTTTTCCACACTAATACAAGTGCAAAAGTGGTTTCCTGCAGCAACACAAGTGCGAAAAGTGGTTTTTCAACACTAACATAAGTGCGAAAAGTGTTTTTTCCACACTAATACAAGTGCAAAAGTGGTTTCCTGCACCAACACAAGTGCGAAAAGTGGTTTTTCAACACTAACACAAGTGCGAAAAGCGGTTTTTCAACACTATCACAAGTGCAAAAAGTGTTTTTTCCACACTAATACAAATGCAAAAGTGGTTTCCTGCACCAACACTAGTGCGAAAAGTGGTTTTTCAACGCCGACGCAAGTGTGAAAAGTGGTTTTTCAACACTAACACAAGTGCGAAAAGTGTTTTTTCCACACGAATACAAGTGCAAAAGTGGCTTCCTGCACCAACACAAGTGTGAAAAGTGGTTTTTCAACACTAACACAAGTGCGAAAAGTGGTTTTTCAACACTAACACAAGTGCGAAAAGTGGTTTTTCCACACTAATACAAGTGCAAAAGTGGTTTCCTGCACCAACACAAGTGCGAAAAGTGTTTTTTCAACACTAACACAAGTGCGAAAAGTGGTTTTTCAACACTATCACAAGTGCAAAAAGTGTTTTTTCCACACTAATACAAGTGCAAAAGTGGTTTCCTGCACCAACACAAGTGCGAAAAGTGGTTTTTCAACACTAACACAAGTGCGAAAAGTGGTTTTTCAACACTAACACAAGTGCGAAAAGTGTTTTTTCCACACTAATACAAGTGCAAAAGTGGTTTCCTGCACCAACACAAGTGCGAAAAGTGGTTTTTCAACACAAACACAAGTGCAAAAAGTGGTTTTTCAACACTAACACAAGTGCGAAAAGTGGTTTTTCAACACTAACACAAGTGCGAAAAGTGGTTTTCCACACTAATACAGGTGCAAAAGTGGTTTTTCAACACTAACACAAGTGCGAAAAGTGGTTTTTCAACACTAACACAAGTGCGAAAAGTGGTTTCCTGCACCAACACAAGTGCGAAAAGTGGTTTTTCCACACTAATACAGGTGCAAAAGTGGTTTTTCAACACTAACACAAGTGCGAAAAGTGTTTTTTCCACACTAATACAAGTGCAAAAGTGGTTTCCTGCACCAACACAAGTGCGAAAAGTGGTTTTTCAACACTAACACAAGTGCGAAAAGTGGTTTTTCAACACTAACACAAGTGCGAAAAGTGGTTTTTCCACACTAATACAAGTGCAAAAGTGGTTTCCTGCACCAACACAAGTGCGAAAAGTGGTTTTTCAACACTAACACAAGTGCGAAAAGTGGTTTTTCAACACTATCACAAGTGCAAAAAGTGTTTTTTCCACACTAATACAAGTGCAAAAGTGGTTTCCTGCACCAACACAAGTGCGAAAAGTGGTTTTTCAACACTATCACAAGTGCAAAAAGTGTTTTTTCCACACTAATACAAGTGCAAAAGTAGTTTCCTGCACCAACACAAGTGCGAAAAGTGGTTTTTCAACACTAACACAAGTGCAAAAAGTGGTTTTTCAACACTAACACAAGTGCGAAAAGTGGTTTTTCCACAATAATACAAGTGCAAAAGTGGTTTCCTGCACCAACACAAGTGCGAAAAGTGGTTTTTCTACACTAATACAAGTGCGAAAAGTGGTTTTTCAACACTATCACAAGTGCAAAAAGTGTTTTTTCCACACTAATACAAGTGCAAAAGTGGTTTCCTGCAGCAACACAAGTGCGAAAAGTGGTTTTTCCACACTAATACAAGTGCAAAAAGTGGTTTTTCAACACTAACACAAGTGCGAAAAGTGGTTTTTCAACACTAACACAAGTGCGAAAAGTGGTTTTCCACACTAATACAAGTGCAAAAGTGGTTTCCTGCACCAACACAAGTGCGAAAAGTGGTTTTTCAACACGAACACAAGTGTGAAAAGTGGTTTTTCAACACTATCACAAGTGCAAAAAGTGTTTTTTCCACACTAATACAAATGCAAAAGTGGTTTCCTGCACCAACACAAGTGCGAAAAGTGGTTTTTCAACGCCGACGCAAGTGTGAAAAGTGGTTTTTCAACACTAACACAAGTGCGAAAAGTGTTTTTTCCACACGAATACAAGTGCAAAAGTGGCTTCCTGCACCAACACAAGTGTGAAAAGTGGTTTTTCAACACTAACACAAGTGCGAAAAGTGGTTTTTCAACACTAACACAAGTGCGAAAAGTGGTTTTTCCACACTAATACAAGTGCAAAAGTGGTTTCCTGCACCAACACAAGTGCGAAAAGTGTTTTTTCAACACTAACACAAGTGCGAAAAGTGGTTTTTCAACACTATCACAAGTGCAAAAAGTGTTTTTTCCACACTAATACAAGTGCAAAAGTGGTTTCCTGCACCAACACAAGTGCGAAAAGTGGTTTTTCAACACTAACACAAGTGCGAAAAGTGGTTTTTCAACACTAACACAAGTGCGAAAAGTGTTTTTTCCACACTAATACAAGTGCAAAAGTGGTTTCCTGCACCAACACAAGTGCGAAAAGTGGTTTTTCAACACAAACACAAGTGCAAAAAGTGGTTTTTCAACACTAACACAAGTGCGAAAAGTGGTTTTTCAACACTAACACAAGTGCGAAAAGTGGTTTTCCACACTAATACAAGTGCAAAAGTGGTTTTTCAATACTAACACAAGTGCGAAAAGTGGTTTTTCAACACTAACACAAGTGCGAAAAGTGGTTTTTCAACACTAACACAAGTGCGAAAAGTGTTTTTTCCACACTAATACAAGTGCAAAAGTGGTTTCCTGCACCAACACAAGTGCGAAAAGTGGTTTTTCAACACTATCACAAGTGCAAAAAGTGTTTTTTCCACACTAATACAAGTGCAAAAGTAGTTTCCTGCACCAACACATGTGCGAAAAGTGGTTTTTCAACACTAACACAAGTGCGAAAAGTGGTTTTTCAACACTAACACAAGTGCGAAAAGTGGTTTTTCCACACTAATACAAGTGCAAAAGTGGTTTCCTGCACCAACACAAGTGCGAAAAGTGGTTTTTCAACACTAATACAAGTGTGAAAAGTGGTTTTTCAACACTATCACAAGTGCAAAAAGTGTTTTTTCCACACTAATTCAAGTGCAAAAGTGGTTTCCTGCAGCAACACAAGTGCGAAAAGTGGTTTTTCAACACTAACATAAGTGCGAAAAGTGTTCTTTCCACACTAATACAAGTGCAAAAGTGGTTTCCTGCACCAACACAAGTGCGAAAAGTGGTTTTTCAACACTAACACAAGTGCGAAAAGTGGTTTTTCAACACTATCACAAGTGCAAAAAGTGTTTTTTCCACACTAATACAAATGCAAAAGTGGTTTCCTGCACCAACACAAGTGCGAAAAGTGGTTTTTCAACGCCGACGCAAGTGTGAAAAGTGGTTTTTCAACACTAACGCAAGTGTGAAAAGTGTTTTTTCCACACTAATACAAGTGCAAAAGTGGTTTCCTGCACCAACACAAGTGCGAAAAGTGGTTTTTCAACACTAACACAAGTGCGAAAAGTGGTTTTTCAACACTATCACAAGTGCAAAAAGTGTATTTTCCACACTAATACAAGCGCAAAAGTGGTTTCCTGCACCAACACAAGTGCGAAAAGTGGTTTTTCAACACTATCACAAGTGCAAAGAGTGTTTTTTCCACACTAATACAAGTGCAAAAGTAGTTTCCTGCACCAACACAAGTGCGAAAAGTGGTTTTTCAACACTAACACAAGTGCGAAAAGTGGTTTTTCAACACTAACACAAGTGCGAAAAGTGGTTTTTCCACACTAATACAAGTGCAAAAGTGGTTTCCTGCACCAACACAAGTGCAAAAAGTGGTTTTTCAACACTAATACAAGTGCAAAAAGTGGTTTTTCAACACTATCACAAGTGCAAAAAGTGTTTTTTCCACACTAATACAAGTGCAAAAGTGGTTTCCTGCAGCAACACAAGTGCGAAAAGTGGTTTTTCAACACTAACATAAGTGCGAAAAGTGTTTTTTCCACACTAATACAAGTGCAAAAGTGGTTTCCTGCACCAACACAAGTGCGAAAAGTGGTTTTTCAACACTAACACAAGTGTGAAAAGTGGTTAATCAACACTAACACAAGTGCGAAAAGTGGTTTTTCAACACTAACAAAAGTGCGAAAAGTGTTTTTTCCACACTAATACAAGTGCGAAAAGTGGTTTTTCAACACTAACACAAGTGCGAAAAGTGGTTTTTCAACACTAATACAAGTGCAAAAGTGGTTTCCTGCACCAACACAAGTGCGAAAAGTGGTTTTTCAACATTATCACAAGTGCAAAAAGTGTTTTTTCCACACTAATACAAGTGTAAAAGTAGTTTCCTGCACCAACACAAGTGCGAAAAGTGGTTTTTCAACACTAACACAAGTGCGAAAAGTGGTTTTTCAACACTAACACAAGTGCGAAAAGTGGTTTTTCCACACTAATACAAGTGCAAAAGTGGTTTCCTGCACCAACACAAGTGCGAAAAGTGGTTTTTCAACACTAATACAAGTGCGAAAAGTGGTTTTTCAACACTATCACAAGTGCAAAAAGTGTTTTTTCCACACTAATACAAGTGCAAAAGTGGTTTCCTGCAGCAACACAAGTGCGAAAAGTGGTTTTTCAACACTAACATAAGTGCGAAAAGTGTTTTTTCCACACTAATACAAGTGCAAAAGTGGTTTCCTGCACCAACACAAGTGCGAAAAGTGGTTTTTCAACACTAACACAAGTGCGAAAAGTGGTTTTTCAACACTATCACAAGTGCAAAAAGTGTTTTTTCCACACTAATACAAATGCAAATGTGGTTTCCTGCACCAACACAAGTGCGAAAAGTGGTTTTTCAATGCCGACGCAAGTGTGAAAAGTGGTTTTTCAACACTAACACAAGTGCGAAAAGTGTTTTTTCCACACGAATACAAGTGCAAAAGTGGCTTCCTGCACCAACACAAGTGCGAAAAGTGGTTTTTCAACACTAACACAAGTGCGAAAAGTGGTTTTTCAACACTAACACAAGTGCGAAAAGTGGTTTTTCCACACTAATACAAGTGCAAAAGTAATTTCCTGCACCAACACAAGTGCGAGAAGTGGTTTTTCAACACTAACACAAGTGCGAAAAGTGGTTTTTCAACACTATCACAAGTGCAAAAAGTGTTTTTTCCACACTAATACAAGTGCAAAAGTGGTTTCTTGCACCAACACAAGTGCGAAAAGTGGTTTTTCAACACTAACACAAGTGCGAAAAGTGTTTTTCCACACTAATACAAGTGCAAAAGTGGTTTCCTGCACCAACACAAGTGCGAAAAGTGGTTTTTCAACACAAACACAAGTGCAAAAAGTGGTTTTTCAACACTAACACAAGTGCGAAAAGTGGTTTTTCAACACTAACACAAGTGCGAAAAGTGGTTTTCCACACTAATACAAGTGCAAAAGTGGTTTTTCAACACTAACACAAGTGCGAAAAGTGGTTTTTCAACACTAACACAAGTGCGAAAAGTGGTTTTTCCACACTAATACAAGTGCAAAAGTGGTTTCCTGCACCAACACAAGTGCGAAAAGTGGTTTTTCAACACTAATACAAGTGCGAAAAGTGGTTTTTCAACACTATCACAAGTGCAAAAAGTGTTTTTTCCACACTAATACAAGTGCAAAAAGTGGTTTCCTGCAGCAACACAAGTGCGAAAAGTGGTTTTTCAACACTAACATAAGTGCGAAAAGTGTTTTTTCCACGCTAATACAAGTGCAAAAGTGGTTTCCTGCACCAACACAAGTGCGAAAAGTGGTTTTTCAACACTAACACAAGTGCGAAAAGTGGTTTTTCAACACTATCACAAGTGCAAAAAGTGTTTTTTCCACACTAATACAAATGCAAAAGTGGTTTCCTGCACCAACACAAGTGCAAAAGTGGTTTCCTGCACCAACACAAGTGCGAAAAGTGGTTTTTCAACACTAACACAAGTGCGAAAAGTGTTTTTTCCACACTAATACAAGTGCAAAAGTGGTTTGCTGCACCAACACAAGTGCGAAAAGTGGTTTTTCAACACAAACACAAGTGCAAAAAGTGGTTTTTCAACACTAACACAAGTGCGAAAAGTGGTTTTTCAACACTAACACAATTGCGAAAAGTGGTTTTCCACACTAATACAGGTGCAAAAGTGGTTTTTCAACACTAACACAAGTGCGAAAAGTGGTTTTTCAACACTAACACAAGTGCGAAAAGTGGTTTTTCAACACTAACACAAGTGCGAAAAGTGTTTTTTCCACACTAATACAAGTGCAAAAGTGGTTTCCTGCACCAACACAAGTGCGAAAAGTGGTTTTTCAACACTAACACAAGTGCGAAAAGTGGTTTTTCAACACTAACACAAGTGCGAAAAGTGGTTTTTCCACACTAATACAAGTGCAAAAGTGGTTTCCTGCACCAACACAAGTGCGAAAAGTGGTTTTTCAACACTATCACAAGTGCAAAAAGTGTTTTTTCCACACTAATACAAGTGCAAAAGTGGTTTCCTGCACCAACACAAGTGCGAAAAGTGGTTTTTCAACACTATCACAAGTGCAAAAAGTGTTTTTTCCACACTAATACAAGTGCAAAAGTAGTTTCCTGCACCAACACGAGTGCAAAAAGTGGTTTTTCAACACTAACACAAGTGCGAAAAGTGGTTTTTCAACACTAACACAAGTGCGAAAAGTGGTTTTTCCACAATAATACAAGTGCAAAAGTGGTTTCCTGCACCAACACAAGTGCGAAAAGTGGTTTTTCTACACTAATACAAGTGCGAAAAGTGGTTTTTCAACACTATCACAAGTGCAAAAAGTGTTTTTTCCACACTAATACAAGTGCAAAAGTGGTTTCCTGCAGCAACACAAGTGCGAAAAGTGGTTTTTCAACACTAACATAAGTGCGAAAAGTGTTTTTTCCACACTAATACAAGTGCAAAAGTGGTTTCCTGCACCAACACAAGTGCGAAAAGTGGTTTTTCAACACTAACACAAGTGCGAAAAGTGGTTTTTCAACACTATCACAAGTGCAAAAAGTGTTTTTTCCACACTAATACAAATGCAAAAGTGGTTTCCTGCACCAACACAAGTGCGAAAAGTGGTTTTTCAATGCCGACGCAAGTGTGAAAAGTGGTTTTTCAACACTAACACAAGTGCGAAAAGTGTTTTTTCCACACGAATACAAGTGCAAAAGTGGCTTCCTGCACCAACACAAGTGTGAAAAGTGGTTTTTCAACACTAACACAAGTGCGAAAAGTGGTTTTTCAACACTAACACAAGTGCGAAAAGTGGTTTTTCCACACTAATACAAGTGCAAAAGTGGTTTCCTGCACCAACACAAGTGCGAAAAGTGTTTTTTCAACACTAACACAAGTGCGAAAAGTGGTTTTTCAACACTATCACAAGTGCAAAAAGTGTTTTTTCCACACTAATACAAGTGCAAAAGTGGTTTCCTGCACCAACACAAGTGCGAAAAGTGGTTTTTCAACACTAACACAAGTGCGAAAAGTGGTTTTTCAACACTAACACAAGTGCGAAAAGTGTTTTTTCCACACTAATACAAGTGCAAAAGTGGTTTCCTGCACCAACACAAGTGCGAAAAGTGGTTTTTCAACACAAACACAAGTGCAAAAAGTGGTTTTTCAACACTAACACAAGTGCGAAAAGTGGTTTTTCAACACTAACACAAGTGCGAAAAGTGGTTTTCCACACTAATACAAGTGCAAAAGTGGTTTTTCAATACTAACACAAGTGCGAAAAGTGGTTTTTCAACACTAACACAAGTGCGAAAAGTGGTTTTTCAACACTAACACAAGTGCGAAAAGTGTTTTTTCCACACTAATACAAGTGCAAAAGTGGTTTCCTGCACCAACACAAGTGCGAAAAGTGGTTCTTCAACACTATCACAAGTGCAAAAAGTGTTTTTTCCACACTAATACAAGTGCAAAAGTAGTTTCCTGCACCAACACATGTGCGAAAAGTGGTTTTTCAACACTAACACAAGTGCGAAAAGTGGTTTTTCAACACTAACACAAGTGCGAAAAGTGGTTTTTCCACACTAATACAAGTGCAAAAGTGGTTTCCTGCACCAACACAAGTGCGAAAAGTGGTTTTTCAACACTAATACAAGTGCGAAAAGTGGTTTTTCAACACTATCACAAGTGCAAAAAGTGTTTTTTCCACACTAATTCAAGTGCAAAAGTGGTTTCCTGCAGCAACACAAGTGCGAAAAGTGGTTTTTCAACACTAACATAAGTGCGAAAAGTGTTCTTTCAACACTAATACAAGTGCAAAAGTGGTTTCCTGCACCAACACAAGTGCGAAAAGTGGTTTTTCAACACTAACACAAGTGCGAAAAGTGGTTTTTCAACACTATCACAAGTGCAAAAAGTGTTTTTTCCACACTAATACAAATGCAAAAGTGGTTTCCTGCACCAACACAAGTGCGAAAAGTGGTTTTTCAACGCCGACGCAAGTGTGAAAAGTGGTTTTTCAACACTAACGCAAGTGTGAAAAGTGTTTTTTCCACACTAATACAAGTGCAAAAGTGGTTTCCTGCACCAACACAAGTGCGAAAAGTGGTTTTTCAACACTAACACAAGTGCGAAAAGTGGTTTTTCAACACTATCACAAGTGCAAAAAGTGTTTTTTCCACACTAATACAAGCGCAAAAGTGGTTTCCTGCACCAACACAAGTGCGAAAAGTGGTTTTTCAACACTATCACAAGTGCAAAAAGTGTTTTTTCCACACTAATACAAGTGCAAAAGTAGTTTCCTGCACCAACACAAGTGCGAAAAGTGGTTTTTCAACACTAACACAAGTGCGAAAAGTGGTTTTTCAACACTAACACAAGTGCGAAAAGTGGTTTTTCCACACTAATACAAGTGCAAAAGTGGTTTCCTCAACCAACACAAGTGCGAAAAGTGGTTTTTCAACACTAATACAAGTGCAAAAAGTGGTTTTTCAACACTATCACAAGTGCAAAAAGTGTTTTTTCCACACTAATACAAGTGCAAAAGTGGTTTCCTGCAGCAACACAAGTGCGAAAAGTGGTTTTTCAACACTAACATAAGTGCGAAAAGTGTTTTTTCCACACTAATACAAGTGCAAAAGTGGTTTCCTGCACCAACACAAGTGCGAAAAGTGGTTTTTCAACACTAACACAAGTGTGAAAAGTGGTTAATCAACACTAACACAAGTGCGAAAAGTGGTTTTTCAACACTAACAAAAGTGCGAAAAGTGTTTTTTCCACACTAATACAAGTGCGAAAAGTGGTTTTTCAACACTAACACAAGTGCGAAAAGTGGTTTTTCAACACTAATACAAGTGCAAAAGTGGTTTCCTGCACCAACACAAGTGCGAAAAGTGGTTTTTCAACATTATCACAAGTGCAAAAAGTGTTTTTTCCACACTAATACAAGTGTAAAAGTAGTTTCCTGCACCAACACAAGTGCGAAAAGTGGTTTTTCAACACTAACACAAGTGCGAAAAGTGGTTTTTCAACACTAACACAAGTGCGAAAAGTGGTTTTTCCACACTAATACAAGTGCAAAAGTGGTTTCCTGCACCAACACAAGTGCGAAAAGTGGTTTTTCAACACTAATACAAGTGCGAAAAGTGGTTTTTCAACACTATCACAAGTGCAAAAAGTGTTTTTTCCACACTAATACAAGTGCAAAAGTGGTTTCCTGCAGCAACACAAGTGCGAAAAGTGGTTTTTCAACACTAACATAAGTGCGAAAAGTGTTTTTTCCACACTAATACAAGTGCAAAAGTGGTTTCCTGCACCAACACAAGTGCGGAAAGTGGTTTTTCAACACTAACACAAGTGCGAAAAGTGGTTTTTCAACACTATCACAAGTGCAAAAAGTGTTTTTTCCACACTAATACAAATGCAAAAGTGGTTTCCTGCACCAACACAAGTGCGAAAAGTGGTTTTTCAATGCCGACGCAAGTGTGAAAAGTGGTTTTTCAACACGAACACAAGTGCGAAAAGTGTTTTTTCCAGACGAATACAAGTGCAAAAGTGGCTTCCTGCACCAACACAAGTGCGAAAAGTGGTTTTTCAACACTAACACAAGTGCGAAAAGTGGTTTTTCAACACTAACACAAGTGCGAAAAGTGGTTTTTCCACACTAATACAAGTGCAAAAGTAGTTTCCTGCACCAACACAAGTGCGAGAGGTGGTTTTTCAACACTAACACAAGTGCGAAAAGTGGTTTTTCAACACTATCACAAGTGCAAAAAGTGTTTTTTCCACACTAATACAAGTGCAAAAGTGGTTTCTTGCACCAACACAAGTGCGAAAAGTGGTTTTTCAACACTAACACAAGTGCGAAAAGTGTTTTTTCCACACTAATACAAGTGCAAAAGTGGTTTCCTGCACCAACACAAGTGCGAAAAGTGGTTTTTCAACACAAACACAAGTGCAAAAAGTGGTTTTTCAACACTAACACAAGTGCGAAAAGTGGTTTTTCAACACTAACACAAGTGCGAAAAGTGGTTTTCCACACTAATACAAGTGCAAAAGTGGTTTTTCAACACTAACACAAGTGCGAAATGTGGTTTTTCAACACTAACACAAGTGCGAAAAGTGGTTTTTCAACACTAACACAAGTGCGAAAAGTGTTTTTTCCACACTAATACAAGTGCAAAAGTGGTTTCCTGCACCAACACAAGTGCGAAAAGTGTTTTTTCAACACTAACACAAGTGCGAAAAGTGGTTTTTCAACACTAACACAAGTGCGAAAAGTGGTTTTTCAACACTAACACAAGTGCGAAAAGTGGTTTTTCAACACTAACACAAGTGCGAAAAGTGGTTTTTCAACACTAACACAAGTGCGAAAAGTGGTTTTTCCACACTAATACAAGTGCAAAAGTGGTTTCCTGCACCAACACAAGTGCGAAAAGTGGTTTTTCAACACTAACACAAGTGCGAAAAGTGGTTTTTCAACACTATCACAAGTGCAAAAAGTGTTTTTTCCACACTAATACAAGTGCAAAAGTGGTTTCCTGCACCAACACAAGTGCGAAAAGTGGTTTTTCAACACTATCACAAGTGCAAAAAGTGTTTTTTCCACACTAATACAAGTGCAAAAGTAGTTTCCTGCACCAACACAAGTGCGAAAAGTGGTTTTTCAACACTAACACAAGTGCGAAAAGTGGTTTTTCAACACTAACACAAGTGCGAAAAGTGGTTTTTCAACACTAACACAAGTGCGAAAAGTGGTTTTTCCACACTAATACAAGTGCAAAAGTGGTTTCCTGCACCAACACAAGTGCGAAAAGTGGTTTTTCAACACTAATACAAGTGCGAAAAGTGGTTTTTCAACACTATCACAAGTGCAAAAAGTGTTTTTTCCACACTAATACAAGTGCAAAAGTGGTTTTTCAACACTAACACAAGTGCGAAAAGTGGTTTTTCAACACTAACATAAGTGCGAAAAGTGTTTTTTCCACACTAATACAAGTGCAAAAGTGGTTTCCTGCACCAACACAAGTGCGAAAAGTGGTTTTTCAACACTAACACAAGTGCGAAAAGTGGTTTTTCAACACTATCACAAGTGCAAAAAGTGTTTTTTCCACACTAATACAAATGCAAAAGTGGTTTCCTGCACCAACACAAGTGCGAAAAGTTGTTTTTCAACGCCGACGCAAGTGTGAAAAGTGGTTTTTCAACACTAACACAAGTGCGAAAAGTGTTTTTTCCACACGAATACAAGTGCAAAAGTGGCTTCCTGCACCAACACAAGTGTGAAAAGTGGTTTTTCAACACTAACACAAGTGCGAAAAGTGGTTTTTCAACACTAACACAAGTGCGAAAAGTGGTTTTTCCACACTAATACAAGTGCAAACGTGGTTTCCTGCACCAACACAAGTGCGAAAAGTGGTTTTTCAACACTAACACAAGTGCGAAAAGTGGTTTTTCAACACTATCACAAGTGCAAAAAGTGTTTTTTCCACACTAATACAAGTGCAAAAGTGGTTTCCTGCACCAACACAGGTGCGAAAAGTGGTTTTTCAACACTAACACAAGTGCGAAAAGTGGTTTTTCAACACCAACACAAGTGCGAAAAGTGTTTTTTCCACACTAATACAAGTGCAAAAGTGGTTTCCTGCACCAACACAAGTGCGAAAAGTGGTTTTTCAACACAAACACAAGTGCAAAAAGTGGTTTTTCAACACTAACACAAGTGCGAAAAGTGGTTTTTCAACACTAACACAAGTGCGAAAAGTGGTTTTCCACACTAATACAAGTGCAAAAGTGGTTTTTCAATACTAGCACAAGTGCGAAAAGTGGTTTTTCAACACTAACACAAGTGCGAAAAGTGGTTTTTCAACACTAACACAAGTGCGAAAAGTGTTTTTTCCACACTAATACAAGTGCAAAAGTGGTTTCCTGCACCAACACAAGTGCGAAAAGTGGTTTTTCAACACTATCACAAGTGCAAAAAGTGTTTTTTCCACACTAATACAAGTGCAAAAGTAGTGTAGTAGTGTAATAATTTTGCTTCTGGGACACCTCCGTTTAACATGGGAAATCCCTATCTAATGTCATTTACCCCCTTGTCTTTTTCAAAAATAATCATAAACACCTCTATTTCTCCCACCCTCATCTTTATGAACCTTTTGTCTGTAGTACCTATCCTTAATGTTGTTCATTAGACCACTCAAACACTACAAATATTTGTTTTCTCTTATAGACCTATCATCCTTCTTCTACATATCATCTGGCAGATTAATCTTTGACCCACTCAAACATTGACCCATTCACTTCCATATTAATTCTTTCCCTCCCTCATTGCCCCTAAAGACCTCTATTTCTCTCACCCTGTTCTTTACGAACCTTCTAACCTTTTGACATGTTATCCTTATTCATTAGACCACTTAAACACCTGTGATCCTTCTGACCTTATGAACCTTTTAACCTTTTACTCTTAATATCATCTGGTGAATATAACCCACTCAAACAACGACCCTACAAATATTTGTTTATGCGTGGGAAATAATTTAATTCTCCTACAACTCTCTTCACCATCTAATATATTAACAAAAAATATGTTTGAGTTTGGTTCTTTATTAAGATATTTTAACTGAGCTAAGATAAAATGGTAAACCTCCCTCAATGTTCTTATTTGAGCGCCTCCAGTGCCACACACTTTTTGGTAGGCTCTGCCCACCTTTTGTTAAGCTCCGTCCACTTTTTGGAAAAACCCCGCCCACTTTTTGGTAAGCCACGCCCACCTTTTACTAAGCCCCGCCCACTTTTTGCTATGTCCCGCCACTTTTGCTAAGCTCCGCCCACTTTTGCTAAGTCCCACCCACTTTATAAACTCTTCAGCATTGTATCATTTCCAGGTAATACATAACATCATTTTCAGGGAATTTCCATCACATCATTTCCAGTTAAGACACGCCCAGGGAATTTCCACAGGAAATGACACACACCCAGCCCTTCTTATAAAAGGCACCGACCACACAGGCTTTTTCAAACACGCTTTCTGCTTCACTTGAGAATGGACTCCTATGCCGAAATGGAATGGGATAACTTTGCTATTCCTTGGAGTCCTACTACCTGTGTAGAACTCAACCTTCAGATTGATGAACTGGACTCGAACCTCTTATCAATGGAGGTAAGTTTGTTTATTTATTTATTTATTTATTTAATTTTTTTTTTTTTTTTTTTTTTTTAGATGAGACTCATGTAAGAGTTAACAAAGTTTATTTTAATATTCATAGAGCTTGATTTATACAAATAAAAATATTGTATTAAATTAATACATTGTTATTTTCTTTCACAGGAAATTGTATCTGAGATACGAAATGAAAATTCTGCTTTTAACACAATTTGGGATGAAGTTATTTTTTTGTTTGAAGACATTTTGAACAACCAAGACCCCCAGAACGAGTTCTACCTTGATGACCCAGCCAAAGAGTTATACCTTGGAGATCCACAAAATCCTGAAAAAGAGTTTTACCATGATGATACTTGTTGTGAGTTATCAAAACAAAACCCACTGAACAAGTTCTACCTTGATGAGCCAGAATACAAGTCATACATTGGAGACCCACAAATTTCTGAAAATTGGGAAAGGGGAGTTCTCCCTGATGGTCCGCAGTTATACTATGTGAGACACATCATAGAAACCCTAAAAAATTGTGAAATGGGAATTCTCCCTGATGGTCCGCAGTTATACTATGTGAGACACATCATAGAAACCCTAAAAAATTGGGCAAGGAGAGTTCTCCCTGATGGTCCGCAGTTATACTATGTGAGACACATCATAGAAACCCTAAAAAATTGGGAAACGGGAATTCTCCCTGATGGTCCGCAGTTATACTATGTGAGACACATCATAGAAACCCTAAAAAATTGGGCAAGGAGAGTTCTCCCTGATGGTCCGCAGTTATACTATGTGAGACACATCATAGAAACCCTAAAAAATTGGGAAAGGGAAGTTTTCCCTGATGGTCCGCAGTTATACTATGTGAGACTTATCACGGAAACCCCAAATATTTCTGAAAATTGTGGTTCTACCTTGGGGACTTGGAAAGATGGTTATATTTTTGGAGACTCGGAATGGGGGTTTTGTTTTGATGACTCGGAATGTGATACCTATCTTGGAGGCTCAACAGGAATGTGGTTATACCTTGGGAACTTGGAAAGTTGGTTTTATTTTGGAGACTCTACCTGTGGGGTCCATCTTGGAGACTCTTTGGATTCTAAAGCAATGAACAATGTTCTTTGTTTAATGACGCTTGATTTAAGCAATATCAAGAAAGTTCGAGGAAGAAAATGCTGGAAAATTCTTTCTTCCCATTTCTACTTCTTCAAACTTGAAAGCCTTGAAAGACAGAATTGGAAGAAGAGGAAGAAAAAAAAAATGAAATACATATTTTTAAAAAAGAAGAAAAAAAAGATTATGTTAGGGTTTGGGTGGGATTTTGAATGTGAGGGTTAGGGATGGGGTTGGGTTAGGGATGGGGTTGGGTTAGGGTTGGGATTTTGAATGTGAGGGTTAGGGTTGGGGTTGGGTTAGGGATGGGGTTGGGTTCGGGTTGGGATTTTGAATGTGAGGGTTGGGGTTGGGTTAGGGATGGGATTGGGTTAGGGTTGGGATTTTGAATGTGAGGGTTAGGGATGGGTTGGGGTTGGGTTAGGGATGGGGTTGGGTTAGGGTTGGGATTTTGAATGTGAGGGTTAGGGATGGGGTTGGGTTAGGGATGGGGTTGGGTTAGGGATGGGGTTGGGTTAGGGATGGGGTTGGGTTAGGGATTGGGTTGGGTTAGGGATGGGGTTGGGTTGGGAATGGGTTGGGTTAGGGATGGGGTTGGGTTAGGGATGGGTTTGGGTTAGGGATGGGTTTGGGTTAGGGATGGGGTTGGGTTAGGGTTTGTATATTATTATGACTCACTCACACATACACAAAAGTTAAGCCCCAACTGGAAAGTTGAGGGATTCTGTGTTTGGGGTTCACAGATTTAAAAACGTATCCCCATTATACACACACAAAAGTTAAGCCCCAACTGAAAAGTTGTGGGATTCTGTGTTTGGGGTTCACAGATTTAAAAACGTATCCCCATTATACACACACAAAAGTTAAGCCCCAACTAAAAAGTTGTGGGATTCTGTGTTTGGGGTTCACAGATTTAAAAACGTATCCCCATTACATTTTATTTATTTATTTATTATTTTCAAGGGTATTATCTGCTTACTTGTGTTTTTTGTAATTCTTGCGAGTAAAATGAACCCAAGATTTCTTCTCCATTTAAATCATATAATTTGTAGGTCCAAGGGACTGTATCCATTACATCAATGATTTTAAATAATTCACGAGTCCATTTTTGTGTATAACCTTTCTCAAAATGACTTTTCCATTTGTATATTCTTACAATATCACCAACTTTAAACTTGGGCTTTCTCAAATTAATCTCCTTTTCATATTCTAATTTTGTAAATGTTTCTGATGGTTTTGATTTTGTTGATGAATGAACTGTATTATTGTAATTATCTACAATATCCTGAATTAAATACACCCATTTTTGAGAACCGAGTTGTGTGAATTTTTTATATAATTTCTCTTTTAAAGTACGATTAAAACGCTCAATAACAACTGCCTTTCCTTCATTAAAGGTGCTGTATAATTTAATACCCTTCCCCTTAAGAAATTTCATGAATATTTTGTTATAGAACTCTGTTCCCTCATCAGTCCATAACTTCTTTGGTTTCCTTTTATCCCGATCAAATATTAGCTTAAAGGCTAACATTAAAGTATCACCCCTTTTATTTTTTAAAGGGACAACCCAGGCAAATCTACTCCTCAAATCAATAACGGTTAAAGCATACCTGTATCCCCTGTCATTATTCAATTCAATTAAATCAGCGGACCATATGTGGTCGGTGTATTTAGAATAAACCTTCCTTCTTTTAAACTTTGTGATTATAGGTTTGTGTAATTCTTCAGCCAAAAGCTCCTCAGTCTTGATGACATCATTAGAGCCTAATAGTTTTTTGAGGAATAACCAAGACCAAGTTTCAATTTAGCATTTATCAAATTTCTCACAATAAACCTATCAACTTTCTCTCTCAACGTTGGATTTTGTATCAAAGACAAATTATACAACATTTCGCTGTCGGCTTTATGTTTTTCAGTCAACGTAGTGGTTTTCCCATAAGCAATATCATGCTTCATACACACTTCGTCAACCCTATTTGTAGGTTTAGACCAAGGTTTAGGATTGTCAGCCTCATCTAATCTTTTATCCAAGTTTGTTCCTGGACCACAGAAAGAATACCCTGGAAGGTGTAATTCCCCTGGAATTCCAGTTGTTGTAAATTTACTTCCTGACAGAAACTTTTGTATGTCTCCTCCTCTTTTAGGAGAGATGAATTGGCACTTTTTAGAGCCACATACTTGACATATTCCTTTTTGATAAACTCTATTATTTTTAGCTTTAACATAAGAGATATTTTTAGATTTAGTTTTCTTTTTACATTTGAGACAATAACTCATATTTATTTATCAGAAAAATTCCGACAGAGTATCAAAACCTTTTTGGTTTTCAACATATACATTTCAATCTTTATTTTTAAAACATAAAGAATCCTAAGGAATGCCTTCACTCTCTCCTCCATTTATTTACAAATAAAAACTAACTAAAGTCAATGACACCAACATCATCAATCACATAATCTTTTCCTTCTTCTTCTTCTTCTTCTTCTTCACCACTTTCTCGTTTAAATCTCCTCCCTGAAATTGAAGACATTAACGTTGTTATTTTTGAAACCATTATCTTCATAAGAGTTGTTAATTCTTTAATTTCCTCTTCGGTGCGTTGAGATTGATTTATTTGCTGTAATACACTCAATCTTTTACGAATCTCACTGATTTCCATCTTTTTATATTTTTCCTCCCTCTCTCTTTGCTCCCTTTCCTCCCTCTCCTCCTTCTCCTTTTTCTCCCTCTCCTCCTTCTTCTTTTTCTCTCTTTCCTCCTTCTCCCTTTTCTCTCCTTCCTCCTTCTCCTTTTTCTCCCTCTCCTCCTCCTTTTTCTCCCTCTCCTCCTTCTCCTCCCTCTCCCTTTCCTCCTTCTCCTTTTTCTCTCTTTACTCCTTCTCTTCTTCAACTCCTTCCTCATCCCTTGCTACCCTTGAGTTTGAACCCCAAAGAATATTATACATATACTCATCTGGATTTTGAGATATTCTTGTATCTATAATTATTTTTCTCATAATAGGATACCAATAAGATTTGTTGACGATTTCTAAAAGAGTTTTATATTTCATAACTTTGAGAAGTTCATTTTTATTTAATATTTTAAACAAGTCTCTATTTGTGGGTTTAACAATATCAGTATAAGGCCAGTTTTTAATGACAAAATTCCCATGTATATGCTCCAAATCATAAGGTATGTAATACCGAGCACCCTTTTCTTGTAGGTATCCTTGAATACAAAAATTATAATTCTCTTGTAGTCTTCTTCCTGCCATTTATGTATCAGAAATATATGTGAGATTAATATTATGACAGGTAATACCACCCCATCTTCCCACTACCAAATCGGTTTGTATTCCTCGGCTTTCTATCCTTATCTCATTACCTTCCTTCTTTGTCATGCGAACCATCGCTATACTATCATATATTTTTCTTTTCTTAAAATCACGTATTTGTTGTTTACTAATTGTACTTCCACATAAATCCTTATCCTCACCAAGTGGATAATATTCTTCTTTACGAGACTGATTTAAATCATGTAGGTCTTCTATGTTTATTGAAAAAGACCAATTATACCCTAAATCAGGCATATCATACCCCCATTTATTAATTCGCATATTAACTAAATGTCCTTCTTTATAAAATTCAATTGTAAGCAGGTAGTTAAATTCAATGAGGAAAGGTGTATGGTCAGTATAACCAGGTGTTGTGGTTGTAAATTTTACTTGTTTCACAAAACGTGCTGTTTTCTTTAAAAATATATATTGTGATAAATCACTTAATCTAATTAAGTCATTCGCATCTGTAGGGTTTGGATAATTGATTAATTTATAAGTATTCTTCATATTAATATTTTTACTTACACTATATTTTTGTCGTTCAGCCTGTGCCTTTGTATAATAATTTGATAAATCAATATCCTGAGAGGATTTTCCAAAGATAGAACCATCTTTTCCAACATAAGTCATTTATATTAGATTAAAAATGATATCATAAAAATTTTCATTATTGTTGAGTTGAAATAATACATATAAACATAATTGACCACAACATTTAGAATTAATTTCTTGAACTTGAAATGTTTGATAAACACCATTCTGTAAGAATTGTATTACTTCAACAGGTGGTGGCATACCATAACTATCAAAATAATATTTATCCTGACTATTATGAATACAAACCCAATGAGAACCATTCTGTGTGTCTAAATTCATAATAATATTCTTTGTATTCTTATTTATATGTGTTAATTCATCTCTCATACAAATAACCACATTATCAATTTTTAGTGTTTTACAATACTTAGCTAGTTCTATATTTGACGTTGTATTCTTTCCAAATTGTTTAAACCATTTATCCATTTATTTATGAGAAAGATACAATCCATTACCCCGTTTAGTTAGTTTAACACCCGCTTGAGCGATAGAGGAAAGCATATCTCCAACCAACAATCTAGCTTTATCAGGTAGACTTTCAAGTTTTTGAGCAAAATCTACAATTACACCACTTCCACTAATTTGTTTCTCCAACTCCTTGTTATGTCTTTCCAATTCTTTTTGAGCTTTTAGTTGTGCCTTCCTTTCGTTAGCAGTTTTTACCGCTGCTGAAATACCACCAGTCAATGCTCCCGCCGCACTTAAACCAGCAAATAAAGGAATTAGAAACGGGAGAAATCCTCCTCTTGACTCATCTATTGAATATTTCTTTAACATAGGTTTCGTCATTTTAATTTTAAGTGATCCAACATCATTTAGTGTTTTTACTTGTGTGTGTGTGAGTAAAACATCAATTCTTACAGCTCCTTTTCTTTGAATTGTATTAACATTAATAATACAAGGCTTTTGATTTTGAATACAAGATGTTAATTTATTAAGATTGATTTGATTAACATATACCCCAACCATTTATTTATGAGAAAAAACCTATGTGATATTAATCATAACACCATTATCTGTATTAATCTGTAATTCTGTTTCCTCCAAAAGCAAACAATATGCATTAACCTCTTCACTCTCCCCTCTTTCAATGTATAGAGAAGTATCCACTCGATTAGACTTTATAGTTTCCTTTTGAGAACTCAGGTCAATTGCGTAGATTGTATATAAACCTTTAAATGCAACCATATCCAAAATAGGATCATTATTACCATTACTTTCACACACCTTTTGGTAGGACTTGTAGGCTTCCGCATAATCATTTTTTTCCCAATCAATTTCCAATCTATCTCGCGGATAAAATGTGCCATCAAGAGAAACCCGAAGTTGTTTCACCTTAGCATTATCACTCAGCGCATTATTCTTATTAGTACCGTCCTCTCCATCTGGTTTTTTAAAAATGAGCCAGAGGTATCGTGGCTTTCCTTGAAGAACACCCAAATTCCAAGTGTAGGTAGTGTGTTCCAGTTTAACGTGTTGACATCTTCTTTTAAGGTATGATACATTTAGCGGTTTCTTTGAGTTAAGTCTTCTATTTAACATCTCTTCCGTTTTAAGATTAGGAGTATATTCACTGATATACCAACACAAATCATTAATAACAAATTTATTGTTGTCTCCAAAAGCATTTTCATCCCCAAAAAGCAACCTATTTACATTATCATTCCTTTGTAGTTGAAATCTAATTTTAAGACCATACAAAACTTTATCATAATCGCAAAATCCAAATATACCTTTAAGAGGTACTGCTACGGTAAAACTATTCACTGCTTTTGTTTCATCATTATACATTGACTTCCTTTGACTATAACCAGGGTCTGCGTTTGTACCCGTTGACATATCAGGAATAAAACCTTCAACAGCTCCCTTACCCATTCTATCACTAAACGAATATAGTGTAAATTTCATCATTTCAGATGTAGCAGAGACATAATCAACCGCTTCAACCTCTTGTGTTCCAATATACAGGCGGACACTGTCAAACATTTTCCAGAAGAAATCATTTACGAGTGTAGCATTAGTATTATTCGCAGCCTTAGTGAATTTAAATTTACACAGCAAGAAACTATCAGCTATATTCAAGTAAGTTTGTTGATTATTTATTTCAAAACTTTTTGTTCCGTTTGAATTCCAGTCTGTTCCTGTTATAGCATTTACCTTAAAATAGTCTTCCTTTTTAGTGGAGTTTGAAATGATAATCGTATCATCCAAATCATAGATACTATCAATCGCTTCCATACTTGTATTTATATAGCATTAAAATTGTTGAAACCCTGACCCAAGTATTTTAATGATTTTTTGTCGTTCTTGTGAAGATAGTTGAGTTTTACCTTTTTTTATTTCTTTGATTGCTTGTAATTTATGAGACTCCTTTTGAGCATCTTTTATACTCTTTATAGCACCCGCAACGGAGCCCACGGCAGAAGCAGTTGAACCAATTAGGTCTTTATGTTTAAGGATGGTTGAACCAATACCCATTAGAGTATCAATTATCCCATCTCCTTTATTTCGAAATTGATGACCTACACCTCGTTGTCTCTTAGGTTTATAGTATCCTCTACCCACATACCTTGTATAGTCTGGTGAAAGGAACATGCCCTCCCCTGTAATTATTTTATATTTTCCCAACTCGTGTTTTCTCACAATAACCATTATTTATTTATTGAAAAACTTCACGTAGGTGAATTCTGATGGATATAATTTCATCATTAAAGGATATCATACGATTATCTTGGTCGGTTATCCTAAAATTTACTCTGTATATGGTTTTTCCTGACACAGGTAAATAGACAAGATTTTTTGGTTCCATATTAAATTTATAACCAATCGGGGTTGAGTATGCACTGAATGAAAATATTGTATTTGTTCTTATTCCATCGTTATAAGCACCATCAATCAAATCACAATGAATTAATACTGAATTTATACCGGAGGATATTTGGATAACATTATCACTGTAAAACGTCCCGTTATTTTCAATCTTTTTTGAAGAGAAACCCAATAGCTCTCTAAACGAATTTTCAATCGTGAAATCAACTTTATAATTATTTTTAAGTTTAATAGTTGATTTTGAAGTGTGTTTTTGAATATCTATTACAATATTTTTTGGTTCATCACCTTTTTCTTTCATAAGGCGAGAGACTTCTGAAGATATTTGAGAAATCTCGTAAGCTCCAGGTGAAACAGTTATAGTTTTATATCCACTTCCTGGATTATAACTAAACTTGCTGTTTTTCTCTGTGATATTAAACAAGGTATTATAAGTTTCCATCGACAATAAAGATGCCTCATATGAGGTAAGGGGGTCAAGTTGTAGTGGGTAAGGGAATGAAGCTGTGTAATCGCTCGTTGTGAAATTAAAACTAAGAATTGTGCTTCTCATCTTATTTAATATCTAATAAAATATCTTTGTATTGACATTTATTAATTATTTTCATATTCATCAACTGATCTAAAATGGCTGAGGATTCATTAAAACAATTGTTGTTTCCAGCCTTCTTACTACCTAACAACAATAATAGCCTATTAACTAATTGTGATGGGTCATTTGGAAGAAAACTAACACCTGAACCAAGTTTACTTAAAGCATCAATAATATGTTTCTCCTTCTCATTCTTCTTACTTTTACCAGCAACAGAAACTCCATAATCAAGTGCATTTAACAACTCAATATATACCCTATCTTCCTCTCTTTCCATATCAAGTGGTTCCTCAAAATATTTTGAACCGCTGAATCCGGGGTTTGTTAGAAGAAACATTAATCTTGGAGTTAATTTAACATTTGGTTGAGTAGAACTCAAGAACATCAATTCATCATTAAATATCAATACCTTTTCTTCCACAAGATGAAACACTGCTGGTTCTTCTGTTGGAATGAGACCTGCTCTGGTTTTTGAACCCGCCGAATATTCATTGTTTTGAAGAGCTTCCACAACATAATTAGGGGGTTGATTTACCTGCTCAAGTTTCCGAAATAATCCCTCGTCATCATATTCTAATTCACCAAGTTCTTGTTTTGTTATCTGACTAAAATCTTTGAGCATTTGAAGTTTTTTCGGAGTAAATTCTACCGTGGGAACTGTAGGTGAGTGTTGAGTTTTCAAAAGTGGTTTAAAGAATTTCTCTTGTTTTCTTTCAAAGGCTTCTTCACCAGTTAGTTTCTGTCTCCGTTTCTTCTTTATCTCTTCCTGTTGTTTAACAACTTTTGAAACTAATTGTTGATGTTCCTTAAACTTTCTTTCTCTTTCTTCGGTATTCATTTTCTGTATTTATTTATTGAAAAATATCATTTAGTATCTCATCTTGTTTCACAACAATATATTTATATTTTCCAATCGTGTGTTTCATATAATTTTCAAATTCTTTTTTACTACATAACGTAGAGCAATTATCTCTCCAAAAATTATTTACATCTATTGAATTTAACTTAAATAAAATAAAAGTATTGGCATTGTTTCTTATTGAGCGTCGAGGGAGTTGAAAATATGATTGACTAAGATATATACAATTACAAGAAGAATGTCTCCCTCTTGTATAGTAGCTATCCATTACTGTTTGGTTTCTCTCATTAACACAATCATCAAAGATGACGAGGTTCTTTTTTGATTTATCTAAATCTTGAGGTGAAGGTATATCATCCGTATTATCACTGAGAATACAAGTTATGGGTTTCGATTTTGATTTCTGTGTATCACAAAATAATTGTATTATATCTTCAATATTATAATCATTCAGTTTGTTTTGAAGTTTAAATAAACCGATAATGTCTTCCTTTTTAAGACCTGCATTAAAACCCTGTGAGAGTAGTTGATACTCGGGTTGAAAACTTGACTTTGTAAAAATTATTAAATTATCATAATCTAAAAAATTAGGACCAAGGAGCATCTTTAAAAGTAAACAGGTTTTCCCACATCCGCTTGAACCAACTATTAGACATCTCAATGAATTTGGAATGTTTTTATGGTTATTAAACTTTATCTTATTTTCCCAAACGGGTAAAAAATCATTCATTTATATATTTGGAAAACAAGTCATCTAACTTTTTTTGAGCTATTTTAGAAACTCTATATTTTATCCTGAGTTCGGGTTTAATTTCAAAATAATTCATTATTTTATTTATATAGTATCTTGTATTAACATTTCCATTAAAATTATTTTGAATAATAAATATCATTAAACCCTTATACATTTCCTCAATACAAAGAGTCTCTTTCCTTGTAAGAAATGGTGTATTATCACCATAATGCTTAACATTCATCTCTCTTATTAATCTTGTAAAGTAATTCATTTTTGGTTCTAATTTAAAAGAGTTATATGTTTTTTTATATTTCTTATTATCATTAATTAGAATATAATCACAGAATAAACATTGTTTATATGAACCCTCATTATTAAGCCCTATTCTATCACAAGCTGGACAATTCTCTAATTTATCATATGGAGAGTCTGGAAATTCTAAATATCCTTCAGAACTTATCATATTTATATAGTAAATTTTTACTTAAACTAAACGCAAGTTTATTCATTAATAAATACAATGTTTCAAAGCACAAAAGACAAATTTCAATCAATCTCTACTTCGGTGGAAGATATAGAAAAATATGTCAAAGATGTTAAATTGAACAAAGATAAATATGGAAATTTTTGGGTAAAACCAGTTATGGAAAATAACATGAGCCCCTCTATTTCATTTAAAGGAAGAGCTCTAACTATACCTGGAAAGACATCCATTAAAGTAAATCTAACAAAAGTTTCTCCTCTACTCCTGGCAATTTATTCAAAGCTTGAAAAAGTGATTGACCACGATACTTTGAAAAAGAATGATAAGACCATTAATAATTCTAGAGGAGACATTTGTATTTTCTTTAATAATCCAAAGGGTGTAGATCTAAGTAAAATGAATGATGTTAATATTTCTGGTGAAATGTCATTTCGTTCTATGATAGTTAGAGATTATTTAAAGATAACTTTTGATATTAAAAATGTAGAGATTGAATCCGTTAATGAAAGAAAGTATATTGGTATAGATGGAAAGGTTTTTTCTGCTAATTAAATATGAGTCATTACAGCAGTGAAGATTTTACTATTTCATTGAACTCGGACGATAGTGATGATAGTATTTCATTGAACTCGGACGATGGTGATGATAGTATTTCATTGAACACAGATGATAGTTATGATACTAATAGTTTGTGCTCAAATGATAGTTATGAGAGTAGCTTTATTGATGACTCTGAGTATGATTCTGAGTATTCATGTGATAGTTATGACTTAGATGATTCTGAGTGAAAAAGTGTTTTAGTTTAAGCACAGCGATATATATAAAACGGAGCTGTAAAGCTCAAAAGTGTTTTATTTTAAGCACAGTGATATATATAAAACACCACGTTTTCTCACGCTATAAATATGGTTTATTGTGATACTTGCGAGAAGGAAGTAAAATATTATAAACAACATATTCTCACCGCAAAACATACATACAACATTTTAAACAAACTTTCCCCTCTTCCACCTGAAACAAAACACTGTTCTACATGTAATAAAAATATCCTCAAGAAAGGCTTCAAAATACATCTTAAAACAAATCTACATTTATCAAATTTTATCACAACTAAAAACTCTGATGGAGCATTCAAAGGACATATTAAAATAAGAGTCTTTAACTTCAAACCTCCTGAACCAGAGTCTATAGTTGATGCTGTAGAAATAGTTAAACCTGCTGTTCAAACGTTGATTGAAAAAACACTAAAGGAAATGAAACCACTTAAATTTTATATGGGAGTAAAATTAGAAATGACAAAGGATGAAGGAGTTATAGATGCACCATACATGAGAACTGAGCCACACTTTATATCTTCATATCAAGATTTTAAAACATCAGGAGTCTATGATGAACTTATTAAACAAGAGCAAGATGTGGATAATTCAATCGTAGGAAGTGGATTCAATATAGGAAAAATTATTTACATAGACATTCATATTCTTAAATCAGATCCTCTAAAAGCTTCTTCTTACATTGATTTACCCAGTGTTATCAAAAATAGAAAAGCAGTTATCAATATCAAAAATAAAGACAATAAATGTTTTCTCTGGTCTATTTTAGCACACTTACATCCTCCACATTTTCATGATGAAAGAGTATCTCATTATAAAAAATATGAGAATACATTAAATACGAAAGATCTAAAGTTTCCGATGACTTTAAATGATATTCCTAAATTTGAAAAGATGAATAATTTATCAGTTAATGTTTATGGTCTAACAGAAACAAACAACATTCAGGTTTTAAAGCTTTCTGACAATTGTAAACAAACTCATATTAATCTTCTATATTTTAATTCAGACGAAAATTCACATTATACATACATCAAAGATATTGCTAAATTAATAAAACCACAAGTCTGTAAGAGAACAAATAAAATATATATTTGTTTGCGTTGTCTTAACTTCTTCAATTCACAAGAAAGATTAGATAAACATTCAAATTATTGTGGCGAACATAAATCAACGGTAATCAATATGCCTAAAGAAGGCTCAAAGATCACATTCAAAGATGAAAATAAAAAGATCAAACATCCATTTGTTATATATGCTGATTTTGAAAGTATTTTAGAAAAAATAGATACTGCTTCTCCAGATCCAAAAGAATCATACACAAATAAATATCAAAAACATACTCCTTGTGGTTTTTGTTATTATATCAAATCATCCGTTGGTGATAAATATAACAAGTTAGAGATGTATAGAGGCTCAAATACCCCAGAGGAGTTTGTGAAACGACTAGAAAAAGACTGTGTTCGATTAACCAAGATAATGAGAGAAACCAATAAACCAATGTCCTTAACAAGTAAAGAAAAAAAGGAATTTATAAAAAACAATGTCTGTCATATTTGTGAGGAGAAAATTGGTAAAGGTCTAAAGGTTAGAGACCATTGTCATCTCACTGGTAAATATAGAGGTCCGGCTCATCAAAGTTGTAATATTAATTATCAACTCCCCTCTTTCATTCCTGTCTTTCTTCATAACAACGCTCATTATGATACACATCTATTTATCAAGGAACTCTCAAAGACTTCTGGAAGTATCTCAGCAATTCCAAACACGGATCAGAAATACATTTCATTCACAAAAACAATTCACACATCTCCTATAACTCATATCAGATTTCTTGATACATTTAAATTCATGGCAAGTCCATTGGTTAACTTGGTTCAAAATCTAAAAGATTTTCCATGTCTTTCAGAGTATTTTTTAGATAAAGATTTTCTAACACAAAAGGGAATTTACCCCTATGACTATATGGACTCATTTGAGAGATTCAATGAAACACAACTTCCTTCAAAAGAAAATTTCTATAACAAATTAAATAATAGTCATATATCTGATAAAGATTATGTACACGCACAAAATGTTTGGGAAAAATATAACATCAAGAATCTTGGCGAGTATCACGATTTGTATCTCAAAACTGATGTGCTTTTATTGGCCGATGTATTTGAAGCCTTTAGATCTGTTTGTCGCACTGGATATGGATTGGATCCTGCTCACTACTACACAGCACCTGGATTGGCCTGGAGTGCGATGTTGAAAATGACAAAACAAGATTTGGATTTGATAACCGATGTTGATATGCTTTTGATGATTGAAAAGGCAAAAAGAGGTGGAATTTCACAAGTCTGCTCGAGTAGATACGCAAAAGCAAATAACAAATATCTTCCAAATTATGATCCAACGAAAGAGAGTTCTTACTTGATGTACTATGACGCGAACAACCTGTATGGCTGGGCAATGTCTCAGGCTCTTCCTTATGGAAAACTTAGATGGGTAAAGGAAAAAGACTACAAAAACGTTTTACAAGATGTATGTATCTCTACACAAAAAGAATTGGATGAAGAAAAAGTTGGTTATTATTTTGAAATTGATTTAAAATATCCAGAGGAACTCCATAACCTACACAAAGATCTCCCATTTGCTTGTGAGAAAGCAAGTCCAAAGAAAGAATGGTTGAGTGATTATCAACGATCGTTTGATATAGGTGAATCAACAGAAAAATTACTTACTACATTATATAACAAGAAAAATTATGTTCTACACCAAAGAAATTTGCGACAATATTTATCAAAAGGTCTAAGAGTAGAGAAGATCCATAGGGTTCTAAAGTTCAATCAAAGTCATTGGTTAAAGGGGTACATTGATTTTAATACACAAAGAAGAACAGAGTCAAAAACAGATTTTGAGAAAGACTTTTATAAATTGATGAATAATGCGGTCTTTGGTAAGACTATGGAGAATGTGAGGAAAAGACAAAATATCAGACTATCAACATCTTGGGAACAAGCATCAAAATTAATTAATAGACCGAGTTTTACTCGAGCTGAGGTCTTTACTGAGAACTTTTGTGCGATCCATTTGATTAAAGAGAGTATTGAAATGAACAAACCTATTTATATTGGAACAACAATTCTTGATTTATCAAAGTCATTAATGTATGATTACTTTTATAATAACTTGAGGAAGAAATATCAAAATGATGTTAATCTACTTTATATGGATACAGATAGTTTTATTTTGAAAATTAATACCAACGATGTTTATTCAGACATGAAAAGAGACATTAATATCTATGACACGAGTAATTACAGTCCAGAGAGTGAGTTGTTCTCTTCTAAAAATAAAAAGGTGATTGGAAAGTTCAAGGATGAATTAGGAGGAAATGTTATGAGTGAATTTGTGGGATTGAGGTCAAAGGCTTATGCTTATAAATACATTGTGAATAACGTTGAAAAGACTGATAAGAAGTTAAAAGGTGTAAAGAAAAATGTTATTAAAGAAACAATAAACTTTAAGGATTATTATAACTGTTTAACAACAAAGAAAGAAGAGTTTAGAAAGATTAATGGAATAAGAAGTTATAAACATCAATTATATTCAGAAGAGATAAATAAGAAAGCATTGGGGGCTTTTGATGATAAGAGGTTTATTTTAGAAAATGGAATTGATAGTCTCCCTTATGGTTATATAAGTATATAAGTGATAAGATATATATATAAGTGATAAGATATATATAAGTGATAAGATATATATAAGTGATAAGTTAAAAAGGGGGGGGGGTTGGGGATTTTAACGGGCTACCGCCGCCTTTTTTACTATTATATAAATGATAGAACCAAGTATCAACCAGACTAAAGAGTGGAGGTGTAATCAACCTTGGTATATAAATGGAAAACATAATGAATGTGAAAAATATCAAATAGGTATAATTGAAAAGGCAACTGGTAAAAAAGTTCACAAAACAAATAAGAGAATTAATTTAAATACCGGTGAATTGGGTAAAAAAGATGGAAATATTTTTGAGTGGACGGAAAACTTTGATGGTTGTCAGGAAAATATATACTTTAATTTAAAAATGGTATGTGGCACTGGAGGCGCTCAAGCAAGAACATTGAGGGAGGTTTACCATTTTATCTTAGCTCAGTTAAAATATCTTAATAAAGAACCAAACTCAAACATATTTTTTGTTAATATATTAGATGGTGAAGAGAGTGGCAAGAGAATTAAATTATTTCCCACGCATAAACAAATATTTGTAGGGTCGTTGTTTGAGTGGGTTATATTCACCAGATGATATTAAGAGTAAAAGGTTAAAAGGTCCATAAGGTCAGAAGGATCACAGGTGTTTAAGTGGTCTAATGAATAAGGATAGCATGTCAAAAGGTTAGAAGGTTCGTAAAGAACAGGGTGAGAGAAATATAGGTGTTTAGGGTCAATGAGGGAGGGAAAGAATTAATATGGAAGTGAATGGGTCAAAGATTAATCTGCCAGATGATATGTAGAAGAAGGATGATAGGTCTATAAGAGAAAACAAATATTTGTAGTGTTTGAGTGGTCTAATGAACAACATTAAGGATAGGTACTACAGACAAAAGGTTCATAAAGATGAGGGTGGGAGAAATAGAGGTGTTTATGATTTTTGAAAAAGACAAGGGGGTAAATGACATTAGATAGGGATTTCCCATGTTAAACGGAGGTGTCCCAGAAGCAACATTATTACACTACTTGTGTTGGTGCAGGAAACCACTTTTGCACTTGTATTAGTGTGGAAAAACCACTTTTCGCACTTGTGTTAGTGTTGAAAAACTACTTTTCGCGCTTGTGTTAGTGTTGAAAAACCACTTTTCGCACTTGTGTTGGTGCAGGAAACCACTTTTGCACTTGTATTAGCGTGCAAAAACCACTTTTCGCACTTGTGATAGTGTTGAAAAACCACTTTTCGCACTTGTGTTAGTGTTGAAAAACCACTTTTCGCACTTGTGTTAGTGTTGAAAAACCACTTTTTGCACTTGTTTTAGTGTTGAAAAACCACTTTTCGCACTTGTGTTGGTGCAGGAAACCACTTTTGCACTTGTATTAGTGTGGAAAAAACACTTTTTGCACTTGTGATAGTGTTGAAAAACCACTTTTCGCACTTGTGTTCGTGTTGAAAAACCACTTTTCGCACTTGTGTTGGTGCCGGAAACCACTTTTGCACTTGTATTAGTATGGAAAAATCACTTTTCGCACTTGTGTTAGTGTTGAAAAACCACTTTTTGCACTTGTGTTAGTGTTGAAAAACCACTTTTCGCACTTGTGTTAGTGTTGAAAAACCACTTTTCGCACTTGTATTAGTTTGGAAAAACCACTTTTCGCACTTGTGTTAGTGTTGAAAAACCACTTTTCGCACTTGTGTTGGTGCAGGAAACCACTTTTGCACTTGTATTAGTGTGGAAAAAACACTTTTTGCACTTGTGATAGTGTTGAAAAACCACTTTTCGCACTTGTGTTAGTGTTGAAAAACCACTTTTCGCACTTGTGTTAGTGTTGAAAAACCACCTTTCGCACTTGTGTTGGTGCAGGAAACCACTTTTGCACTTGTATTAGTGTGGAAAAACCACTTTTCGCACTTGTGTTAGTGTTGAAAAACCACTTTTCGCACTTGTGTTAGTGTTGAAAAACCACTTTTCGCACTTGTGTTGGTGCAGGAAACCACTTTTGCACTTGTATTAGTGTGGAAAAAACACTTTTCGCACTTATGTTAGTATTGAAAAACCACTTTTCGCACTTGTGTTGGTGCAGGAAACCACTTTTGCACTTGTATCAGTGTGGAAAAAACACTTTTTGCACTTGTGATAGTGTTGAAAAACCAGTTTTCGCACTTGTGTTAGTGTTGAAAAACCACTTTTCGCACTTGTGTTGGTGCATGAAACCACTTTTGCACTTGTATTAGTGTGGAAAAACCACTTTTCGCACTTGTGTTGGTGCAGGAAACCACTTTTGCACTTGGATTAGTGTGGAAAAAACACTTTTTGCACTTGTGATAGTGTTGAAAAACCACTTTTCGCACTTGTGTTAGTGTTGAAAAACCACTTTTCGCACTTGTGTTAGTGTTGAAAAACCACCTTTCGCACTTGTGTTGGTGCAGGAAACCACTTTTGCACTTGTATTAGTGTGGAAAAACCACTTTTCGCACTTGTGTTAGTGTTGAAAAACCACTTTTCGCACTTGTGTTAGTGTTGAAAAACCACTTTTCGCACTTGTGTTGGTGCAGGAAACCACTTTTGCACTTGTATTAGTGTGGAAAAAACACTTTTCGCACTTATGTTAGTATTGAAAAACCACTTTTCGCACTTGTGTTGGTGCAGGAAACCACTTTTGCACTTGTATTAGTGTGGAAAAAACACTTTTTGCACTTGTGATAGTGTTGAAAAACCAGTTTTCGCACTTGTGTTAGTGTTGAAAAACCACTTTTCGCACTTGTGTTGGTGCATGAAACCACTTTTGCACTTGTATTAGTGTGGAAAAACCACTTTTCGCACTTGTGTTAATGCAGGAAACCACTTTTGCACTTGGATTAGTGTGGAAAAACCACTTTTCGCACTTGTGTTAATGTTGAAAAACCACTTTTTGCACTTGTGTTAGTGTTGAAAAACCACTTTTCGCACTTGTATTAGTATGGAAAAATCACTTTTCGCACTTGTGTTAGTGTTGAAAAACCACTTTTGCACTTGCATTAGTGTGGAAAAAACACTTTTCGCACTTGTGTTAGTGTTGATAAACCACTTTTCGCACTTGTGTTAGTGTTGAAAAACCACTTTTCGCACTTGTGTTGGTGCAGGAAACCACTTTTGCACTTGTATTAGTGTGGAAAAAACACTTTTTGCACTTGTGATAGTGTTGAAAAACCACTTTTAGCACTTGAGTTAGTGTTGAAAAACCACTTTTCGCACTTGTGTTGGTGCAGGAAACCACTTTTGCACTTGTATTAGTGTGGAAAAACCACTTTTCGCACTTGTGTTAGTGTTGAAAAACCACTTTTCGCACTTGTGTTAGTGTTGAAAAACCACTTTTCGCACTTGTGATAGTGTTGAAAAACCACTTTTCGCACTTGTATTAGTGTGGAAAAACCACTTTTTGCACTTGTGATAGTGTTGAAAAACCACTTTTTGCACTTGTGATAGTGTTGAAAAACCACTTTTCGCACTTGTGTTGGTGCAGGAAACCACTTTTGCACTTGTATTAGTGTGGAAAAAACACTTTTTGCACTTGTGATAGTGTTGAAAAACCACTTTTCGCACTTGTGTTAGTGTTGAAAAACCACTTTTCGCACTTGTGTTGGTGCAGGAAACCACTTTTGCACTTGTATTAGTATGGAAAAATCACTTTTCGCACTTGTGTTAGTGTTGAAAAACCACTTTTCGCACTTGTGTTAGTGTTGAAAAACCACTTTTCGCACTTGTGTTAGTGTTGAAAAACCACTTTTCGCACTTGTATTAGTTTGGAAAAACCACTTTTCGCACTTGTGTTAGTGTTGAAAAACCACTTTTTGCACTTGTGATAGTGTTGAAAAACCACTTTTCGCACTTGTGTTGGTGCAGGTAACCACTTTTGCACTTGTATTAGTGTGGAAAAAACACTTTTTGCACTTGTGATAGTGTTGAAAAACCACTTTTCGCACTTGTGTTATTGTTGAAAAACCACTTTTCGCACTTGTGTTGGTTCAGGAAACCACTTTTCCACTTGTATTAGTGTTGAAAAACCACTTTTCGCACTTGTGTTAGTGTTGAAAAACCACTTTTCGCACTTGTGTTGGTGCAGGAAACCACTTTTGCACTTGTATTAGTGTGGAAAAACCACTTTTTGCACTTGTGTTAATGTTGAAAAACCACTTTTCGCACTTGTGTTAGTGTTGAAAAACCACTTTTCGCACTTGTGTTGGTGCAGGAAACCACTTTTGCACTTGTATTAGTGTGGGAAAAACACTTTTTGCACTTGTGATAGTGTTGAAAAACCACTTTTCGCACTTGTGTTAGTGTTGAAAAAACACTTTTCGCGCTTGTGTTAGTGTTGAAAAACCACTTTTCGCACTTGTGTTAGTGTTGAAAAACCACTTTTCGCACTTGTGTTGGTGCAGGAAACCACTTTTGCACTTGTATTAGTGTGGAAAAACCACTTTTCGCACTTGTGTTCGTGTTCAAAAACCACTTTTCGCACTTGTGTTAGTGTTGAAAAACCACTTTTCGCACTTGTGTTGATGCAGTAAACCACTTTTGCACTTGTATTAATGTGGGAAAAAACACTTTTTGCACTTGTGGTAGTGTTGAACAACCACTTTTCGCACTTGTGTTAGTGTTGAAAAACCACTTTTCGCACTTGTGTTGGTGCAGGAAACCACTTTTGCACTTGTATTAGTGTGGAAAAACCACTTTTCGCACTTGTGTTAGTGTTGAAAAACTACTTTTCGCGCTTGTGTTAGTGTTGAAAAACCAATTTTCGCACTTGTGTTGGTGCAGGAAACCACTTTTGCACTTGTATTAGCGTGGAAAAACCACTTTTCGCACTTGTGATAGTGTTGAAAAACCACTTTTCGCACTTGTGTTAGTGTTGAAAAACCACTTTTCGCACTTGTGTTAGTGTTGAAAAACCACTTTTTGCACTTGTTTTAGTGTTGAAAAACCACTTTTCGCACTTGTGTTGGTGCAGGAAACCACTTTTGCACTTGTATTAGTGTGGAAAAAACACTTTTTGCACTTGTGATAGTGTTGAAAAACCACTTTTCGCACTTGTGTTCGTGTTGAAAAACCACTTTTCGCACTTGTGTTGGTGCCGGAAACCACTTTTGCACTTGTATTAGTATGGAAAAATCACTTTTCGCACTTGTGTTAGTGTTGAAAAACCACTTTTCGCACTTGTGTTAGTGTTGAAAAACCACTTTTCGCACTTGTGTTAGTGTTGAAAAACCACTTTTCGCACTTGTATTAGTTTGGAAAAACCACTTTTCGCACTTGTGTTAGTGTTCAAAAACCACTTTTTGCACTTGTGATAGTGTTGAAAAACCACTTTTCGCACTTGTGTTGGTGCAGGTAACCACTTTTGCACTTGTATTAGTGTGGAAAAAACACTTTTTGCACTTGTGATAGTGTTGAAAAACCACTTTTCGCACTTGTGTTAGTGTTGAAAAACCACTTTTCGCGCTTGTGTTGGTGCAGGAAACCACTTTTGCACTTGTATTAGTGTGGAAAAACCACTTTTTGCACTTGTGTTAGTGTTGAAAAACCACTTTTCGCACTTGTGTTAGTGTTGAAAAACCACTTTTCGCACTTGTGTTGGTGCAGGAAACCACTTTTGCACTTGTATTAGTGTGGGAAAAACACTTTTTGCACTTGTGATAGTGTTGAAAAACCACTTTTCGCACTTGTGTTAGTGTTGAAAAAACACTTTTTGCGCTTGTGTTAGTGTTGAAAAACCACTTTTCGCACTTGTGTTAGTGTTGAAAAACCACTTTTCGCACTTGTGTTGGTGCAGGAAACCACTTTTGCACTTGTATTAGTGTGGAAAAACCACTTTTCGCACTTGTGTTAGTGTTGAAAAACCACTTTTCGCACTTGTGTTGGTGCAGGAAACCACTTTTGCACTTGTATTAGTGTGGAAAAAACACTTTTTGCACTTGTGATGGTGTTGAAAAACCACTTTTCGCACTTGTGTTAGTGTTGAAAAACCACTTTTCGCACTTGTGTTAGTGTTGAAAAACCACTTTTCGCACTTGTGTTAGTGTTGAAAAACCACTTTTGGCACTTGTGTTGGTGCAGGAAACCACTTTTGCACTTGTATTAGTGTGGAAAAAACACTTTTCGCACTTGTGTTAGTGTTGAAAAACCACTTTTCGCACTTGTGTTGGTGCAGGAAACCACTTTTGCACTTGTATTAGTGTGGAAAAAACACTTTTTGCACTTGTGATAGTGTTGAAAAACCACTTTTCGCACTTGTGTTAGTGTTGAAAAACCACTTTTCGCACTTGTGTTGGTGCAGGAAACCACTTTTGCACTTGTATTAGTGTGGAAAAAACACTTTTGGCACTTGTGATAGTGTTGAAAAACCACTTTTCGCACGTGTGTTGGTGCAGGAAACCACTTTTGCACTTGTATTAGTGTGGAAAAAACACTTTTTGCACTTGTGATAGTGTTGAAAAACCACTTTTCGCACTTGTGTTAGTGTTGAAAAACCACTTTTCGCACTTGTGTTGGTGCAGGAAACCACTTTTGCACTTGTATTAGTGTGGAAAAAACACTTTTTGCACTTGTGATAGTGTTGAAAAACCACTTTTCGCACTTGTGTTAGTGTTGAAAATCTACTTTTCACACTTGTGTTAGTGTTGAAAAAACACTTTTCGCACTTGTGTTAGTGTTGAAAAACCACTTTTCGCACTTGTGTTGGTGCAGGAAACCACTTTTGCACTTGTATTAGTGTGGAAAAAACACTTTTTGCACTTGTGATAGTGTTGAAAAACCACTTTTCGCACTTGTGTTAGTGTTGAAAAACCACTTTTCGCACTTGTGTTGGTGCAGGAAACCACTTTTGCACTTGTATTAGCGTGGAAAAAACACTTTTCGCACTTATGTTAGTATTGAAAAACCACTTTTCGCACTTGTGTTGGTGCAGGAAACCACTTTTCGCGCTTGTGTTAGTGTTGAAAAACCACTTTTCGCACTTGTGTTGGTGCAGGAAACCACTTTTGCACTTGTATTAGCGTGGAAAAACCACTTTTCGCACTTGTGATAGTGTTGAAAAACCACTTTTCGCACTTGTGTTAGTGTTGAAAAACCACTTTTCGCACTTGTGTTAGTGTTGAAAAACCACTTTTTGCACTTGTTTTAGTGTTGAAAACCAATTTTCGCACTTGTGTTGGTGCAGGAAACCACTTTTGCACTTGTATTAGTGTGGAAAAAACACTTTTTGCACTTGTGATAGTGTTGAAAAACCACTTTTCGCACTTGTGTTAGTGTTGAAAAACCACTTTTCGCACTTGTGTTGGTGCAGGAAACCACTTTTGCACTTGTATTAGTATGGAAAAATCACTTTTCGCACTTGTGTTAGTGTTGAAAAACCACTTTTTGCACTTGTGTTAGTGTTGAAAAACCACTTTTCGCACTTGTGTTAGTGTTGAAAAACCACTTTTCGCACTTGTATTAGTTTGGAAAAACCACTTTTCGCACTTGTGTTAGTGTTGAAAAACCACTTTTTGCACTTGTGATAGTGTTGAAAAACCACTTTTCGCACTTGTGTTGGTGCAGGTAACCACTTTTGCACTTGTATTAGTGTGGAAAAAACACTTTTTGCACTTGTGATAGTTTTGAAAAACCACTTTTCGCACTTGTGTTATTGTTGAAAAACCACTTTTCGCACTTGTGTTGGTTCAGGAAACCACTTTTCCACTTGTATTAGTGTTGAAAAACCACTTTTCGCACTTGTGTTAGTGTTGAAAAACCACTTTTCGCGCTTGTGTTGGTGCAGGAAACCACTTTTGCACTTGTATTAGTGTGGAAAAACCACTTTTTGCACTTGTGTTAGTGTTGAAAAACCACTTTTCGCACTTGTGTTAGTGTTGAAAAACCACTTTTCGCACTTGTGTTGGTGCAGGAAACCACTTTTGCACTTGTATTAGTGTGGGAAAAACACTTTTTGCACTTGTGATAGTGTTGAAAAACCACTTTTCGCACTTGTGTTAGTGTTGAAAAAACACTTTTCGCGCTTGTGTTAGTGTTGAAAAACCACTTTTCGCACTTGTGTTAGTGTTGAAAAACCACTTTTCGCACTTGTGTTGGTGCAGGAAACCACTTTTGCACTTGTATTAGTGTGGAAAAACCACTTTTCGCACTTGTGTTAGTGTTGAAAAACCACTTTTCGCACTTGTGTTGGTGCAGGAAACCACTTTTGCACTTGTATTAGTGTGGAAAAAACACTTTTTGCACTTGTGATGGTGTTGAAAAACCACTTTTCGCACTTGTGTTAGTGTTGAAAAACCACTTTTCGCACTTGTGTTAGTGTTGAAAAACCACTTTTCGCACTTGTGTTAGTGTTGAAAAACCACTTTTGGCACTTGTGTTGGTGCAGGAAACCACTTTTGCACTTGTATTAGTGTGGAAAAACCACTTTTCGCACTTGTGTTAGTGTTGAAAAACCACTTTTCGCACTTGTGTTGGTGCAGGAAACCACTTTTGCACTTGTATTAGTGTGGAAAAAACACTTTTTGCACTTGTGATAGTGTTGAAAAACCACTTTTCGCACTTGTGTTAGTGTTGAAAAACCACTTTTCGCACTTGTGTTGGTGCAGGAACCCACTTTTGCACTTGTATTAGTGTGGAAAAAACACTTTTGGCACTTGTGATAGTGTTGAAAAACCACTTTTCGCACGTGTGTTGGTGCAGGAAACCACTTTTGCACTTGTATTAGTGTGGAAAAAACACTTTTTGCACTTGTGATAGTGTTGAAAAACCACTTTTCGCACTTGTGTTAGTGTTGAAAAACCACTTTTCGCACTTGTGTTGGTGCAGGAAACCACTTTTGCACTTGTATTAGTGTGGAAAAAACACTTTTTGCACTTGTGATAGTGTTGAAAAACCACTTTTCGCACTTGTGTTAGTGTTGAAAATCTACTTTTCACACTTGTGTTAGTGTTGAAAAAACACTTTTCGCACTTGTGTTAGTGTTGAAAAACCACTTTTCGCACTTGTGTTGGTGCAGGAAACCACTTTTGCACTTGTATTAGTGTGGAAAAAACACTTTTTGCACTTGTGATAGTGTTGAAAAACCACTTTTCGCACTTGTGTTAGTGTTGAAAAACCACTTTTCGCACTTGTGTTAGTGTTGAAAAACCACCTTTCGCACTTGTGTTGGTGCAGGAAACCACTTTTGCACTTGTATTAGTGTGGAAAAACCACTTTTCGCACTTGTGTTAGTGTTGAAAAACCACTTTTCGCACTTGTGTTAGTGTTGAAAAACCACTTTTCGCACTTGTGTTGGTGCAGGAAACCACTTTTGCACTTGTATTAGTGTGGAAAAAACACTTTTCGCACTTATGTTAGTATTGAAAAACCACTTTTCGCACTTGTGTTGGTGCAGGAAACCACTTTTGCACTTGTATTAGTGTGGAAAAAACACTTTTTGCACTTGTGATAGTGTTGAAAAACCAGTTTTCGCACTTGTGTTAGTGTTGAAAAACCACTTTTCGCACTTGTGTTGGTGCATGAAACCACTTTTGCACTTGTATTAGTGTGGAAAAACCACTTTTCGCACTTGTGTTGGTGCAGGAAACCACTTTTGCACTTGGATTAGTGTGGAAAAAACACTTTTTGCACTTGTGATAGTGTTGAAAAACCACTTTTCGCACTTGTGTTAGTGTTGAAAAACCACTTTTCACACTTGTGTTAGTGTTGAAAAACCACCTTTCGCACTTGTGTTGGTGCAGGAAACCACTTTTGCACTTGTATTAGTGTGGAAAAACCACTTTTCGCACTTGTGTTAGTGTTGAAAAACCACTTTTCGCACTTGTGTTAGTGTTGAAAAACCACTTTTCGCACTTGTGTTGGTGCAGGAAACCACTTTTGCACTTGTATTAGTGTGGAAAAAACACTTTTCGCACTTATGTTAGTATTGAAAAACCACTTTTCGCACTTGTGTTGGTGCAGGAAACCACTTTTGCACTTGTATTAGTGTGGAAAAAACACTTTTTGCACTTGTGATAGTGTGAAAAACCAGTTTTCGCACTTGTGTTAGTGTTGAAAAACCACTTTTCGCACTTGTGTTGGTGCATGAAACCACTTTTGCACTTGTATTAGTGTGGAAAAACCACTTTTCGCACTTGTGTTGGTGCAGGAAACCACTTTTGCACTTGGATTAGTGTGGAAAAACACTTTTCGCACTTGTGTTAATGTTGAAAAACCACTTTTTGCACTTGTGTTAGTGTTGAAAAACCACTTTTCGCACCTGTGTTGGTGCAGGAAACCACTTTTGCACTTGTATTAGTGTGGAAAAAACACTTTTTGCACCTGTGATAGTGTTGAAAAACCACTTTTCGCACTTGTGTTAGTGTTGAAAAACACTTTTCGCACTTGTGTTAGTGTTGAAAAACCACTTTTCGCACTTGTGTTGGTGCAGGAAACCACTTTTGCACTTGTATTAGTATGGAAAAATCACTTTTCGCACTTGTGTTAGTGTTGAAAAACCACTTTTTGCACTTGTGTTAGTGTTGAAAAACCACTTTTCGCACTTGTGTTAGTGTTGAAAAACCACTTTTCGCACTTGTGTTGGTGCAGAAAACCACTTTTGCACTTGTATTAGTATGGAAAAATCACTTTTCGCACTTGTGTTAGTGTTGAAAAACCACTTTTTGCACTTGTGTTAGTGTTGAAAAACCACTTTTCGCACTTGTGTTAGTGTTGAAAAACCACTTTTCGCACTTGTATTAGTTTGGAAAAACCACTTTTCGCACTTGTGTTAGTGTTGAAAAACCACTTTTTGCACTTGTGATAGTGTTGAAAAACCACTTTTCGCACTTGTGTTGGTGCAGGTAACCACTTTTGCACTTGTATTAGTGTGGAAAAAACACTTTTTGCACTTGTGATAGTTTTGAAAAACCACTTTTCGCACTTGTGTTATTGTTGAAAAACCACTTTTCGCACTTGTGTTGGTTCAGGAAACCACTTTTCCACTTGTATTAGTGTTGAAAAAACCACTTTTCGCACTTGTGTTAGTGTTGAAAAACCACTTTTGCGCTGTGTTGGTGCAGGAAACCACTTTTGCACTTGTATTAGTGTGGAAAAACCACTTTTTGCACTTGTGTTAGTGTTGAAAAACCACTTTTCGCACTTGTGTTAGTGTTGAAAAACCACTTTTCGCACTTGTGTTGGTGCAGGAAACCACTTTTGCACTTGTATTAGTGTGGGAAAAACACTTTTTGCACTTGTGATAGTGTTGAAAAACCACTTTTCGCACTTGTGTTAGTGTTGAAAAAACACTTTTCGCGCTTGTGTTAGTGTTGAAAAACCACTTTTCGCACTTGTGTTAGTGTTGAAAAACCACTTTTCGCACTTGTGTTGGTGCAGGAAACCACTTTTGCACTTGTATTAGTGTGGAAAAACCACTTTTCGCACTTGTGTTAGTGTTGAAAAACCACTTTTCGCACTTGTGTTGGTGCAGGAAACCACTTTTGCACTTGTATTAGTGTGGAAAAAACACTTTTTGCACTTGTGATGGTGTTGAAAAACCACTTTTCGCACTTGTGTTAGTGTTGAAAAACCACTTTTCGCACTTGTGTTAGTGTTGAAAAACCACTTTTCGCACTTGTGTTAGTGTTGAAAAACCACTTTTGGCACTTGTGTTGGTGCAGGAAACCACTTTTGCACTTGTATTAGTGTGGAAAAACCACTTTTCGCACTTGTGTTAGTGTTGAAAAACCACTTTTCGCACTTGTGTTGGTGCAGGAAACCACTTTTGCACTTGTATTAGTGTGGAAAAAAACACTTTTTGCACTTGTGATAGTGTTGAAAAACCACTTTTCGCACTTGTGTTAGTGTTGAAAAACCACTTTTCGCACTTGTGTTGGTGCAGGAACCCACTTTTGCACTTGTATTAGTGTGGAAAAAACACTTTTGGCACTTGTGATAGTGTTGAAAAACCACTTTTCGCACGTGTGTTGGTGCAGGAAACCACTTTTGCACTTGTATTAGTGTGGAAAAAACACTTTTTGCACTTGTGATAGTGTTGAAAAACCACTTTTCGCACTTGTGTTAGTGTTGAAAAACCACTTTTCGCACTTGTGTTGGTGCAGGAAACCACTTTTGCACTTGTATTAGTGTGGAAAAAACACTTTTTGCACTTGTGATAGTGTTGAAAAACCACTTTCGCACTTGTGTTAGTGTTGAAAATCTACTTTTCACACTTGTGTTAGTGTTGAAAAAACACTTTTCGCACTTGTGTTAGTGTTGAAAAACCACTTTTCGCACTTGTGTTGGTGCAGGAAACCACTTTTGCACTTGTATTAGTGTGGAAAAAACACTTTTTGCACTTGTGATAGTGTTGAAAAACCACTTTTCGCACTTGTGTTAGTGTTGAAAAACCACTTTTCGCACTTGTGTTAGTGTTGAAAAACCACCTTTCGCACTTGTGTTGGTGCAGGAAACCACTTTTGCACTTGTATTAGTGTGGAAAAAACCACTTTTCGCACTTGTGTTAGTGTTGAAAAACCACTTTTCGCACTTGTGTTAGTGTTGAAAAACCACTTTTCGCACTTGTGTTGGTGCAGGAAACCACTTTTGCACTTGTATTAGTGTGGAAAAAACACTTTTTGCACTTATGTTAGTATTGAAAAACCACTTTTCGCACTTGTGTTGGTGCAGGAAACCACTTTTGCACTTGTATTAGTGTGGAAAAAACACTTTTTGCACTTGTGATAGTGTTGAAAAACCAGTTTTCGCACTTGTGTTAGTGTTGAAAAACCACTTTTCGCACTTGTGTTGGTGCAGGTAACCACTTTTGCACTTGTATTAGTGTGGAAAAAACACTTTTTGCACTTGTGATAGTTTTGAAAAACCACTTTTCGCACTTGTGTTATTGTTGAAAAACCACTTTTCGCACTTGTGTTGGTTCAGGAAACCACTTTTCCACTTGTATTAGTGTTGAAAAACCACTTTTCGCACTTGTGTTAGTGTTGAAAAACCACTTTTCGCGCTTGTGTTGGTGCAGGAAACCACTTTTGCACTTGTATTAGTGTGGAAAAACCACTTTTTGCACTTGTGTTAGTGTTGAAAAACCACTTTTCGCACTTGTGTTAGTGTTGAAAAACCACTTTTCGCACTTGTGTTGGTGCAGGAAACCACTTTTGCACTTGTATTAGTGTGGGAAAAACACTTTTTGCACTTGTGATAGTGTTGAAAAACCACTTTTCGCACTTGTGTTAGTGTTGAAAAAACACTTTTCGCGCTTGTGTTAGTGTTGAAAAACCACTTTTCGCACTTGTGTTAGTGTTGAAAAACCACTTTTCGCACTTGTGTTGGTGCAGGAAACCACTTTTGCACTTGTATTAGTGTGGAAAAACCACTTTTCGCACTTGTGTTAGTGTTGAAAAACCACTTTTCGCACTTGTGTTGGTGCAGGAAACCACTTTTGCACTTGTATTAGTGTGGAAAAAACACTTTTTGCACTTGTGATGGTGTTGAAAAACCACTTTTCGCACTTGTGTTAGTGTTGAAAAACCACTTTTCGCACTTGTGTTAGTGTTGAAAAACCACTTTTCGCACTTGTGTTAGTGTTGAAAAACCACTTTTGGCACTTGTGTTGGTGCAGGAAACCACTTTTGCACTTGTATTAGTGTGGAAAAACCACTTTTCGCACTTGTGTTAGTGTTGAAAAACCACTTTTCGCACTTGTGTTGGTGCAGGAAACCACTTTTGCACTTGTATTAGTGTGGAAAAAACACTTTTTGCACTTGTGATAGTGTTGAAAAACCACTTTTCGCACTTGTGTTAGTGTTGAAAAACCACTTTTCGCACTTGTGTTGGTGCAGGAACCCACTTTTGCACTTGTATTAGTGTGGAAAAAACACTTTTGGCACTTGTGATAGTGTTGAAAAACCACTTTTCGCACGTGTGTTGGTGCAGGAAACCACTTTTGCACTTGTATTAGTGTGGAAAAAAACACTTTTTGCACTTGTGATAGTGTTGAAAAACCACTTTTCGCACTTGTGTTAGTGTTGAAAACCACTTTTCGCACTTGTGTTGGTGCAGGAAACCACTTTTGCACTTGTATTAGTGTGGAAAAAACACTTTTTGCACTTGTGATAGTGTTGAAAAACCACTTTTCGCACTTGTGTTAGTGTTGAAAATCTACTTTTCACACTTGTGTTAGTGTTGAAAAAACACTTTTCGCACTTGTGTTAGTGTTGAAAAACCACTTTTCGCACTTGTGTTGGTGCAGGAAACCACTTTTGCACTTGTATTAGTGTGGAAAAAACACTTTTTGCACTTGTGATAGTGTTGAAAACCACTTTTCGCACTTGTGTTAGTGTTGAAAAACCACTTTTCGCACTTGTGTTAGTGTTGAAAAACCACCTTTCGCACTTGTGTTGGTGCAGGAAACCACTTTTGCACTTGTATTAGTGTGGAAAAACCACTTTTCGCACTTGTGTTAGTGTTGAAAAACCACTTTTCGCACTTGTGTTAGTGTTGAAAAACCACTTTTCGCACTTGTGTTGGTGCAGGAAACCACTTTTGCACTTGTATTAGTGTGGAAAAAACACTTTTCGCACTTATGTTAGTATTGAAAAACCACTTTTCGCACTTGTGTTGGTGCAGGAAACCACTTTTGCACTTGTATTAGTGTGGAAAAAACACTTTTTGCACTTGTGATAGTGTTGAAAAACCAGTTTTCGCACTTGTGTTAGTGTTGAAAAACCACTTTTCGCACTTGTGTTGGTGCATGAAACCACTTTTGCACTTGTATTAGTGTGGAAAAACCACTTTTCGCACTTGTGTTGGTGCAGGAAACCACTTTTGCACTTGGATTAGTGTGGAAAAAACACTTTTTGCACTTGTGATAGTGTTGAAAAACCACTTTTCGCACTTGTGTTAGTGTTGAAAAACCACTTTTCACACTTGTGTTAGTGTTGAAAAACCACCTTTCGCACTTGTGTTGGTGCAGGAAACCACTTTTGCACTTGTATTAGTGTGGAAAAACCACTTTTCGCACTTGTGTTAGTGTTGAAAAACCACTTTTCGCACTTGTGTTAGTGTTGAAAAACCACTTTTCGCACTTGTGTTGGTGCAGGAAACCACTTTTGCACTTGTATTAGTGTGGAAAAAACACTTTTCGCACTTATGTTAGTATTGAAAAACCACTTTTCGCACTTGTGTTGGTGCAGGAAACCACTTTTGCACTTGTATTAGTGTGGAAAAAACACTTTTTGCACTTGTGATAGTGGAAAAACCAGTTTTCGCACTTGTGTTAGTGTTGAAAAACCACTTTTCGCACTTGTGTTGGTGCATGAAACCACTTTTGCACTTGTATTAGTGTGGAAAAACCACTTTTCGCACTTGTGTTGGTGCAGGAAACCACTTTTGCACTTGGATTAGTGTGGAAAAACCACTTTTCGCACTTGTGTTAATGTTGAAAAACCACTTTTTGCACTTGTGTTAGTGTTGAAAAAACCACTTTTCGCACCTGTGTTGGTGCAGGAAACCACTTTTGCACTTGTATTAGTGTGGAAAAAACACTTTTTGCACCTGTGATAGTGTTGAAAAACCACTTTTCGCACTTGTGTTAGTGTTGAAAAAACCACTTTTCGCACTTGTGTTAGTGTTGAAAAACCACTTTTCGCACTTGTGTTGGTGCAGGAAACCACTTTTGCACTTGTATTAGTATGGAAAAATCACTTTTCGCACTTGTGTTAGTGTTGAAAAACCACTTTTTGCACTTGTGTTAGTGTTGAAAAACCACTTTTCGCACTTGTGTTAGTGTTGAAAAACCACTTTTCGCACTTGTGTTGGTGCAGGAAACCACTTTTGCACTTGGATTAGTGTGGAAAAAACACTTTTTGCACTTGTGATAGTGTTGAAAAACCACTTTTCGCACTTGTGTTAGTGTTGAAAAACCACTTTTCACACTTGTGTTAGTGTTGAAAAACCACCTTTCGCACTTGTGTTGGTGCAGGAAACCACTTTTGCACTTGTATTAGTGTGGAAAAACCACTTTTCGCACTTGTGTTAGTGTTGAAAAACCACTTTTCGCACTTGTGTTAGTGTTGAAAAACCACTTTTCGCACTTGTGTTGGTGCAGGAAACCACTTTTGCACTTGTATTAGTGTGGAAAAAACACTTTTCGCACTTATGTTAGTATTGAAAAACCACTTTTCGCACTTGTGTTGGTGCAGGAAACCACTTTTGCACTTGTATTAGTGTGGAAAAAACACTTTTTGCACTTGTGATAGTGTTGAAAAACCAGTTTTCGCACTTGTGTTAGTGTTGAAAAACCACTTTTCGCACTTGTGTTGGTGCATGAAACCACTTTTGCACTTGTATTAGTGTGGAAAAACCACTTTTCGCACTTGTGTTGGTGCAGGAAACCACTTTTGCACTTGGATTAGTGTGGAAAAACCACTTTTCGCACTTGTGTTAATGTTGAAAAACCACTTTTTGCACTTGTGTTAGTGTTGAAAAACCACTTTTCGCACCTGTGTTGGTGCAGGAAACCACTTTTGCACTTGTATTAGTGTGGAAAAAACACTTTTTGCACCTGTGATAGTGTTGAAAAACCACTTTTCGCACTTGTGTTAGTGTTGAAAAACCACTTTTCGCACTTGTGTTAGTGTTGAAAAACCACTTTTCGCACTTGTGTTGGTGCAGGAAACCACTTTTGCACTTGTATTAGTATGGAAAAATCACTTTTCGCACTTGTGTTAGTGTTGAAAAACCACTTTTTGCACTTGTGTTAGTGTTGAAAAACCACTTTTCGCACTTGTGTTAGTGTTGAAAAACCACTTTTCGCACTTGTGTTGGTGCAGGAAACCACTTTTGCACTTGTATTAGTATGGAAAAATCACTTTTCGCACTTGTGTTAGTGTTGAAAAACCACTTTTTGCACTTGTGTTAGTGTTGAAAAACCACTTTTCGCACTTGTGTTAGTGTTGAAAAACCACTTTTCGCACTTGTATTAGTTTGGAAAAACCACTTTTCGCACTTGTGTTAGTGTTGAAAAACCACTTTTTGCACTTGTGATAGTGTTGAAAAACCACTTTTCGCACTTGTGTTGGTGCAGGTAACCACTTTTGCACTTGTATTAGTGTGGAAAAAACACTTTTTGCACTTGTGATAGTTTTGAAAAACCACTTTTCGCACTTGTGTTATTGTTGAAAAACCACTTTTCGCACTTGTGTTAGTGTTGAAAAACCACTTTTCGCGCTGTGTTGGTGCAGGAAACCACTTTTCCACTTGTATTAGTGTTGAAAAACCACTTTTCGCACTTGTGTTAGTGTTGAAAAACCACTTTTCGCGCTGTGTTGGTGCAGGAAACCACTTTTGCACTTGTATTAGTGTGGAAAAACCACTTTTTGCACTTGTGTTAGTGTTGAAAAACCACTTTTCGCACTTGTGTTAGTGTTGAAAAACCACTTTTCGCACTTGTGTTGGTGCAGGAAACCACTTTTGCACTTGTATTAGTGTGGGAAAAACACTTTTTGCACTTGTGATAGTGTTGAAAAACCACTTTTCGCACTTGTGTTAGTGTTGAAAAAACACTTTTCGCGCTTGTGTTAGTGTTGAAAAACCACTTTTCGCACTTGTGTTAGTGTTGAAAAACCACTTTTCGCACTTGTGTTGGTGCAGGAAACCACTTTTGCACTTGTATTAGTGTGGAAAAACCACTTTTCGCACTTGTGTTAGTGTTGAAAAACCACTTTTCGCACTTGTGTTGGTGCAGGAAACCACTTTTGCACTTGTATTAGTGTGGAAAAAACACTTTTTGCACTTGTGATGGTGTTGAAAAACCACTTTTCGCACTTGTGTTAGTGTTGAAAAACCACTTTTCGCACTTGTGTTAGTGTTGAAAAACCACTTTTCGCACTTGTGTTAGTGTTGAAAAACCACTTTTGGCACTTGTGTTGGTGCAGGAAACCACTTTTGCACTTGTATTAGTGTGGAAAAACCACTTTTCGCACTTGTGTTAGTGTTGAAAAACCACTTTTCGCACTTGTGTTGGTGCAGGAAACCACTTTTGCACTTGTATTAGTGTGGAAAAAACACTTTTTGCACTTGTGATAGTGTTGAAAAACCACTTTTCGCACTTGTGTTAGTGTTGAAAAACCACTTTTCGCACTTGTGTTGGTGCAGGAACCCACTTTTGCACTTGTATTAGTGTGGAAAAAACACTTTTGGCACTTGTGATAGTGTTGAAAAACCACTTTTCGCACGTGTGTTGGTGCAGGAAACCACTTTTGCACTTGTATTAGTGTGGAAAAAACACTTTTTGCACTTGTGATAGTGTTGAAAAACCACTTTTCGCACTTGTGTTAGTGTTGAAAAACCACTTTTCGCACTTGTGTTGGTGCAGGAAACCACTTTTGCACTTGTATTAGTGTGGAAAAAACACTTTTTGCACTTGTGATAGTGTTGAAAAACCACTTTTCGCACTTGTGTTAGTGTTGAAAATCTACTTTTCACACTTGTGTTAGTGTTGAAAAAACACTTTTCGCACTTGTGTTAGTGTTGAAAAACCACTTTTCGCACTTGTGTTGGTGCAGGAAACCACTTTTGCACTTGTATTAGTGTGGAAAAAACACTTTTTGCACTTGTGATAGTGTTGAAAAACCACTTTTCGCACTTGTGTTAGTGTTGAAAAACCACTTTTCGCACTTGTGTTAGTGTTGAAAAACCACCTTTCGCACTTGTGTTGGTGCAGGAAACCACTTTTGCACTTGTATTAGTGTGGAAAAACCACTTTTCGCACTTGTGTTAGTGTTGAAAAACCACTTTTCGCACTTGTGTTAGTGTTGAAAAACCACTTTTCGCACTTGTGTTGGTGCAGGAAACCACTTTTGCACTTGTATTAGTGTGGAAAAAACACTTTTCGCACTTATGTTAGTATTGAAAAACCACTTTTCGCACTTGTGTTGGTGCAGGAAACCACTTTTGCACTTGTATTAGTGTGGAAAAAACACTTTTTGCACTTGTGATAGTGTTGAAAAACCAGTTTTCGCACTTGTGTTAGTGTTGAAAAACCACTTTTCGCACTTGTGTTGGTGCATGAAACCACTTTTGCACTTGTATTAGTGTGGAAAAACCACTTTTCGCACTTGTGTTGGTGCAGGAAACCACTTTTGCACTTGGATTAGTGTGGAAAAAACACTTTTTGCACTTGTGATAGTGTTGAAAAACCACTTTTCGCACTTGTGTTAGTGTTGAAAAACCACTTTTCACACTTGTGTTAGTGTTGAAAAACCACCTTTCGCACTTGTGTTGGTGCAGGAAACCACTTTTGCACCTGTATTAGTGTGGAAAAACCACTTTTCGCACTTGTGTTAGTGTTGAAAAACCACTTTTCGCACTTGTGTTAGTGTTGAAAAACCACTTTTCGCACTTGTGTTGGTGCAGGAAACCACTTTTGCACTTGTATTAGTGTGGAAAAAACACTTTTCGCACTTATGTTAGTATTGAAAAACCACTTTTCGCACTTGTGTTGGTGCAGGAAACCACTTTTGCACTTGTATTAGTGTGGAAAAAACACTTTTTGCACTTGTGATAGTGTTGAAAAACCAGTTTTCGCACTTGTGTTAGTGTTGAAAAACCACTTTTCGCACTTGTGTTGGTGCATGAAACCACTTTTGCACTTGTATTAGTGTGGAAAAACCACTTTTCGCACTTGTGTTGGTGCAGGAAACCACTTTTGCACTTGGATTAGTGTGGAAAAACCACTTTTCGCACTTGTGTTAATGTTGAAAAACCACTTTTTGCACTTGTGTTAGTGTTGAAAAACCACTTTTCGCACCTGTGTTGGTGCAGGAAACCACTTTTGCACTTGTATTAGTGTGGAAAAAACACTTTTTGCACCTGTGATAGTGTTGAAAAACCACTTTTCGCACTTGTGTTAGTGTTGAAAAACCACTTTTCGCACTTGTCTTGGTGCAGGAAACCACTTTTGCACTTGTATTAGTGTGGAAAAACCACTTTTCGCACTTGTGTTAGTGTTGAAAAACCACTTTTCGCACTTGTGTTAGTGTTGAAAAACCACTTTTCGCACTTGTGTTAGTGTTGAAAAACCACTTTTCGCACTTGTGTTGGTGCAGGAAACCACTTTTGCACTTGTATTAGTGTGGAAAAAACACTTTTTGCACTTGTGATAGTGTTGAAAAACCACTTTTCGCACTTGTGTTAGTGTTGAAAAACCACTTTTCGCACTTGTGTTGGTGCAGGAAACCACTTTTGCACTTGTATTAGTGTAGAAAAAACACTTTTTGCACTTGTGATAGTGTTGAAAAACCACTTTTCGCACTTGTGTTAGTGTTGAAAAACCACTTTTCGCACTTGTGTTGGTGCAGGAAACCACTTTTGCACTTGTATTAGTGTGGAAAAAACCACTTTTCGCACTTGTGTTAGTGTTGAAAAACCACTTTTCGCACTTGTGTTAGTGTTGAAAAACCACTTTTCGCACTTGTGTTGGTGCAGGAAACCACTTTTGCACTTGTATTAGTGTGGAAAAAACACTTTTCGCACTTGTGTTAGTGTTGATAAACCACTTTTCGCACTTGAGTTAGTGTTGAAAAACCACTTTTCGCACTTGTGTTGGTGCAGGAAACCACTTTTGCACTTGTATTAGTGTGGAAAAACCACTTTTTGCACTTGTGATAGTGTTGAAAAACCACTTTTCGCACTTGTGTTAGTGTTGAAAAACCACTTTTCGCACTTGTGTTTGTGTTGAAAAACCAATTTTTGCACTTGTGTTAGTGTTGAAAAACCACTTTTCGCACTTGTGTTGGTGCAGGAAACCACTTTTCGCACTTGTAGTAGTGTGGAAAAACACTTTTCGCACTTGTGTTTGGCTTGAAAAACCACTTTTTGCACTTGTGTTAGTGTTGAAAAACCACTTTTCGCACTTGTGTTGGTGCAGGAAACCACTTTTCGCACTTGTGTTGGTGCAGGAAACCACTTTTGCACTTGTATTAGTGTGGAAAAACCACTTTTTGCACTTGTGTTAGTGTTGAAAAACCACTTTTCGCACTTGTGTTAGTGTTGAAAAACCACTTTTCGCACTTGTGTTGGTGCAGGAAACCACTTTTGCACTTGTATTAGTGTGGGAAAAACACTTTTTGCACTTGTGATAGTGTTGAAAAACCACTTTTCGCACTTGTGTTAGTGTTGAAAAAACACTTTTCGCGCTTGTGTTAGTGTTGAAAAACCACTTTTCGCACTTGTGTTAGTGTTGAAAAACCACTTTTCGCACTTGTGTTGGTGCAGGAAACCACTTTTGCACTTGTATTAGTGTGGAAAAACCACTTTTCGCACTTGTGTTAGTGTTGAAAAACCACTTTTCGCACTTGTGTTAGTGTTGAAAAACCACTTTTCGCACTTGTGTTGATGCAGTAAACCACTTTTGCACTTGTAGTAGTGTGGAAAAAACACTTTTTGCACTTGTGATAGTGTTGAAAAACCACTTTTCGCACTCGTGTTAGTGTTGAAAAACCACTTTTCGCACTTGTGTTAGTGTTGAAAAACCACCTTTCGCACTTGTGTTGGTGCAGGAAACCACTTTTACACTTGTATTAGTGTGGAAAAACCACCTTTCGCACTTGTGTTAGTGTTGAAAAACCACTTTTCGCACTTGTGTTAGTGTTGAAAAACCACTTTTCGCACTTGTGTTGGTGCAGGAAACCACTTTTGCACTTGTATTAGTGTGGAAAAAACACTTTTCGCACTTGTGTTAGTGTTGAAAAACCACTTTTCACACTTGTGTTGGTGCAGGAAACCACTTTTGCACTTGTATTAGTGTGGAAAAACCACTTTTCGCACTTGTGTTGGTGCAGGAAACCACTTTTGCACTTGTATTAGTGTGGAAAAACCACTTTTCGCACTTGTGTTAGTGTTGAAAAATGACTTTTTGCACTTGTGTTAGTGTTGAAAAACCACTTTTCGCACCTGTGTTAGTGCAGGAAACCACTTTTGCACTTGTATTAGTGTGGAAAAAACACTTTTTGCACTTGTGATAGTGTTGAAAAACCACTTTTCGCACTTGTGTTAGTGTTGAAAAACCACGTTTCGCACTTGTCTTGGTGCAGGAAACCACTTTTGCACTTGTATTAGTGTGGAAAACCACTTTTCGCACTTGTGTTAGTGTTGAAAAACCACTTTTTCGCACTTGTGTTAGTGTTGAAAAACCACTTTTAGCACTTGTGTTAGTGTTGAAAAACCACTTTTCGCACTTGTGTTGGTGCAGGAAACCACTTTTGCACTTGTATTAGTGTAGAAAAAACACTTTTTGCACTTGTGATAGTGTTGAAAAACCACTTTTCGCACTTTTGTTAGTGTTGAAAAACCACTTTTCGCACTTGTGTTGGTGCAGGAAACCACTTTTGCACTTGTATTAGTGTAGAAAAAACACTTTTTGCCCTTGTGATAGTGTTGAAAAACCACTTTTCGCACTTGTGTTAGTGTTGAAAAACCACTTTTCGCACTTGTGTTGGTGCAGGAAACCACTTTTGCACTTGTATTAGTGTGGAAAAACCACTTTTCGCACTTGTGTTAGTGTTGAAAAACCACTTTTCGCACTTGTGTTGGTACAGGAAACCACTTTTGCACTTGTATTAGTGTGGAAAAAACACTTTTCGCACTTGTGTTAGTGTTGATAAACCACTTTTCGCACTTGTGTTAGTGTTGAAAAACCACTTTTCGCACTTGTGTTGGTGCAGGAAACCACTTTTGCACTTGTATTAGTGTGGAAAAAACACTTTTTGCACTTGTGATAGTGTTGAAAAACCACTTTTCGCACTTGAGTTAGTGTTGAAAAACCACTTTTCGCACTTGTGTTGGTGCAGGAAACCACTTTTGCACTTGTATTAGTGTGGAAAAACCACTTTTCGCACTTGTGTTAGTGTTGAAAAACCACTTTTCGCACTTGTGTTAGTGTTGAAAAACCACTTTTCGCACTTGTGATAGTGTTGAAAAACCACTTTTCGCACTTGTATTAGTGTGGAAAAAACACTTTTTGCACTTGTGATAGTGTTGAAAAACCACTTTTCGCACTTGTCTTAGTGTTGAAAAACCACTTTTCGCACTTGTGTTTGTGTTGAAAAACCACTTTTTGCACTTGTGTTAGTGTTGAAAAACCACTTTTCGCACTTGTGTTGGTGCAGGAAAACACTTTTCGCACTTGTAGTAGTGTGGAAAAACACTTTTCGCACTTGTGTTAGTGTTGAAAAACCACTTTTCGCACTTGTGTTAGTGTTGAAAACCACATTTCGCACTTGTGTTGGTGCAGGAAACCACTTTTGCACTTGTATTAGTGTGGGAAAAACACTTTTTGCACTTGTGATAGTGTTGAAAAACCACTTTTCGCACTTGTGTTAGTGTTGAAAAACCACTTTTCGCACTTGTGTTGGGGCAGGAAACCACTTGTGCACTTGTGTTTGTGTGGAAAAAACACTTTTTGTACTTGTGATAGTGTTGAAAAACCACTTTTCGCAATTGTGTTCGTGTTGAAAAACCATTTTTCGCACTTGTGATAGTGTTGAAAAACCACTTTTCGCACTTGTGTTGGTGCAGGTAACCACTTTTGCACTTGTATTAGTGTGGAAAAAACACTTTTCGCACTTATGTTATTATTGAAAAACCACTTTTCGCACTTGTGTTAGTGTTGAAAAACCACTTTTCGCACTTATGTTAGTGTTGAAAAACCACTTTTCGCACTTGTGTTAGTGTTGAAAAACCACTTTTTGCACTTGTGATAGTGTTGAAAAACCACTTTTCGCACTTGTGTTGGTGCAGGAAACCACTTTTGCACTTGTATTAGTGTGGAAAAAACACTTTTTGCACTTGTGATAGTGTTGAAAAACCACTTTTCGCACTTGTGTTAGTGTTGAAAAACCACTTTTCGCACTTGTGTTGGTGCAGGAAACCACTTTTGCACTTGTATTAGTATGGAAAAATGACTTTTCGCACTTGTGTTAGTGTTGAAAAACCACTTTTCGCACTTGTGTTAGTGTTGAAAAACCACTTTTCGCACTTGTATTAGTATGGAAAAATCACTTTTCGCACTTGTGTTAGTGTTGAAAAACCACTTTTGCACTTGTATTAGTGTGGAAAAAACACTTTTCGCACTTGTGTTAGTGTTGATAAACCACTTTTCGCACTTGTGTTAGTGTTGAAAAACCACTTTTCGCACTTGTGTTGGTGCAGGAAACCACTTTTGCACTTGTATTAGTGTGGAAAAAACACTTTTTGCACTTGTGATAGTGTTGAAAAACCACTTTTCGCACTTGAGTTAGTGTTGAAAAACCACTTTTCGCACTTGTGTTGGTGCAGGAAACCACTTTTGCACTTGTATTAGTGTGGAAAAACCACTTTTCGCACTTGTGTTAGTGTTGAAAAACCACTTTTCGCACTTGTGTTAGTGTTGAAAAACCACTTTTCGCACTTGTGATAGTGTTGAAAAACCACTTTTCGCACTTGTATTAGTGTGGAAAAACCACTTTTTGCACTTGTGATAGTGTTGAAAAACCACTTTTTGCACTTGTGATAGTGTTGAAAAACCACTTTTCGCACTTGTGTTGGTGCAGGAAACCACTTTTGCACTTGTATTAGTGTGGAAAAAACACTTTTTGCACTTGTGATAGTGTTGAAAAACCACTTTTCACACTTGTGTTAGTGTTGAAAAACCACTTTTCGCACTTGTGTTGGTGCAGGAAACCACTTTTGCACTTGTATTAGTATGGAAAAATCACTTTTCGCACTTGTGTTAGTGTTGAAAAACCACTTTTCGCACTTGTGTTAGTGTTGAAAAACCACTTTTCGCACTTGTGTTAGTGTTGAAAAACCACTTTTCGCACTTGTATTAGTTTGGAAAAACCACTTTTCGCACTTGTGTTAGTGTTGAAAAACCACTTTTTGCACTTGTGATAGTGTTGAAAAACCACTTTTCGCACTTGTGTTGGTGCAGGTAACCACTTTTGCACTTGTATTAGTGTGGAAAAAACACTTTTTGCACTTGTGATAGTGTTGAAAAACCACTTTTCGCACTTGTGTTATTGTTGAAAAACCACTTTTCGCACTTGTGTTGGTTCAGGAAACCACTTTTTGCACTTGTGTTAGTGTTGAAAAACCACTTTTCGCACTTGTGTTAGTGTTGAAAAACCACTTTTCGCACTTGTGTTTGTGCAGGAAACCACTTTTGCACTTGTATTAGTGTGGGAAAAACACTTTTTGCACTTGTGATAGTGTTGAAAAACCACTTTTCGCACTTGTATTAGTGTTGAAAAAACACTTTTCGCGCTTGTGTTAGTGTTGAAAAACCACTTTTCGCACTTGTGTTAGTGTTGAAAAACCACTTTTCGCACTTGTGTTGGTGCAGGAAACCACTTTTGCACTTGTATTAGTGTGGAAAAAACCACTTTTCGCACTTGTGTTAGTGTTCAAAAACCACTTTTCGCACTTGTGTTAGTGTTGAAAAACCACTTTTCGCACTTGTGTTGATGCAGTAAACCACTTTTGCACTTGTATTAATGTGGGAAAAAACACTTTTTGCACTTGTGGTAGTGTTGAAAAACCACTTTTCGCACTTGTGTTAGTGTTGAAAAACCACTTTTCGCACTTGTGTTGGTGCAGGAAACCACTTTTGCACTTGTATTAGTGTGGAAAAACCACTTTTCGCACTTGTGTTAGTGTTGAAAAACTACTTTTCGCGCTTGTGTTAGTGTTGAAAAACCACTTTTCGCACTTGTGTTGGTGCAGGAAACCACTTTTGCACTTGTATTAGCGTGGAAAAACCACTTTTCGCACTTGTGATAGTGTCGAAAAACCACTTTTCGCACTTGTGTTAGTGTTGAAAAACCACTTTTCGCACTTGTGTTAGTGTTGAAAAACCACTTTTCGCACTTGTGTTAGTGTTGAAAAACCACTTTTTGCACTTGTTTTAGTGTTGAAAAACCACTTTTCGCACTTGTGTTGGTGCAGGAAACCACTTTTGCACTTGTATTAGTGTGGAAAAAACACTTTTTGCACTTGTGATAGTGTTGAAAAACCACTTTTCGCACTTGTGTTCGTGTTGAAAAACCACTTTTCGCACTTGTGTTGGTGCAGGAAACCACTTTTGCACTTGTATTAGTATGGAAAAATCACTTTTCGCACTTGTGTTAGTGTTGAAAAACCACTTTTCGCACTTGTGTTAGTGTTGAAAAACCACTTTTTGCACTTGTGTTAGTGTTGAAAAACCACTTTTCGCACTTGTATTAGTTTGGAAAAACCACTTTTCGCACTTGTATTGGTTTGGAAAAACCACTTTTCGCACTTGTGTTAGTGTTGAAAAACCACTTTTTGCACTTGTGATAGTGTTGAAAAACCACTTTTCGCACTTGTGTTGGTGCAGGTAACCACTTTTGCACTTGTATTAGTGTGGAAAAAACACTTTTTGCACTTGTGATAGTGTTGAAAAACCACTTTTCGCACTTGTGTTATTGTTGAAAAACCACTTTTCGCACTTGTGTTGGTTCAGGAAAGCACTTTTCCACTTGTATTAGTGTTGAAAAACCACTTTTCACACTTGTGTTAGTGTTGAAAAACCACTTTTCGCGCTTGTGTTGGTGCAGGAAACCACTTTTGCACTTGTATTAGTGTGGAAAAACCACTTTTCGCACTTGTGTTAGTGTTCAAAAACCACTTTTCGCACTTGTGTTAGTGTTGAAAAACCACTTTTCGCACTTGTGTTGATGCAGTAAACCACTTTTGCACTTGTATTAGTGTGGGAAAAAATACTTTTTGCACTTGTGGTAGTGTTGAAAAATCACTTTTCGCACTTGTGTTAGTGTTGAAAAACCACTTTTCGCACTTGTGTTGGTGCAGGAAACCACTTTTGCACTTGTATTAGTGTGGAAAAACCACTTTTCGAACTTGTGTTAGTGTTGAAAAACTACTTTTCGCACTTGTGTTAGTGTTGAAAAACCACTTTTCGCACTTATGTTAGTGTTGAAAAACCACTTTTCGCACTTGTGTTAGTGTTGAAAAACCACTTTTTGCACTTGTGATAGTGTTGAAAAACCACTTTTCGCACTTGTGTTGGTGCAGGAAACCACTTTTGCACTTGTATTAGTGTGGAAAAAACACTTTTTGCACTTGTGATAGTGTTGAAAAACCACTTTTCGCACTTGTGTTAGTGTTGAAAAACCACTTTTCGCACTTGTATTGGTGCAGGAAACCACTTTTGCACTTGTATTAGTATGGAAAAATGACTTTTCGCACTTGTGTTAGTGTTGAAAAACCACTTTTCGCACTTGTGTTAGTGTTGAAAAACCACTTTTCGCACTTGTATTAGTATGGAAAAATCACTTTTCGCACTTGTGTTAGTGTTGAAAACCACTTTTGCACTTGTATTAGTGTGGAAAAAACACTTTTCGCACTTGTGTTAGTGTTGATAAACCACTTTTCGCACTTGTGTTAGTGTTGAAAAACCACTTTTCGCACTTGTGTTGGTGCAGGAAACCACTTTTGCACTTGTATTAGTGTGGAAAAAACACTTTTTGCACTTGTGATAGTGTTGAAAAACCACTTTTCGCACTTGAGTTAGTGTTGAAAAACCACTTTTCGCACTTGTGTTGGTGCAGGAAACCACTTTTGCACTTGTATTAGTGTGAAAAAACCACTTTTCGCACTTGTGTTAGTGTTGAAAAACCACTTTTCGCACTTGTGTTAGTGTTGAAAAACCACTTTTCGCACTTGTGATAGTGTTGAAAAACCACTTTTCGCACTTGTATTAGTGTGGAAAAACCACTTTTTGCACTTGTGATAGTGTTGAAAAACCACTTTTTGCACTTGTGATAGTGTTGAAAAACCACTTTTCGCACTTGTGTTGGTGCAGGAAACCACTTTTGCACTTGTATTAGTGTGGAAAAAACACTTTTTGCACTTGTGATAGTGTTGAAAAACCACTTTTCGCACTTGTGTTAGTGTTGAAAAACCACTTTTCGCACTTGTGTTGGTGCAGGAAACCACTTTTGCACTTGTATTAGTGTGGAAAAACCACTTTTTGCACTTGTGTTAGTGTTGAAAAACCACTTTTCGCACTTGTGTTAGTGTTGAAAAACCACTTTTCGCACTTGTGTTTGTGCAGGAAACCACTTTTGCACTTGTATTAGTGTGGGAAAAACACTTTTTGCACTTGTGATAGTGTTGAAAAACCACTTTTCGCACTTGTGTTAGTGTTGAAAAAACACTTTTCGTGCTTGTGTTAGTGTTGAAAAACCACTTTTTGCACTTGTGTTAGTGTTGAAAAACCACTTTTCGCACTTGTGTTGGTGCAGGAAACCACTTTTGCACTTGTATTAGTGTGGAAAAAACCACTTTTCGCACTTGTGTTAGTGTTCAAAAACCACTTTTCGCACTTGTGTTAGTGTTGAAAAACCACTTTTCGCACTTGTGTTGATGCAGTAAACCACTTTTGCACTTGTATTAATGTGGGAAAAAACACTTTTTGCACTTGTGGTAGTGTTGAAAAACCACTTTTCGCACTTGTGTTAGTGTTGAAAAACCACTTTTCGCACTTGTGTTGGTGCAGGAAACCACTTTTGCACTTGTATTAGTGTGGAAAAACCACTTTTCGCACTTGTGTTAGTGTTGAAAAACTACTTTTCGCGCTTGTGTTAGTGTTGAAAAACCACTTTTCGCACTTGTGTTGGTGCAGGAAACCACTTTTGCACTTGTATTAGCGTGGAAAAACCACTTTTCGCACTTGTGATAGTGTTGAAAAAGCACTTTTCGCACTTGTGTTAGTGTTGAAAAACCACTTTTCGCACTTGTGTTAGTGTTGAAAAAAACCACTTTTTGCACTTGTTTTAGTGTTGAAAAACCACTTTTCGCACTTGTGTTGGTGCAGGAAACCACTTTTGCACTTGTATTAGTGTGGAAAAAACACTTTTTGCACTTGTGATAGTGTTGAAAAACCACTTTTCGCACTTGTGTTCGTGTTGAAAAACCACTTTTCGCACTTGTGTTGGTGCAGGAAACCACTTTTGCACTTGTATTAGTATGGAAAAATCACTTTTCGCACTTGTGTTAGTGTTGAAAAACCACTTTTCGCACTTGTGTTAGTGTTGAAAAACCACTTTTCGCACTTGTGTTAGTGTTGAAAAACCACTTTTCGCACTTGTATTAGTTTGGAAAAACCACTTTTCGCACTTGTATTAGTTTGGAAAAACACTTTTCGCACTTGTGTTAGTGTTGAAAAACCACTTTTTGCACTTGTGATAGTGTTGAAAAACCACTTTTCGCACTTGTGTTGGTGCAGGTAACCACTTTTGCACTTGTATTAGTGTGGAAAAAACACTTTTTGCACTTGTGATAGTGTTGAAAAACCACTTTTCGCACTTGTGTTATTGTTGAAAAACCACTTTTCGCACTTGTGTTGGTTCAGGAAACCACTTTTCCACTTGTATTAGTGTTGAAAAACCACTTTTCACACTTGTGTTAGTGTTGAAAAACCACTTTTCGCGCTTGTGTTGGTGCAGGAAACCACTTTTGCACTTGTATTAGTGTGGAAAAACCACTTTTTGCACTTGTGTTAGTGTTGAAAAACCACTTTTCGCACTTGTGTTAGTGTTGAAAAACCACTTTTCGCACTTGTGTTGGTGCAGGAAACCACTTTTGCACTTGTATTAGTGTGGGAAAAACACTTTTTGCACTTGTGATAGTGTTGAAAAACTACTTTTCGCACTTGTGTTAGTGTTGAAAAACCACTTTTCGCACTTGTGTTAGTGTTGAAAAACCACTTTTCGCACTTGTGTTGGTGCAGGAAACCACTTTTGCACTTGTATTAGTGTGGAAAAACCACTTTTCGCAATTGTGTTAGTGTTGAAAAACCACTTTTCGCACTTGTGTTGGTGCAGGAAACCACTTTTGCACTTGTATTAGTGTGGAAAAAACACTTTTTGCACTTGTGATGGTGTTGAAAAACCACTTTTCGCACTTGTGTTAGTGTTGAAAAACCACTTTTCGCACTTGTGTTAGTGTTGAAAAACCACTTTTCGCACTTGTGTTAGTGTTGAAAAACCACTTTTGGCACTTGTGTTGGTGCAGGAAACCACTTTTGCACTTGTATTAGTGTGGAAAAACCACTTTTCGCACTTGTGTTAGTGTTGAAAAACCACTTTTCGCACTTGTGTTGGTGCAGGAAACCACTTTTGCACTTGTATTAGTGTTGAAAAAACACTTTTTGCACTTGTGATAGTGTTGAAAAACCACTTTTCGCACTTGTGTTAGTGTTGAAAAACCACTTTTCGCACTTGTGTTGGTGCAGGAAACCACTTTTGCACTTGTATTAGTGTGGAAAAAACAGTTTTGGCACTTGTGATAGTGTTGAAAAACCACTTTTCGCACGTGTGTTGGTGCAGGAAACCACTTTTGCACTTGTATTAGTGTGGAAAAAACACTTTTTGCACTTGTGATAGTGTTGAAAAGCACTTTTCGCACTTGTGTTAGTGTTGAAAAACCACTTTTCGCACTTGTGTTGGTGCAGGAAACCACTTTTGCACTTGTATTAGTGTGGAAAAAACACTTTTTGCACTTGTGATAGTGTTGAAAAACCACTTTTCGCACTTGTGTTAGTGTTGAAAATCTACTTTTCACACTTGTGTTAGTGTTGAAAAAACACTTTTCGCACTTGTGTTAGTGTTGAAAAACCACTTTTCGCACTTGTGTTGGTGCAGGAAACCACTTTTGCACTTGTATTAGTGTGGAAAAAACACTTTTTGCACTTGTGATAGTGTTGAAAAACCACTTTTCGCACTTGTGTTAGTGTTGAAAAACCACTTTTCGCACTTGTGTTAGTGTTGAAAAACCACCTTTCGCACTTGTGTTGGTGCAGGAAACCACTTTTGCACTTGTATTAGTGTGGAAAAACCACTTTTCGCACTTGTGTTAGTGTTGAAAAACCACTTTTCGCACTTGTGTTAGTGTTGAAAAACCACTTTTCGCACTTGTGTTGGTGCAGGAAACCACTTTTGCACTTGTATTAGTGTGGAAAAAACACTTTTCGCACTTATGTTAGTATTGAAAAACCACTTTTCGCACTTGTGTTGGTGCAGGAAACCACTTTTGCACTTGTATTAGTGTGGAAAAAACACTTTTTGCACTTGTGATAGTGTTGAAAAACCAGTTTTCGCACTTGTGTTAGTGTTGAAAAACCACTTTTCGCACTTGTATTGGTGCATGAAACCACTTTTGCACTTGTATTAGTGTGGAAAAACCACTTTTCGCACTTGTGTTGGTGCAGGAAACCACTTTTGCACTTGGATTAGTGTGGAAAAAACACTTTTTGCACTTGTGATAGTGTTGAAAAACCACTTTTCGCACTTGTGTTAGTGTTGAAAAACCACTTTTCGCACTTGTGTTAGTGTTGAAAAACCACCTTTCGCACTTGTGTTGGTGCAGGAAACCACTTTTGCACTTGTATTAGTGTGGAAAAACCACTTTTCGCTCTTGTGTTAGTGTTGAAAAACCACTTTTCGCACTTGTGTTAGTGTTGAAAAACCACTTTTCGCACTTGTGTTGGTGCAGGGAACCACTTTTGCACTTGTATTAGTGTGGAAAAAACACTTTTCGCACTTATGTTAGTATTGAAAAACCACTTTTCGCACTTGTGTTGGTGCAGGAAACCACTTTTGCACTTGTATTAGTGTGGAAAAAACACTTTTTGCACTTGTGATAGTGTTGAAAAACCAGTTTTCGCACTTGTGTTAGTGTTGAAAAACCACTTTTCGCACTTGTGTTGGTGCATGAAACCACTTTTGCACTTGTATTAGTGTGGAAAAACCACTTTTCGCACTTGTGTTGGTGCAGGAAACCACTTTTGCACTTGGATTAGTGTGGAAAAACCACTTTTCGCACTTGTGTTAATGTTGAAAAACCACTTTTTGCATTTGTGTTAGTGTTGAAAAACCACTTTTCGCACCTGTGTTGGTGCAGGAAACCACTTTTGCACTTGTATTAGTGTGGAAAAAACACTTTTTGCACCTGTGATAGTGTTGAAAAACCACTTTTCGCACTTGTGTTAGTGTTGAAAAACCACTTTTCGCACTTGTCTTGGTGCAGGAAACCACTTTTGCACTTGTATTAGTGTGGAAAAACCACTTTTCGCACTTGTGTTAGTGTTGAAAAACCACTTTTCGCACTTGTGTTAGTGTTGAAAAACCACTTTTCGCACTTGTGTTAGTGTTGAAAAACCACTTTTCGCACTTGTGTTGGTGCAGGAAACCACTTTTGCACTTGTATTAGTGTGGAAAAAACACTTTTTGCACTTGTGATAGTGTTGAAAAACCACTTTTCGCACTTGTGTTAGTGTTGAAAAACCACTTTTCGCACTTGTGTTGGTGCAGGAAACCACTTTTGCACTTGTATTAGTGTAGAAAAAACACTTTTTGCACTTGTGATAGTGTTGAAAAACCACTTTTCGCACTTGTGTTAGTGTTGAAACACCACTTTTCGCACTTGTGTTGGTGCAGGAAACCACTTTTTCACTTGTATTAGTGTGGAAAAACCACTTTTCGCACTTGTGTTAGTGTTGAAAAACCACTTTTCGCACTTGTGTTAGTGTTGAAAAACCACTTTTCGCACTTGTGTTGGTGCAGGAAACCACTTTTGCACTTGTATTAGTGTGGAAAAAACACTTTTCGCACTTGTGTTAGTGTTGATAAACCACTTTTCGCACTTGAGTTAGTGTTGAAAAACCACTTTTCGCACTTGTGTTGGTGCAGGAAACCACTTTTGCACTTGTATTAGTGTGGAAAAACCACTTTTTGCACTTGTGATAGTGTTGAAAAACCACTTTTCGCACTTGTGTTAGTGTTGAAAAACCACTTTTCGCACTTGTGTTTGTGTTGAAAAACCAATTTTTGCACTTGTGTTAGTGTTGAAAAACCACTTTTCGCACTTGCGTTGGTGCAGGAAACCACTTTTCGCACTTGTAGTAGTGTGGAAAAACACTTTTCGCACTTGTGTTTGTGTTGAAAAACCACTTTTCGCACTTGTGTTAGTGTTGAAAAACCACTTTTCGCACTTGTGTTGGTGCAGGAAACCACTTTTCGCACTTGTGTTGGTGCAGGAAACCACTTTTGCACTTGTATTAGTGTGGGAAAAACACTTTTTGCACTTGTGTTAGTGTTGAAAAACCACTTTTTGCACTTGTGTTAGTGTTGAAAAACCACTTTTCGCACTTGTGTTGGTGCAGGAAACCACTTTTGCACTTGTATTAGTGTGGGAAAAACACTTTTTGCACTTGTGATAGTGTTGAAAAACCACTTTTCGCACTTGTGTTAGTGTTGAAAAAACACTTTTCGCGCTTGTGTTAGTGTTGAAAAACCACTTTTCGCACTTGTGTTAGTGTTGAAAAACCACTTTTCGCACTTGTGTTAGTGTTGAAAAACCACTTTTCGCACTTGTGATAGTGTTGAAAAACCACTTTTCGCACTTGTATTAGTGTGGAAAAACCACTTTTCGCACTTGTGATAGTGTTGAAAAACCACTTTTCGCACTTGTCTTAGTGTTGAAAAACCACTTTTCGCACTTGTGTTTGTGTTGAAAAACCACTTTTCGCACTTGTGTTAGTGTTGAAAAACCACTTTTCGCACTTGTGTTGGTGCAGGAAAACACTTTTCGCACTTGTAGTAGTGTGGAAAAACACTTTTCGCACTTGTGTTAGTGTTGAAAAACCACTTTTCGCACTTGTGTTAGTGTTGAAAACCACATTTCGCACTTGTGTTGGTGCAGGAAACCACTTTTGCACTTGTATTAGTGTGGGAAAAACACTTTTTGCACTTGTGATAGTGTTGAAAAACCACTTTTCGCACTTGTGTTAGTGTTGAAAAACCACTTTTCGCACTTGTGTTGGGGCAGGAAACCACTTGTGCACTTGTGTTTGTGTGGAAAAAACACTTTTTGTACTTGTGATAGTGTTGAAAAACCACTTTTCGCAATTGTGTTCGTGTTGAAAAACCATTTTTCGCACTTGTGATAGTGTTGAAAAACCACTTTTCGCACTTGTGTTGGTGCAGGTAACCACTTTTGCACTTGTATTAGTGTGGAAAAAACACTTTTCGCACTTATGTTATTATTGAAAAACCACTTTTCGCACTTGTGTTAGTGTTGAAAAACTACTTTTCGCACTTGTGTTGGTGCAGGAAACCACTTTTGCACTTGTATTATTCTGGAAAAACCACTTTTCGCACTTGTGTTAGTGTTCAAAAACCACTTTTCGCACTTGTGTTAGTGTTGAAAAACCACTTTTCGCACTTGTGTTGATGCAGTAAACCACTTTTGCACTTGTATTAGTGTGGGAAAAAACACTTTTTGCACTTGTGGTAGTGTTGAAAAATCACTTTTCGCACTTGTGTTAGTGTTGAAAAACCACTTTTCGCACTTGTGTTGGTGCAGGAAACCACTTTTGCACTTGTATTAGTGTGGAAAAACCACTTTTCGCACTTGTGTTAGTGTTGAAAAACTACTTTTCGCACTTGTGTTAGTGTTGAAAAACCACTTTTCGCACTTATGTTAGTGTTGAAAAACCACTTTTCGCACTTGTGTTAGTGTTGAAAAACCACTTTTTGCACTTGTGATAGTGTTGAAAAACCACTTTTCGCACTTGTGTTGGTGCAGGAAACCACTTTTGCACTTGTATTAGTGTGGAAAAAACACTTTTTGCACTTGTGATAGTGTTGAAAAACCACTTTTCGCACTTGTGTTAGTGTTGAAAAACCACTTTTCGCACTTGTGTTGGTGCAGGAAACCACTTTTGCACTTGTATTAGTATGGAAAAATGACTTTTCGCACTTGTGTTAGTGTTGAAAAACCACTTTTCGCACTTGTGTTAGTGTTGAAAAACCACTTTTCGCACTTGTATTAGTATGGAAAAATCACTTTTCGCACTTGTGTTAGTGTTGAAAAACCACTTTTGCACTTGTATTAGTGTGGAAAAAACACTTTTCGCACTTGTGTTAGTGTTGATAAACCACTTTTCGCACTTGTGTTAGTGTTGAAAAACCACTTTTCGCACTTGTGTTGGTGCAGGAAACCACTTTTGCACTTGTATTAGTGTGGAAAAAACACTTTTTGCACTTGTGATAGTGTTGAAAAACCACTTTTCGCACTTGAGTTAGTGTTGAAAAACCACTTTTCGCACTTGTGTTGGTGCAGGAAACCACTTTTGCACTTGTATTAGTGTGGAAAAACCACTTTTCGCACTTGTGTTAGTGTTGAAAAACCACTTTTCGCACTTGTGTTAGTGTTGAAAAACCACTTTTCGCACTTGTGATAGTGTTGAAAAACCACTTTTCGCACTTGTATTAGTGTGGAAAAACCACTTTTTGCACTTGTGATAGTGTTGAAAAACCACTTTTTGCACTTGTGATAGTGTTGAAAAACCACTTTTCGCACTTGTGTTGGTGCAGGAAACCACTTTTGCACTTGTATTAGTGTGGAAAAAACACTTTTTGCACTTGTGATAGTGTTGAAAAACCACTTTTCGCACTTGTGTTAGTGTTGAAAAACCACTTTTCGCACTTGTGTTGGTGCAGGAAACCACTTTTGCACTTGTATTAGTATGGAAAAATCACTTTTCGCACTTGTGTTAGTGTTGAAAAACCACTTTTCGCACTTGTGTTAGTGTTGAAAAACCACTTTTCGCACTTGTGTTAGTGTTGAAAAACCACTTTTCGCACTTGTATTAGTTTGGAAAAACCACTTTTCGCACTTGTGTTAGTGTTGAAAAACCACTTTTTGCACTTGTGATAGTGTTGAAAAACCACTGTTCGCACTTGTGTTGGTGCAGGTAACCACTTTTGCACTTGTATTAGTGTGGAAAAAACACTTTTTGCACTTGTGATATTGTTGAAAAACCACTTTTCGCACTTGTGTTATTGTTGAAAAACCACTTTTCGCACTTGTGTTGGTTCAGGAAACCACTTTTCCACTTGTATTAGTGTTGAAAAACCACTTTTCGCACTTGTGTTAGTGTTGAAAAACCACTTTTCGCACTTGTGTTGGTGCAGGAAACCACTTTTGCACTTGTATTAGTGTGGAAAAACCACTTTTTGCACTTGTGTTAGTGTTGAAAAACCACTTTTCGCACTTGTGTTAGTGTTGAAAAACCACTTTTCGCACTTGTGTTTGTGCAGGAAACCACTTTTGCACTTGTATTAGTGTGGGAAAAACACTTTTTGCACTTGTGATAGTGTTGAAAAACCACTTTTCGCACTTGTGTTAGTGTTGAAAAAACACTTTTCGCGCTTGTGTTAGTGTTGAAAAACCACTTTTCGCACTTGTGTTAGTGTTGAAAAACCACTTTTCGCACTTGTGTTGGTGCAGGAAACCACTTTTGCACTTGTATTAGTGTGGAAAAACCACTTTTCGCACTTGTGTTAGTGTTCAAAAACCACTTTTCGCACTTGTGTTAGTGTTGAAAAACCACTTTTCGCACTTGTGTTGATGCAGTAAACCACTTTTGCACTTGTATTAATGTGGGAAAAAACACTTTTTGCACTTGTGGTAGTGTTGAAAAACCACTTTTCGCACTTGTGTTAGTGTTGAAAAACCACTTTTCGCACATGTGTTGGTGCAGGAAACCACTTTTGTACTTGTATTAGTGTGGAAAAACCACTTTTCGCACTTGTGTTAGTGTTGAAAAACTACTTTTCGCGCTTGTGTTAGTGTTGAAAAACCACTTTTCGCACTTGTGTTGGTGCAGGAAACCACTTTTGCACTTGTATTAGCGTGGAAAAACCACTTTTCGCACTTGTGATAGTGTTGAAAAACCACTTTTCGCACTTGTGTTAGTGTTGAAAAACCACTTTTCGCACTTGTGTTAGTGTTGAAAAACCACTTTTTGCACTTGTTTTAGTGTTGAAAAACCACTTTTCGCACTTGTGTTGGTGCAGGAAACCACTTTTGCACTTGTATTAGTGTGGAAAAAACACTTTTTGCACTTGTGATAGTGTTGAAAAACCACTTTTCGCACTTGTGTTCGTGTTGAAAAACCACTTTTCGCACTTGTGTTGGTGCAGGAAACCACTTTTGCACTTGTATTAGTATGGAAAAATCACTTTTCGCACTTGTGTTAGTGTTGAAAAACCACTTTTCGCACTTGTGTTAGTGTTGAAAAACCACTTTTCGCACTTGTGTTAGTGTTGAAAAACCACTTTTCGCACTTGTATTAGTTTGGAAAAACCACTTTTCGCACTTGTATTAGTTTGGAAAAACCACTTTTCGCACTTGTGTTAGTGTTGAAAAACCACTTTTTGCACTTGTGATAGTGTTGAAAAACCACTTTTCGCACTTGTGTTGGTGCAGGTAACCACTTTTGCACTTGTATTAGTGTGGAAAAAACACTTTTTGCACTTGTGATAGTGTTGAAAAACCACTTTTCGCACTTGTGTTATTGTTGAAAAACCACTTTTCGCACTTGTGTTGGTTCAGGAAACCACTTTTCCACTTGTATTAGTGTTGAAAAACCACTTTTCGCACTTGTGTTATTGTTGAAAAACCACTTTTCGCGCTTGTGTTGGTGCAGGAAACCACTTTTGCACTTGTATTAGTGTGGAAAAACCACTTTTTGCACTTGTGTTAGTGTTGAAAAACCACTTTTCGCACTTGTGTTAGGGTTGAAAAACCACTTTTCGCACTTGTGTTGGTGCAGGAAACCACTTTTGCACTTGTATTAGTGTGGGAAAAACACTTTTTGCACTTGTGATAGTGTTGAAAAACCACTTTTCGCACTTGTGTTAGTGTTGAAAAAACACTTTTCGCGCTTGTGTTAGTGTTGAAAAACCACTTTTCGCACTTGTTTTAGTGTTGAAAAACCACTTTTCGCACTTGTGTTGGTGCAGGAAACCACTTTTGCACTTGTGTTGCACTTGTGATACTTGCACTTGTTGCACTTGCACTTGTGTTGCACTTGTGATAGTGTTGAAAAACCACTTTTCGCACTTGTGTTGGTGCAGGTAACCACTTTTGCAGTTGTATTAGTGTGGAAAAAACACTTTTTGCACTTGTGATAGTGTTGAAAAACCACTTTTCGCACTTGTGTTATTGTTGAAAAACCACTTTTCGCACTTGTGTTGGTTCAGGAAACCACTTTTTGCACTTGTGATAGTGTTGAAAAACCACTTTTCGCACTTGTGTTAGTGTTGAAAAACCACTTTTCGCACTTGTGTTGGTGCAGGAAACCACTTTTGCACTTGTATTAGTGTGGGAAAAACACTTTTTGCACTTGTGATAGTGTTGAAAAACCACTTTTCGCACTTGTGTTAGTGTTGAAAAAACACTTTTCGCGCTTGTGTTAGTGTTGAAAAACCACTTTTCACACTTGTGTTAGTGTTGAAAAACCACTTTTCGCACTTGTGTTGGTGCAGGAAACCACTTTTGCACTTGTATTAGTGTGGAAAAAACCACTTTTCGCACTTGTGTTAGTGTTGAAAAACCACTTTTCGCACTTGTGTTGGTGCAGGAAACCACTTTTGCACTTGTATTAGTGTGGAAAAAACACTTTTTGCACTTGTGATAGTGTTGAAAAACCACTTTTCGCACTTGTGTTAGTGTTGAAAAACCACTTTTCGCACTTGTGTTCGTGCAGGAAACCACTTTTGCACTTGTATTAGTATGGAAAAATCACTTTTCGCACTTGTGTTAGTGTTGAAAAACCACTTTTCGCACTTGTGTTAGTGTTGATAAACCACTTTTCGCACTTGTGTTAGTGTTGAAAAACCACTTTTCGCACTTGTATTAGTTTGGAAAAACCACTTTTCGCACTTGTGTTAGTGTTGAAAAACCACTTTTTGCACTTGTGATAGTGTTGAAAAACCACTTTTCGCACTTGTGTTGGTGCAGGTAACCACTTTTGCAGTTGTATTAGTGTGGAAAAAACACTTTTTGCACTTGTGATAGTGTTGAAAAACCACTTTTCGCACTTGTGTTATTGTTGAAAAACCACTTTTCGCACTTGTGTTGGTTCAGGAAACCACTTTTTGCACTTGTGATAGTGTTGAAAAACCACTTTTCGCACTTGTGTTAGTGTTGAAAAACCACTTTTCGCACTTGTGTTGGTGCAGGAAACCACTTTTGCACTTGTATTAGTGTGGGAAAAACACTTTTTGCACTTGTGATAGTGTTGAAAAACCACTTTTCGCACTTGTGTTAGTGTTGAAAAAACACTTTTCGCGCTTGTGTTAGTGTTGAAAAACCACTTTTCGCACTTGTGTTAGTGTTGAAAAACCACTTTTCGCACTTGTGTTGGTGCAGGAAACCACTTTTGCACTTCTATTAGTGTGGAAAAACCACTTTTCGCACTTGTGTTAGTGTTGAAAAACCACTTTTCGCACTTGTGTTGGTGCAGGAAACCACTTTTGCACTTGTGTTGCACTTGTGATACTTGCACTTGTTGCACTTGCACTTGTGTTGCACTTGTGATAGTGTTGAAAAACCACTTTTCGCACTTGTGTTGGTGCAGGTAACCACTTTTGCAGTTGTATTAGTGTGGAAAAAACACTTTTTGCACTTGTGATAGTGTTGAAAAACCACTTTTCGCACTTGTGTTATTGTTGAAAAACCACTTTTCGCACTTGTGTTGGTTCAGGAAACCACTTTTTGCACTTGTGATAGTGTTGAAAAACCACTTTTCGCACTTGTGTTAGTGTTGAAAAACCACTTTTCGCACTTGTGTTGGTGCAGGAAACCACTTTTGCACTTGTATTAGTGTGGGAAAAACACTTTTTGCACTTGTGATAGTGTTGAAAAACCACTTTTCGCACTTGTGTTAGTGTTGAAAAAACACTTTTCGCGCTTGTGTTAGTGTTGAAAAACCACTTTTCACACTTGTGTTAGTGTTGAAAAACCACTTTTCGCACTTGTGTTCGTGCAGGAAACCACTTTTGCACTTGTATTAGTATGGAAAAATCACTTTTCGCACTTGTGTTAGTGTTGAAAAACCACTTTTCGCACTTGTGTTAGTGTTGAAAAACCACTTTTCGCACTTGTGTTAGTGTTGAAAAACCACTTTTCGCACTTGTATTAGTTTGGAAAAACCACTTTTCGCACTTGTGTTAGTGTTGAAAAACCACTTTTTGCACTTGTGATAGTGTTGAAAAACCACTTTTCGCACTTGTGTTGGTGCAGGTAACCACTTTTGCAGTTGTATTAGTGTGGAAAAAACACTTTTTGCACTTGTGATAGTGTTGAAAAACCACTTTTCGCACTTGTGTTATTGTTGAAAAACCACTTTTCGCACTTGTGTTGGTTCAGGAAACCACTTTTTGCACTTGTGATAGTGTTGAAAAACCACTTTTCGCACTTGTGTTAGTGTTGAAAAACCACTTTTCGCACTTGTGTTGGTGCAGGAAACCACTTTTGCACTTGTATTAGTGTGGGAAAAACACTTTTTGCACTTGTGATAGTGTTGAAAAACCACTTTTCGCACTTGTGTTAGTGTTGAAAAAACACTTTTCGCGCTTGTGTTAGTGTTGAAAAACCACTTTTCGCACTTGTGTTAGTGTTGAAAAACCACTTTTCGCACTTGTGTTGGTGCAGGAAACCACTTTTGCACTTCTATTAGTGTGGAAAAACCACTTTTCGCACTTGTGTTAGTGTTGAAAAACCACTTTTCGCACTTGTGTTGGTGCAGGAAACCACTTTTGCACTTGTATTAGTGTGGAAAAAACACTTTTTGCACTTGTGATAGTGTTGAAAAACCACTTTTCGCACTTGTGTTAGTGTTGAAAAACCACTTTTCGCACTTGTGTTAGTGTTGAAAAACCACTTTTCGCACTTGTGTTTGTGTTGAAAAACCAATTTTTGCACTTGTGTTAGTGTTGAAAAACCACTTTTCGCACTTGCGTTGGTGCAGGAAACCACTTTTCGCACTTGTAGTAGTGTGGAAAAACACTTTTCGCACTTGTGTTTGTGTTGAAAAACCACTTTTCGCACTTGTGTTAGTGTTGAAAAACCACTTTTCGCACTTGTGTTGGTGCAGGAAACCACTTTTCGCACTTGTGTTGGTGCAGGAAACCACTTTTGCACTTGTATTAGTGTGGAAAAACCACTTTTTGCACTTGTGTTAGTGTTGAAAAACCACTTTTTGCACTTGTGTTAGTGTTGAAAAACCACTTTTCGCACTTGTGTTGGTGCAGGAAACCACTTTTGCACTTGTATTAGTGTGGGAAAAACACTTTTTGCACTTGTGATAGTGTTGAAAAACCACTTTTCGCACTTGTGTTAGTGTTGAAAAAACACTTTTCGCGCTTGTGTTAGTGTTGAAAAACCACTTTTCGCACTTGTGTTAGTGTTGAAAAACCACTTTTCGCACTTGTGTTAGTGTTGAAAAACCACTTTTCGCACTTGTGATAGTGTTGAAAAACCACTTTTCGCACTTGTATTAGTGTGGAAAAACCACTTTTCGCACTTGTGATAGTGTTGAAAAACCACTTTTCGCACTTGTCTTAGTGTTGAAAAACCACTTTTCGCACTTGTGTTTGTGTTGAAAAACCACTTTTCGCACTTGTGTTAGTGTTGAAAAACCACTTTTCGCACTTGTGTTGGTGCAGGAAAACACTTTTCGCACTTGTAGTAGTGTGGAAAAACACTTTTCGCACTTGTGTTAGTGTTGAAAAACCACTTTTCGCACTTGTGTTAGTGTTGAAAACCACATTTCGCACTTGTGTTGGTGCAGGAAACCACTTTTGCACTTGTATTAGTGTGGGAAAAACACTTTTTGCACTTGTGATAGTGTTGAAAAACCACTTTTCGCACTTGTGTTAGTGTTGAAAAACCACTTTTCGCACTTGTGTTGGGGCAGGAAACCACTTGTGCACTTGTGTTTGTGTGGAAAAAACACTTTTTGTACTTGTGATAGTGTTGAAAAACCACTTTTCGCAATTGTGTTCGTGTTGAAAAACCATTTTTCGCACTTGTGATAGTGTTGAAAAACCACTTTTCGCACTTGTGTTGGTGCAGGTAACCACTTTTGCACTTGTATTAGTGTGGAAAAAACACTTTTCGCACTTATGTTATTATTGAAAAACCACTTTTCGCACTTGTGTTAGTGTTGAAAAACCACTTTTCGCACTTGTGTTGGTGCAGGAAACCACTTTTGCACTTGTATTATTCTGGAAAAACCACTTTTCGCACTTGTGTTAGTGTTCAAAAACCACTTTTCGCACTTGTGTTAGTGTTGAAAAACCACTTTTCGCACTTGTGTTGATGCAGTAAACCACTTTTGCACTTGTATTAGTGTGGGAAAAAACACTTTTTGCACTTGTGGTAGTGTTGAAAAATCACTTTTCGCACTTGTGTTAGTGTTGAAAAACCACTTTTCGCACTTGTGTTGGTGCAGGAAACCACTTTTGCACTTGTATTAGTGTGGAAAAACCACTTTTCGCACTTGTGTTAGTGTTGAAAAACTACTTTTCGCACTTGTGTTAGTGTTGAAAAACCACTTTTCGCACTTATGTTAGTGTTGAAAAACCACTTTTCGCACTTGTGTTAGTGTTGAAAAACCACTTTTTGCACTTGTGATAGTGTTGAAAAACCACTTTTCGCACTTGTGTTGGTGCAGGAAACCACTTTTGCACTTGTATTAGTGTGGAAAAAACACTTTTTGCACTTGTGATAGTGTTGAAAAACCACTTTTCGCACTTGTGTTAGTGTTGAAAAACCACTTTTCGCACTTGTGTTGGTGCAGGAAACCACTTTTGCACTTGTATTAGTATGGAAAAATGACTTTTCGCACTTGTGTTAGTGTTGAAAAACCACTTTTCGCACTTGTGTTAGTGTTGAAAAACCACTTTTCGCACTTGTATTAGTATGGAAAAATCACTTTTCGCACTTGTGTTAGTGTTGAAAAACCACTTTTGCACTTGTATTAGTGTGGAAAAAACACTTTTCGCACTTGTGTTAGTGTTGATAAACCACTTTTCGCACTTGTGTTAGTGTTGAAAAACCACTTTTCGCACTTGTGTTGGTGCAGGAAACCACTTTTGCACTTGTATTAGTGTGGAAAAAACACTTTTTGCACTTGTGATAGTGTTGAAAAACCACTTTTCGCACTTGAGTTAGTGTTGAAAAACCACTTTTCGCACTTGTGTTGGTGCAGGAAACCACTTTTGCACTTGTATTAGTGTGGAAAAACCACTTTTCGCACTTGTGTTAGTGTTGAAAAACCACTTTTCGCACTTGTGTTAGTGTTGAAAAACCACTTTTCGCACTTGTGATAGTGTTGAAAAACCACTTTTCGCACTTGTATTAGTGTGGAAAAACCACTTTTTGCACTTGTGATAGTGTTGAAAAACCACTTTTTGCACTTGTGATAGTGTTGAAAAACCACTTTTCGCACTTGTGTTGGTGCAGGAAACCACTTTTGCACTTGTATTAGTGTGGAAAAAACACTTTTTGCACTTGTGATAGTGTTGAAAAACCACTTTTCGCACTTGTGTTAGTGTTGAAAAACCACTTTTCGCACTTGTGTTGGTGCAGGAAACCACTTTTGCACTTGTATTAGTATGGAAAAATCACTTTTCGCACTTGTGTTAGTGTTGAAAAACCACTTTTCGCACTTGTGTTAGTGTTGAAAAACCACTTTTCGCACTTGTGTTAGTGTTGAAAAACCACTTTTCGCACTTGTATTAGTTTGGAAAAACCACTTTTCGCACTTGTGTTAGTGTTGAAAAACCACTTTTTGCACTTGTGATAGTGTTGAAAAACCACTGTTCGCACTTGTGTTGGTGCAGGTAACCACTTTTGCACTTGTATTAGTGTGGAAAAAACACTTTTTGCACTTGTGATATTGTTGAAAAACCACTTTTCGCACTTGTGTTATTGTTGAAAAACCACTTTTCGCACTTGTGTTGGTTCAGGAAACCACTTTTCCACTTGTATTAGTGTTGAAAAACCACTTTTCGCACTTGTGTTAGTGTTGAAAAACCACTTTTCGCACTTGTGTTGGTGCAGGAAACCACTTTTGCACTTGTATTAGTGTGGAAAAACCACTTTTTGCACTTGTGTTAGTGTTGAAAAACCACTTTTCGCACTTGTGTTAGTGTTGAAAAACCACTTTTCGCACTTGTGTTTGTGCAGGAAACCACTTTTGCACTTGTATTAGTGTGGGAAAAACACTTTTTGCACTTGTGATAGTGTTGAAAAACCACTTTTCGCACTTGTGTTAGTGTTGAAAAAACACTTTTCGCGCTTGTGTTAGTGTTGAAAAACCACTTTTCGCACTTGTGTTAGTGTTGAAAAACCACTTTTCGCACTTGTGTTGGTGCAGGAAACCACTTTTGCACTTGTATTAGTGTGGAAAAACCACTTTTCGCACTTGTGTTAGTGTTCAAAAACCACTTTTCGCACTTGTGTTATTGTTGAAAAACCACTTTTCGCACTTGTGTTGATGCAGTAAACCACTTTTGCACTTGTATTAATGTGGGAAAAAACACTTTTTGCACTGTGGTAGTGTTGAAAAACCACTTTTCGCACTTGTGTTAGTGTTGAAAAACCACTTTTCGCACATGTGTTGGTGCAGGAAACCACTTTTGTACTTGTATTAGTGTGGAAAAACCACTTTTCGCACTTGTGTTAGTGTTGAAAAACTACTTTTCGCGCTTGTGTTAGTGTTGAAAAACCACTTTTGCACTTGTATTAGTGTGGAAAAACCACTTTTTGCACTTGTGTTAGTGTTGAAAAACCACTTTTCGCACTTGTGTTAGTGTTGAAAAACCACTTTTCGCACTTGTGTTTGTGCAGGAAACCACTTTTGCACTTGTATTAGTGTGGGAAAAACACTTTTTGCACTTGTGATAGTGTTGAAAAACCACTTTTCGCACTTGTGTTAGTGTTGAAAAAACACTTTTCGCGCTTGTGTTAGTGTTGAAAAACCACTTTTCGCACTTGTGTTAGTGTTGAAAAACCACTTTTCGCACTTGTGTTGGTGCAGGAAACCACTTTTGCACTTGTATTAGTGTGGAAAAACCACTTTTCGCACTTGTGTTAGTGTTCAAAAACCACTTTTCGCACTTGTGTTATTGTTGAAAAACCACTTTTCGCACTTGTGTTGATGCAGTAAACCACTTTTGCACTTGTATTAATGTGGGAAAAAACACTTTTTGCACTGTGGTAGTGTTGAAAAACCACTTTTCGCACTTGTGTTAGTGTTGAAAAACCACTTTTCGCACATGTGTTGGTGCAGGAAACCACTTTTGTACTTGTATTAGTGTGGAAAAACCACTTTTCGCACTTGTGTTAGTGTTGAAAAACTACTTTTCGCGCTTGTGTTAGTGTTGAAAAACCACTTTTCGCACTTGTGTTGGTGCAGGAAACCACTTTTGCACTTGTATTAGCGTGGAAAAACCACTTTTCGCACTTGTGATAGTGTTGAAAAACCACTTTTCGCACTTGTGTTAGTGTTGAAAAACCACTTTTCGCACTTGTGTTAGTGTTGAAAAACCACTTTTTGCACTTGTTTTAGTGTTGAAAAACCACTTTTCGCACTTGTGTTGGTGCAGGAAACCACTTTTGCACTTGTATTAGTGTGGAAAAAACACTTTTTGCACTTGTGATAGTGTTGAAAAACCACTTTTCGCACTTGTGTTCGTGTTGAAAAACCACTTTTCGCACTTGTGTTGGTGCAGGAAACCACTTTTGCACTTGTATTAGTATGGAAAAATCACTTTTCGCACTTGTGTTAGTGTTGAAAAACCACTTTTCGCACTTGTGTTAGTGTTGAAAAACCACTTTTCGCACTTGTGTTAGTGTTGAAAAACCACTTTTCGCACTTGTATTAGTTTGGAAAAACCACTTTTCGCACTTGTATTAGTTTGGAAAAACCACTTTTCGCACTTGTGTTAGTGTTGAAAAACCACTTTTTGCACTTGTGATAGTGTTGAAAAACCACTTTTCGCACTTGTGTTGGTGCAGGTAACCACTTTTGCACTTGTATTAGTGTGGAAAAAACACTTTTTGCACTTGTGATAGTGTTGAAAAACCACTTTTCGCACTTGTGTTAGTGTTGAAAAACCACTTTTCGCACTTGTGTTCGTGCAGGAAACCACTTTTGCACTTGTATTAGTATGGAAAAATCACTTTTCGCACTTGTGTTAGTGTTGAAAAACCACTTTTCGCACTTGTGTTAGTGTTGAAAAACCACTTTTCGCACTTGTGTTAGTGTTGAAAAACCACTTTTCGCACTTGTATTAGTTTGGAAAAACCACTTTTCGCACTTGTGTTAGTGTTGAAAAACCACTTTTTGCACTTGTGATAGTGTTGAAAAACCACTTTTCGCACTTGTGTTGGTGCAGGTAACCACTTTTGCAGTTGTATTAGTGTGGAAAAAACACTTTTTGCACTTGTGATAGTGTTGAAAAACCACTTTTCGCACTTGTGTTATTGTTCAAAAACCACTTTTCGCACTTGTGTTGGTTCAGGAAACCACTTTTTGCACTTGTGATAGTGTTGAAAAACCACTTTTCGCACTTGTGTTAGTGTTGAAAAACCACTTTTCGCACTTGTGTTGGTGCAGGAAACCACTTTTGCACTTGTATTAGTGTGGGAAAAACACTTTTTGCACTTGTGATAGTGTTGAAAAACCACTTTTCGCACTTGTGTTAGTGTTGAAAAAACACTTTTCGCGCTTGTGTTAGTGTTGAAAAACCACTTTTCGCACTTGTGTTAGTGTTGAAAAACCACTTTTCGCACTTGTGTTGGTGCAGGAAACCACTTTTGCACTTCTATTAGTGTGGAAAAACCACTTTTCGCACTTGTGTTAGTGTTGAAAAACCACTTTTCGCACTTGTGTTGGTGCAGGAAACCACTTTTGCACTTGTATTAGTGTGGAAAAAACACTTTTTGCACTTGTGATAGTGTTGAAAAACCACTTTTCGCACTTGTGTTAGTGTTGAAAAACCACTTTTCGCACTTGTGTTAGTGTTGAAAAACCACTTTTCGCACTTGTGTTTGTGTTGAAAAACCAATTTTTGCACTTGTGTTAGTGTTGAAAAACCACTTTTCGCACTTGCGTTGGTGCAGGAAACCACTTTTCGCACTTGTAGTAGTGTGGAAAAACACTTTTCGCACTTGTGTTTGTGTTGAAAAACCACTTTTCGCACTTGTGTTAGTGTTGAAAAACCACTTTTCGCACTTGTGTTGGTGCAGGAAACCACTTTTCGCACTTGTGTTGGTGCAGGAAACCACTTTTGCACTTGTATTAGTGTGGAAAAACCACTTTTTGCACTTGTGTTAGTGTTGAAAAACCACTTTTTGCACTTGTGTTAGTGTTGAAAAACCACTTTTCGCACTTGTGTTGGTGCAGGAAACCACTTTTGCACTTGTATTAGTGTGGGAAAAACACTTTTTGCACTTGTGATAGTGTTGAAAAACCACTTTTCGCACTTGTGTTAGTGTTGAAAAAACACTTTTCGCGCTTGTGTTAGTGTTGAAAAACCACTTTTCGCACTTGTGTTAGTGTTGAAAAACCACTTTTCGCACTTGTGTTAGTGTTGAAAAACCACTTTTCGCACTTGTGATAGTGTTGAAAAACCACTTTTCGCACTTGTATTAGTGTGGAAAAACCACTTTTCGCACTTGTGATAGTGTTGAAAAACCACTTTTCGCACTTGTCTTAGTGTTGAAAAACCACTTTTCGCACTTGTGTTTGTGTTGAAAAACCACTTTTCGCACTTGTGTTAGTGTTGAAAAACCACTTTTCGCACTTGTGTTGGTGCAGGAAAACACTTTTCGCACTTGTAGTAGTGTGGAAAAACACTTTTCGCACTTGTGTTAGTGTTGAAAAACCACTTTTCGCACTTGTGTTAGTGTTGAAAACCACATTTCGCACTTGTGTTGGTGCAGGAAACCACTTTTGCACTTGTATTAGTGTGGGAAAAACACTTTTTGCACTTGTGATAGTGTTGAAAAACCACTTTTCGCACTTGTGTTAGTGTTGAAAAACCACTTTTCGCACTTGTGTTGGGGCAGGAAACCACTTGTGCACTTGTGTTTGTGTGGAAAAAACACTTTTTGTACTTGTGATAGTGTTGAAAAACCACTTTTCGCAATTGTGTTCGTGTTGAAAAACCATTTTTCGCACTTGTGATAGTGTTGAAAAACCACTTTTCGCACTTGTGTTGGTGCAGGTAACCACTTTTGCACTTGTATTAGTGTGGAAAAAACACTTTTCGCACTTATGTTATTATTGAAAAACCACTTTTCGCACTTGTGTTAGTGTTGAAAAACCACTTTTCGCACTTGTGTTGGTGCAGGAAACCACTTTTGCACTTGTATTATTCTGGAAAAACCACTTTTCGCACTTGTGTTAGTGTTCAAAAACCACTTTTCGCACTTGTGTTAGTGTTGAAAAACCACTTTTCGCACTTGTGTTGATGCAGTAAACCACTTTTGCACTTGTATTAGTGTGGGAAAAAACACTTTTTGCACTTGTGGTAGTGTTGAAAAATCACTTTTCGCACTTGTGTTAGTGTTGAAAAACCACTTTTCGCACTTGTGTTGGTGCAGGAAACCACTTTTGCACTTGTATTAGTGTGGAAAAACCACTTTTCGCACTTGTGTTAGTGTTGAAAAACTACTTTTCGCACTTGTGTTAGTGTTGAAAAACCACTTTTCGCACTTATGTTAGTGTTGAAAAACCACTTTTCGCACTTGTGTTAGTGTTGAAAAACCACTTTTTGCACTTGTGATAGTGTTGAAAAACCACTTTTCGCACTTGTGTTGGTGCAGGAAACCACTTTTGCACTTGTATTAGTGTGGAAAAAACACTTTTTGCACTTGTGATAGTGTTGAAAAACCACTTTTCGCACTTGTGTTAGTGTTGAAAAACCACTTTTCGCACTTGTGTTGGTGCAGGAAACCACTTTTGCACTTGTATTAGTATGGAAAAATGACTTTTCGCACTTGTGTTAGTGTTGAAAAACCACTTTTCGCACTTGTGTTAGTGTTGAAAAACCACTTTTCGCACTTGTATTAGTATGGAAAAATCACTTTTCGCACTTGTGTTAGTGTTGAAAAACCACTTTTGCACTTGTATTAGTGTGGAAAAAACACTTTTCGCACTTGTGTTAGTGTTGATAAACCACTTTTCGCACTTGTGTTAGTGTTGAAAAACCACTTTTCGCACTTGTGTTGGTGCAGGAAACCACTTTTGCACTTGTATTAGTGTGGAAAAAACACTTTTTGCACTTGTGATAGTGTTGAAAAACCACTTTTCGCACTTGAGTTAGTGTTGAAAAACCACTTTTCGCACTTGTGTTGGTGCAGGAAACCACTTTTGCACTTGTATTAGTGTGGAAAAACCACTTTTCGCACTTGTGTTAGTGTTGAAAAACCACTTTTCGCACTTGTGTTAGTGTTGAAAAACCACTTTTCGCACTTGTGATAGTGTTGAAAAACCACTTTTCGCACTTGTATTAGTGTGGAAAAACCACTTTTTGCACTTGTGATAGTGTTGAAAAACCACTTTTTGCACTTGTGATAGTGTTGAAAAACCACTTTTCGCACTTGTGTTGGTGCAGGAAACCACTTTTGCACTTGTATTAGTGTGGAAAAAACACTTTTTGCACTTGTGATAGTGTTGAAAAACCACTTTTCGCACTTGTGTTAGTGTTGAAAAACCACTTTTCGCACTTGTGTTGGTGCAGGAAACCACTTTTGCACTTGTATTAGTATGGAAAAATCACTTTTCGCACTTGTGTTAGTGTTGAAAAACCACTTTTCGCACTTGTGTTAGTGTTGAAAAACCACTTTTCGCACTTGTGTTAGTGTTGAAAAACCACTTTTCGCACTTGTATTAGTTTGGAAAAACCACTTTTCGCACTTGTGTTAGTGTTGAAAAACCACTTTTTGCACTTGTGATAGTGTTGAAAAACCACTGTTCGCACTTGTGTTGGTGCAGGTAACCACTTTTGCACTTGTATTAGTGTGGAAAAAACACTTTTTGCACTTGTGATATTGTTGAAAAACCACTTTTCGCACTTGTGTTATTGTTGAAAAACCACTTTTCGCACTTGTGTTGGTTCAGGAAACCACTTTTCCACTTGTATTAGTGTTGAAAAACCACTTTTCGCACTTGTGTTAGTGTTGAAAAACCACTTTTCGCACTTGTGTTGGTGCAGGAAACCACTTTTGCACTTGTATTAGTGTGGAAAAACCACTTTTTGCACTTGTGTTAGTGTTGAAAAACCACTTTTCGCACTTGTGTTAGTGTTGAAAAACCACTTTTCGCACTTGTGTTTGTGCAGGAAACCACTTTTGCACTTGTATTAGTGTGGGAAAAACACTTTTTGCACTTGTGATAGTGTTGAAAAACCACTTTTCGCACTTGTGTTAGTGTTGAAAAAACACTTTTCGCGCTTGTGTTAGTGTTGAAAAACCACTTTTCGCACTTGTGTTAGTGTTGAAAAACCACTTTTCGCACTTGTGTTGGTGCAGGAAACCACTTTTGCACTTGTATTAGTGTGGAAAAACCACTTTTCGCACTTGTGTTAGTGTTCAAAAACCACTTTTCGCACTTGTGTTATTGTTGAAAAACCACTTTTCGCACTTGTGTTGATGCAGTAAACCACTTTTGCACTTGTATTAATGTGGGAAAAAACACTTTTTGCACTGTGGTAGTGTTGAAAAACCACTTTTCGCACTTGTGTTAGTGTTGAAAAACCACTTTTCGCACATGTGTTGGTGCAGGAAACCACTTTTGTACTTGTATTAGTGTGGAAAAACCACTTTTCGCACTTGTGTTAGTGTTGAAAAACTACTTTTCGCGCTTGTGTTAGTGTTGAAAAACCACTTTTCGCACTTGTGTTGGTGCAGGAAACCACTTTTGCACTTGTATTAGCGTGGAAAAACCACTTTTCGCACTTGTGATAGTGTTGAAAAACCACTTTTCGCACTTGTGTTAGTGTTGAAAAACCACTTTTCGCACTTGTGTTAGTGTTGAAAAACCACTTTTTGCACTTGTTTTAGTGTTGAAAAACCACTTTTCGCACTTGTGTTGGTGCAGGAAACCACTTTTGCACTTGTATTAGTGTGGAAAAAACACTTTTTGCACTTGTGATAGTGTTGAAAAACCACTTTTCGCACTTGTGTTCGTGTTGAAAAACCACTTTTCGCACTTGTGTTGGTGCAGGAAACCACTTTTGCACTTGTATTAGTATGGAAAAATCACTTTTCGCACTTGTGTTAGTGTTGAAAAACCACTTTTCGCACTTGTGTTAGTGTTGAAAAACCACTTTTCGCACTTGTGTTAGTGTTGAAAAACCACTTTTCGCACTTGTATTAGTTTGGAAAAACCACTTTTCGCACTTGTATTAGTTTGGAAAAACCACTTTTCGCACTTGTGTTAGTGTTGAAAAACCACTTTTTGCACTTGTGATAGTGTTGAAAAACCACTTTTCGCACTTGTGTTGGTGCAGGTAACCACTTTTGCACTTGTATTAGTGTGGAAAAAACACTTTTTGCACTTGTGATAGTGTTGAAAAACCACTTTTCGCACTTGTGTTATTGTTGAAAAACCACTTTTCGCACTTGTGTTGGTTCAGGAAACCACTTTTCCACTTGTATTAGTGTTGAAAAACCACTTTTCGCACTTGGGTTATTGTTGAAAAACCACTTTTCGCGCTTGTGTTGGTGCAGGAAACCACTTTTGCACTTGTATTAGTGTGGAAAAACCACTTTTTGCACTTGTGTTAGTGTTGAAAAACCACTTTTCGCACTTGTGTTAGTGTTGAAAAACCACTTTTCGCACTTGTGTTGGTGCAGGAAACCACTTTTGCACTTGTATTAGTGTGGGAAAAACACTTTTTGCACTTGTGATAGTGTTGAAAAACCACTTTTCGCACTTGTGTTAGTGTTGAAAAAACACTTTTCGCGCTTGTGTTAGTGTTGAAAAACCACTTTTCGCACTTGTTTTAGTGTTGAAAAACCACTTTTCGCACTTGTGTTGGTGCAGGAAACCACTTTTGCACTTGTGTTGCACTTGTGATACTTGCACTTGTTGCACTTGCACTTGTGTTGCACTTGTGATAGTGTTGAAAAACCACTTTTCGCACTTGTGTTGGTGCAGGTAACCACTTTTGCAGTTGTATTAGTGTGGAAAAAACACTTTTTGCACTTGTGATAGTGTTGAAAAACCACTTTTCGCACTTGTGTTATTGTTGAAAAACCACTTTTCGCACTTGTGTTGGTTCAGGAAACCACTTTTTGCACTTGTGATAGTGTTGAAAAACCACTTTTCGCACTTGTGTTAGTGTTGAAAAACCACTTTTCGCACTTGTGTTGGTGCAGGAAACCACTTTTGCACTTGTATTAGTGTGGGAAAAACACTTTTTGCACTTGTGATAGTGTTGAAAAACCACTTTTCGCACTTGTGTTAGTGTTGAAAAAACACTTTTCGCGCTTGTGTTAGTGTTGAAAAACCACTTTTCACACTTGTGTTAGTGTTGAAAAACCACTTTTCGCACTTGTGTTGGTGCAGGAAACCACTTTTGCACTTGTATTAGTGTGGAAAAACCACTTTTCGCACTTGTGTTAGTGTTGAAAAACCACTTTTCGCACTTGTGTTGGTGCAGGAAACCACTTTTGCACTTGTATTAGTGTGGAAAAAACACTTTTTGCACTTGTGATAGTGTTGAAAAACCACTTTTCGCACTTGTGTTAGTGTTGAAAAACCACTTTTCGCACTTGTGTTCGTGCAGGAAACCACTTTTGCACTTGTATTAGTATGGAAAAATCACTTTTCGCACTTGTGTTAGTGTTGAAAAACCACTTTTCGCACTTGTGTTAGTGTTGAAAAACCACTTTTCGCACTTGTGTTAGTGTTGAAAAACCACTTTTCGCACTTGTATTAGTTTGGAAAAACCACTTTTCGCACTTGTGTTAGTGTTGAAAAACCACTTTTTGCACTTGTGATAGTGTTGAAAAACCACTTTTCGCACTTGTGTTGGTGCAGGTAACCACTTTTGCAGTTGTATTAGTGTGGAAAAAACACTTTTTGCACTTGTGATAGTGTTGAAAAACCACTTTTCGCACTTGTGTTATTGTTGAAAAACCACTTTTCGCACTTGTGTTGGTTCAGGAAACCACTTTTTGCACTTGTGATAGTGTTGAAAAACCACTTTTCGCACTTGTGTTAGTGTTGAAAAACCACTTTTCGCACTTGTGTTGGTGTAGGAAACCACTTTTGCACTTGTATTAGTGTGGGAAAAACACTTTTTGCACTTGTGATAGTGTTGAAAAACCACTTTTCGCACTTGTGTTAGTGTTGAAAAAACACTTTTCGCGCTTGTGTTAGTGTTGAAAAACCACTTTTCGCACTTGTGTTAGTGTTGAAAAACCACTTTTCGCACTTGTGTTGGTGCAGGAAACCACTTTTGCACTTGTATTAGTGTGGAAAAACCACTTTTCGCACTTGTGTTAGTGTTGAAAAACCACTTTTCGCACTTGTGTTGGTGCAGGAAACCACTTTTGCACTTGTATTAGTGTGGAAAAAACACTTTTTGCACTTGTGATAGTGTTGAAAAACCACTTTTCGCACTTGTGTTAGTGTTGAAAAACCACTTTTCGCACTTGTGTTAGTGTTGAAAAACCACTTTTCGCACTTGTGTTAGTGTTGAAAAACCACTTTTCGCACTTGTGTTAGTGTTGAAAAACCACTTTTGGCACTTGTGTTGGTGCAGGAAACCACTTTTGCACTTGTATTAGTGTGGAAAAACCACTTTTCGCACTTGTGTTAGTGTTGAAAAACCACTTTTCGCACTTGTGTTGGTGCAGGAAACCACTTTTGCACTTGTATTAGTGTGGAAAAAAACACTTTTTGCACTTGTGATAGTGTTGAAAAACCACTTTTCGCACTTGTGTTAGTGTTGAAAAACCACTTTTCGCACTTGTGTTGGTGCAGGAAACCACTTTTGCACTTGTATTAGTATGGAAAAATCACTTTTCGCACTTGTGTTAGTGTTGAAAAACCACTTTTCACACTTGTGTTAGTGTTGAAAATCCACTTTTCGCACTTGTGTTAGTGTTGAAAAACCACTTTTCGCACTTGTATTAGTTTGGAAAAACCACTTTTCGCACTTGTGTTAGTGTTGAAAAACCACTTTTTGCACTTGTGATAGTGTTGAAAAACCACTTTTCGCACTTGTGTTGGTGCAGGTAACCACTTTTGCACTTGTATTAGTGTGGAAAAAACACTTTTTGCACTTGTGATAGTGTTGAAAAACCACTTTTCGCACTTGTGTTATTGTTGAAAAACCACTTTTCGCACTTGTGTTGGTTCAGGAAACCACTTTTCCTCTTGTATTAGTGTTGAAAAACCACTTTTCGCACTTGTATTAGTGTGGAAAAACCACTTTTTGCACTTGTGTTAGTGTTGAAAAACCACTTTTCGCACTTGTGTTAGTGTTGAAAAACCACTTTTCGCACTTGTGTTGGTGCAGGAAACCACTTTTGCACTTGTATTAGTGTGGGAAAAACACTTTTTGCACTTGTGATAGTGTTGAAAAACCACTTTTCGCACTTGTGTTAGTGTTGAAAAAACACTTTTCGCGCTTGTGTTAGTGTTGAAAAACCACTTTTCGCACTTGTGTTAGTGTTGAAAAACCACTTTTCGCACTTGTATTGGTGCAGGAAACCACTTTTGCACTTGTATTAGTGTGGAAAAACCACTTTTCGCACTTGTGTTGATGCAGTAAACCACTTTTGCACTTGTATTAGTGTGGGAAAAAACACTTTTTGCACTTGTGGTAGTGTTGAAAAATCACTTTTCGCACTTGTGTTAGTGTTGAAAAACCACTTTTCGCACTTGTGTTGGTGCAGGAAACCACTTTTGCACTTGTATTAGTGTGGAAAAACCACTTTTCGCACTTGTGTTAGTGTTGAAAAACTACTTTTCGCACTTGTGTTAGTGTTGAAAAACCACTTTTCGCACTTATGTTAGTGTTGAAAAACCACTTTTCGCACTTGTGTTAGTGTTGAAAAACCACTTTTTGCACTTGTGATAGTGTTGAAAAACCACTTTTCGCACTTGTGTTGGTGCAGGAAACCACTTTTGCACTTGTATTAGTGTGGAAAAAACACTTTTTGCACTTGTGATAGTGTTGAAAAACCACTTTTCGCACTTGTGTTAGTGTTGAAAAACCACTTTTCGCACTTGTGTTGGTGCAGGAAACCACTTTTGCACTTGTATTAGTATGGAAAAATGACTTTTCGCACTTGTGTTAGTGTTGAAAAACCACTTTTCGCACTTGTGTTAGTGTTGAAAAACCACTTTTCGCACTTGTATTAGTATGGAAAAATCACTTTTCGCACTTGTGTTAGTGTTGAAAAACCACTTTTGCACTTGTATTAGTGTGGAAAAAACACTTTTCGCACTTGTGTTAGTGTTGATAAACCACTTTTCGCACTTGTGTTAGTGTTGAAAAACCACTTTTCGCACTTGTGTTGGTGCAGGAAACCACTTTTGCACTTGTATTAGTGTGGAAAAAACACTTTTTGCACTTGTGATAGTGTTGAAAAACCACTTTTCGCACTTGAGTTAGTGTTGAAAAACCACTTTTCGCACTTGTGTTGGTGCAGGAAACCACTTTTGCACTTGTATTAGTGTGGAAAAACCACTTTTCGCACTTGTGTTAGTGTTGAAAAACCACTTTTCGCACTTGTGTTAGTGTTGAAAAACCACTTTTCGCACTTGTGATAGTGTTGAAAAACCACTTTTCGCACTTGTATTAGTGTGGAAAAACCACTTTTTGCACTTGTGATAGTGTTGAAAAACCACTTTTTGCACTTGTGATAGTGTTGAAAAACCACTTTTCGCACTTGTGTTGGTGCAGGAAACCACTTTTGCACTTGTATTAGTGTGGAAAAAACACTTTTTGCACTTGTGATAGTGTTGAAAAACCACTTTTCGCACTTGTGTTAGTGTTGAAAAACCACTTTTCGCACTTGTGTTGGTGCAGGAAACCACTTTTGCACTTGTATTAGTATGGAAAAATCACTTTTCGCACTTGTGTTAGTGTTGAAAAACCACTTTTCGCACTTGTGTTAGTGTTGAAAAACCACTTTTCGCACTTGTGTTAGTGTTGAAAAACCACTTTTCGCACTTGTATTAGTTTGGAAAAACCACTTTTCGCACTTGTGTTAGTGTTGAAAAACCACTTTTTGCACTTGTGATAGTGTTGAAAAACCACTGTTCGCACTTGTGTTGGTGCAGGTAACCACTTTTGCACTTGTATTAGTGTGGAAAAAACACTTTTTGCACTTGTGATATTGTTGAAAAACCACTTTTCGCACTTGTGTTATTGTTGAAAAACCACTTTTCGCACTTGTGTTGGTTCAGGAAACCACTTTTCCACTTGTATTAGTGTTGAAAAACCACTTTTCGCACTTGTGTTAGTGTTGAAAAACCACTTTTCGCACTTGTGTTGGTGCAGGAAACCACTTTTGCACTTGTATTAGTGTGGAAAAACCACTTTTTGCACTTGTGTTAGTGTTGAAAAACCACTTTTCGCACTTGTGTTAGTGTTGAAAAACCACTTTTCGCACTTGTGTTTGTGCAGGAAACCACTTTTGCACTTGTATTAGTGTGGGAAAAACACTTTTTGCACTTGTGATAGTGTTGAAAAAACACTTTTCGCGCTTGTGTTAGTGTTGAAAAACCACTTTTCGCACTTGTGTTAGTGTTGAAAAACCACTTTTCGCACTTGTGTTGGTGCAGGAAACCACTTTTGCACTTGTATTAGTGTGGAAAAACCACTTTTCGCACTTGTGTTAGTGTTCAAAAACCACTTTTCGCACTTGTGTTAGTGTTGAAAAACCACTTTTCGCACTTGTGTTGATGCAGTAAACCACTTTTGCACTTGTATTAATGTGGGAAAAAACACTTTTTGCACTGTGGTAGTGTTGAAAAACCACTTTTCGCACTTGTGTTAGTGTTGAAAAACCACTTTTCGCACATGTGTTGGTGCAGGAAACCACTTTTGTACTTGTATTAGTGTGGAAAAACCACTTTTCGCACTTGTGTTAGTGTTGAAAAACTACTTTTCGCGCTTGTGTTAGTGTTGAAAAACCACTTTTCGCACTTGTGTTGGTGCAGGAAACCACTTTTGCACTTGTATTAGCGTGGAAAAACCACTTTTCGCACTTGTGATAGTGTTGAAAAACCACTTTTCGCACTTGTGTTAGTGTTGAAAAACCACTTTTCGCACTTGTGTTAGTGTTGAAAAACCACTTTTTGCACTTGTTTTAGTGTTGAAAAACCACTTTTCGCACTTGTGTTGGTGCAGGAAACCACTTTTGCACTTGTATTAGTGTGGAAAAAACACTTTTTGCACTTGTGATAGTGTTGAAAAACCACTTTTCGCACTTGTGTTCGTGTTGAAAAACCACTTTTCGCACTTGTGTTGGTGCAGGAAACCACTTTTGCACTTGTATTAGTATGGAAAAATCACTTTTCGCACTTGTGTTAGTGTTGAAAAACCACTTTTCGCACTTGTGTTAGTGTTGAAAAACCACTTTTCGCACTTGTGTTAGTGTTGAAAAACCACTTTTCGCACTTGTATTAGTTTGGAAAAACCACTTTTCGCACTTGTATTAGTTTGGAAAAACCACTTTTCGCACTTGTGTTAGTGTTGAAAAACCACTTTTTGCACTTGTGATAGTGTTGAAAAACCACTTTTCGCACTTGTGTTGGTGCAGGTAACCACTTTTGCACTTGTATTAGTGTGGAAAAAACACTTTTTGCACTTGTGATAGTGTTGAAAAACCACTTTTCGCACTTGTGTTATTGTTGAAAAACCACTTTTCGCACTTGTGTTGGTTCAGGAAACCACTTTTCCACTTGTATTAGTGTTGAAAAACCACTTTTCGCACTTGGGTTATTGTTGAAAAACCACTTTTCGCGCTTGTGTTGGTGCAGGAAACCACTTTTGCACTTGTATTAGTGTGGAAAAACCACTTTTTGCACTTGTGTTAGTGTTGAAAAACCACTTTTCGCACTTGTGTTAGTGTTGAAAAACCACTTTTCGCACTTGTGTTGGTGCAGGAAACCACTTTTGCACTTGTATTAGTGTGGGAAAAACACTTTTTGCACTTGTGATAGTGTTGAAAAACCACTTTTCGCACTTGTGTTAGTGTTGAAAAAACACTTTTCGCGCTTGTGTTAGTGTTGAAAAACCACTTTTCGCACTTGTTTTAGTGTTGAAAAACCACTTTTCGCACTTGTGTTGGTGCAGGAAACCACTTTTGCACTTGTGTTGCACTTGTGATACTTGCACTTGTTGCACTTGCACTTGTGTTGCACTTGTGATAGTGTTGAAAAACCACTTTTCGCACTTGTGTTGGTGCAGGTAACCACTTTTGCAGTTGTATTAGTGTGGAAAAAACACTTTTTGCACTTGTGATAGTGTTGAAAAACCACTTTTCGCACTTGTGTTATTGTTGAAAAACCACTTTTCGCACTTGTGTTGGTTCAGGAAACCACTTTTTGCACTTGTGATAGTGTTGAAAAACCACTTTTCGCACTTGTGTTAGTGTTGAAAAACCACTTTTCGCACTTGTGTTGGTGCAGGAAACCACTTTTGCACTTGTATTAGTGTGGGAAAAACACTTTTTGCACTTGTGATAGTGTTGAAAAACCACTTTTCGCACTTGTGTTAGTGTTGAAAAAACACTTTTCGCGCTTGTGTTAGTGTTGAAAAACCACTTTTCACACTTGTGTTAGTGTTGAAAAACCACTTTTCGCACTTGTGTTGGTGCAGGAAACCACTTTTGCACTTGTATTAGTGTGGAAAAACCACTTTTCGCACTTGTGTTAGTGTTGAAAAACCACTTTTCGCACTTGTGTTGGTGCAGGAAACCACTTTTGCACTTGTATTAGTGTGGAAAAAACACTTTTTGCACTTGTGATAGTGTTGAAAAACCACTTTTCGCACTTGTGTTAGTGTTGAAAAACCACTTTTCGCACTTGTGTTCGTGCAGGAAACCACTTTTGCACTTGTATTAGTATGGAAAAATCACTTTTCGCACTTGTGTTAGTGTTGAAAAACCACTTTTCGCACTTGTGTTAGTGTTGAAAAACCACTTTTCGCACTTGTGTTAGTGTTGAAAAACCACTTTTCGCACTTGTATTAGTTTGGAAAAACCACTTTTCGCACTTGTGTTAGTGTTGAAAAACCACTTTTTGCACTTGTGATAGTGTTGAAAAACCACTTTTCGCACTTGTGTTGGTGCAGGTAACCACTTTTGCAGTTGTATTAGTGTGGAAAAAACACTTTTTGCACTTGTGATAGTGTTGAAAAACCACTTTTCGCACTTGTGTTATTGTTGAAAAACCACTTTTCGCACTTGTGTTGGTTCAGGAAACCACTTTTTGCACTTGTGATAGTGTTGAAAAACCACTTTTCGCACTTGTGTTAGTGTTGAAAAACCACTTTTCGCACTTGTGTTGGTGCAGGAAACCACTTTTGCACTTGTATTAGTGTGGGAAAAACACTTTTTGCACTTGTGATAGTGTTGAAAAACCACTTTTCGCACTTGTGTTAGTGTTGAAAAAACACTTTTCGCGCTTGTGTTAGTGTTGAAAAACCACTTTTCGCACTTGTGTTAGTGTTGAAAAACCACTTTTCGCACTTGTGTTGGTGCAGGAAACCACTTTTGCACTTGTATTAGTGTGGAAAAACCACTTTTCGCACTTGTGTTAGTGTTGAAAAACCACTTTTCGCACTTGTGTTGGTGCAGGAAACCACTTTTGCACTTGTATTAGTGTGGAAAAAACACTTTTTGCACTTGTGATAGTGTTGAAAAACCACTTTTCGCACTTGTGTTAGTGTTGAAAAACCACTTTTCGCACTTGTGTTAGTGTTGAAAAACCACTTTTCGCACTTGTGTTAGTGTTGAAAAACCACTTTTCGCACTTGTGTTAGTGTTGAAAAACCACTTTTGGCACTTGTGTTGGTGCAGGAAACCACTTTTGCACTTGTATTAGTGTGGAAAAACCACTTTTCGCACTTGTGTTAGTGTTGAAAAACCACTTTTCGCACTTGTGTTGGTGCAGGAAACCACTTTTGCACTTGTATTAGTGTGGAAAAAAACACTTTTTGCACTTGTGATAGTGTTGAAAAACCACTTTTCGCACTTGTGTTAGTGTTGAAAAACCACTTTTCGCACTTGTGTTGGTGCAGGAAACCACTTTTGCACTTGTATTAGTATGGAAAAATCACTTTTCGCACTTGTGTTAGTGTTGAAAAACCACTTTTCACACTTGTGTTAGTGTTGAAAAACCACTTTTCGCACTTGTGTTAGTGTTGAAAAACCACTTTTCGCACTTGTATTAGTTTGGAAAAACCACTTTTCGCACTTGTGTTAGTGTTGAAAAACCACTTTTTGCACTTGTGATAGTGTTGAAAAACCACTTTTCGCACTTGTGTTGGTGCAGGTAACCACTTTTGCACTTGTATTAGTGTGGAAAAAACACTTTTTGCACTTGTGATAGTGTTGAAAAACCACTTTTCGCACTTGTGTTATTGTTGAAAAACCACTTTTCGCACTTGTGTTGGTTCAGGAAACCACTTTTCCTCTTGTATTAGTGTTGAAAAACCACTTTTCGCACTTGTATTAGTGTGGAAAAACCACTTTTTGCACTTGTGTTAGTGTTGAAAAACCACTTTTCGCACTTGTGTTAGTGTTGAAAAACCACTTTTCGCACTTGTGTTGGTGCAGGAAACCACTTTTGCACTTGTATTAGTGTGGGAAAAACACTTTTTGCACTTGTGATAGTGTTGAAAAACCACTTTTCGCACTTGTGTTAGTGTTGAAAAAACACTTTTCGCGCTTGTGTTAGTGTTGAAAAACCACTTTTCGCACTTGTGTTAGTGTTGAAAAACCACTTTTCGCACTTGTATTGGTGCAGGAAACCACTTTTGCACTTGTATTAGTGTGGAAAAACCACTTTTCGCACTTGTGTTAGTGTTGAAAAACCACTTTTCGCACTTGTGTTGGTGCAGGAAACCACTTTTGCACTTGTATTAGTGTGGAAAAAACACTTTTTGCACTTGTGATAGTGTTGAAAAACCACTTTTCGCACTTGTGTTAGTGTTGAAAAACCACTTTTCGCACTTGTGTTAGTGTTGAAAAACCACTTTTCGCACTTGTGTTAGTGTTGAAAAACCACTTTTGGCACTTGTGTTGGTGCAGGAAACCACTTTTGCACTTGTATTAGTGTGGAAAAACCACTTTTCGCACTTGTGTTAGTGTTGAAAAACCACTTTTCGCACTTGTGTTGGTGCAGGAAACCACTTTTGCACTTGTATTAGTGTGGAAAAACCACTTTTTGCACTTGTGTTAGTGTTGAAAAACCACTTTTCGCACTTGTGTTAGTGTTGAAAAACCACTTTTCGCACTTGTGTTGGTGCAGGAATCCACTTTTGCACTTGTATTAGTGTGGGAAAAACACTTTTTGCACTTGTGATAGTGTTGAAAAACCACTTTTCGCACTTGTGTTAGTGTTGAAAAAACACTTTTCGCGCTTGTGTTAGTGTTGAAAAACCACTTTTCACACTTGTGTTAGTGTTGAAAAACCACTTTTCGCACTTGTGTTGGTGCAGGAAACCACTTTTGCACTTGTATTAGTGTGGAAAATCCACTTTTCGCACTTGTGTTAGTGTTCAAAAACCACTTTTCGCACTTGTGTTAGTGTTGAAAAACCACTTTTCGCACTTGTGTTGGTGCAGGAAACCACTTTTGCACTTGTATTAGTGTGGAAAAACCACTTTTCGCACTTGTGTTAGTGTTGAAAAACCACTTTTCGCACTTGTGTTGGTGCAGGAAACCACTTTTGCACTTGTATTAGTGTGGAAAAACCACTTTTTGCACTTGTGATAGTGTTGAAAAAACACTTTTCGCACTTGTGTTAGTGTTGAAAAACCACTTTTCGCACTTGTGTTGGTGCAGGAAACCAATTTTGCACTTGTATTAGTGTGGAAAAACCACTTTTCGCACTTGTGTTATTGTTGAAAAACCACTTTTCGCACTTGTGTTGGTTCAGGAAACCACTTTTCCACTTGTATTAGTGTTCAAAAACCACTTTTCGCACTTGTGTTAGTGTTGAAAAACCACTTTTCGCACTTGTGTTGGTGCAGGAAACCACTTTTGCACTTGTATTAGTGTGGGAAAAACACTTTTTGCACTTGTGATAGTGTTGAAAAACCACTTTTCGCACTTGTGTTAGTGTTGAAAAAACACTTTTCGCGCTTGTGTTAGTGTTGAAAAACCACTTTTCGCACTTGTGTTAGTGTTGAAAAACCACTTTTCGCACTTGTGTTAGTGTTGAAAAACCACTTTTCGCACTTGTGTTAGTGTTGAAAAACCACTTTTCGCACTTGTGTTAGTGTTGAAAAACCACTTTTGGCACTTGTGTTGGTGCAGGAAACCACTTTTGCACTTGTATTAGTGTGGAAAAACCACTTTTCGCACTTGTGTTAGTGTTGAAAAACCACTTTTCGCACTTGTGTTGGTGCAGGAAACCACTTTTGCACTTGTATTAGTGTGGAAAAAAACACTTTTTGCACTTGTGATAGTGTTGAAAAACCACTTTTCGCACTTGTGTTAGTGTTGAAAAACCACTTTTCGCACTTGTGTTGGTGCAGGAAACCACTTTTGCACTTGTATTAGTATGGAAAAATCACTTTTCGCACTTGTGTTAGTGTTGAAAAACCACTTTTCACACTTGTGTTAGTGTTGAAAAACCACTTTTCGCACTTGTGTTAGTGTTGAAAAACCACTTTTCGCACTTGTATTAGTTTGGAAAAACCACTTTTCGCACTTGTGTTAGTGTTGAAAAACCACTTTTTGCACTTGTGATAGTGTTGAAAAACCACTTTTCGCACCTGTGTTGGTGCAGGTAACCACTTTTGCACTTGTATTAGTGTGGAAAAAACACTTTTTGCACTTGTGATAGTGTTGAAAAACCACTTTTCGCACTTGTGTTATTGTTGAAAAACCACTTTTCGCACTTGTGTTGGTTCAGGAAACCACTTTTCCTCTTGTATTAGTGTTGAAAAACCACTTTTCGCACTTGTGTTAGTGTTGAAAAACCACTTTTCGCACTTGTGTTGGTGCAGGAAACCACTTTTGCACTTGTATTAGTGTGGAAAAACCACTTTTTGCACTTGTGTTAGTGTTGAAAAACCACTTTTCGCACTTGTGTTAGTGTTGAAAAACCACTTTTCGCACTTGTGTTGGTGCAGGAAACCACTTTTGCACTTGTATTAGTGTGGGAAAAACACTTTTTGCACTTGTGATAGTGTTGAAAAACCACTTTTCGCACTTGTGTTAGTGTTGAAAAAACACTTTTCGCGCTTGTGTTAGTGTTGAAAAACCACTTTTCGCACTTGTGTTAGTGTTGAAAAACCACTTTTCGCACTTGTATTGGTGCAGGAAACCACTTTTGCACTTGTATTAGTGTGGAAAAACCACTTTTCGCACTTGTGTTAGTGTTGAAAAACCACTTTTCGCACTTGTGTTGGTGCAGGAAACCACTTTTGCACTTGTATTAGTGTGGAAAAAACACTTTTTGCACTTGTGATAGTGTTGAAAAACCACTTTTCGCACTTGTGTTAGTGTTGAAAAACCACTTTTCGCACTTGTGTTAGTGTTGAAAAACCACTTTTCGCACTTGTGTTAGTGTTGAAAAACCACTTTTGGCACTTGTGTTGGTGCAGGAAACCACTTTTGCACTTGTATTAGTGTGGAAAACCACTTTTCGCACTTGTGTTAGTGTTGAAAAACCACTTTTCGCACTTGTGTTGGTGCAGGAAACCACTTTTGCACTTGTATTAGTGTGGAAAAACCACTTTTTGCACTTGTGTTAGTGTTGAAAAACCACTTTTCGCACTTGTGTTAGTGTTGAAAAACCACTTTTCGCACTTGTGTTGGTGCAGGAAACCACTTTTGCACTTGTATTAGTGTGGGAAAAACACTTTTTGCACTTGTGATAGTGTTGAAAAACCACTTTTCGCACTTGTGTTAGTGTTGAAAAAACACTTTTCGCGCTTGTGTTAGTGTTGAAAAACCACTTTTCGCACTTGTGTTAGTGTTGAAAAACCACTTTTCGCACTTGTGTTGGTGCAGGAAACCACTTTTGCACTTGTATTAGTGTGGAAAAACCACTTTTCGCACTTGTGTTAGTGTTCAAAAACCACTTTTCGCACTTGTGTTAGTGTTGAAAAACCACTTTTGGCACTTGTGTTGGTGCAGGAAACCACTTTTGCACTTGTACTAGTGTGGAAAAACCACTTTTCGCACTTGTGTTAGTGTTGAAAAACCACTTTTCGCACTTGTGTTGGTGCAGGAAACCACTTTTGCACTTGTATTAGTGTGGAAAAACCACTTTTTGCACTTGTGATAGTGTTGAAAAACCACTTTTCGCACTTGCGTTAGTGTTGAAAAACCACTTTTCGCACTTGTGTTGGTGCAGGAAACCACTTTTGCACTTGTATTAGTGTGGAAAAACCACTTTTCGCACTTGTGTTATTGTTGAAAAACCACTTTTCGCACTTGTGTTGGTTCAGGAAACCACTTTTCCACTTGTATTAGTGTTCAAAAACCACTTTTCGCACTTGTGTTAGTGTTGAAAAACCACTTTTCGCACTTGTGTTGGTGCAGGAAACCACTTTTGCACTTGTATTAGTGTGGAAAAACCACTTTTTGCACTTGTGTTAGTGTTGAAAAACCACTTTTCGCACTTGTGTTAGTGTTGAAAAACCACTTTTCGCACTTGTGTTGGTGCAGGAAACCACTTTTGCACTTGTATTAGTGTGGGAAAAACACTTTTTGCACTTGTGATAGTGTTGAAAAACCACTTTTCGCACTTGTGTTAGTGTTGAAAAAACACTTTTCGCGCTTGTGTTAGTGTTGAAAAATCACTTTTCGCACTTGTGTTAGTGTTGAAAAACCACTTTTCGCACTTGTGTTGGTGCAGGAAACCACTTTTGCACTTGTATTAGTGTGGAAAAACCACTTTTCGCACTTGTGTTAGTGTTCAAAAACCACTTTTCGCACTTGTGTTAGTGTTGAAAAACCACTTTTCGCACTTGTGTTGATGCAGTAAACCACTTTTGCACTTGTATTAATGTGGGAAAAAACACTTTTTGCACTTGTGGTAGTGTTGAAAAACCACTTTTCGCACTTGTGTTAGTGTTGAAAAACCACTTTTCGCACTTGTGTTGGTGCAGGAAACCACTTTTGCACTTGTATTAGTGTGGAAAAATCACTTTTCGCACTTGTGTTAGTGTTGAAAAACCACTTTTCGCACTTGTGTTAGTGTTGAAAAACCACTTTTCGCACTTGTGTTAGTGTTGAAAAACCACTTTTCGCACTTGTGTTAGTGTTGAAAAACCACTTTTGGCACTTGTGTTGGTGCAGGAAACCACTTTTGCACTTGTATTAGTGTGGAAAAACCACTTTTCGCACTTGTGTTAGTGTTGAAAAACCACTTTTCGCACTTGTGTTGGTGCAGGAAACCACTTTTGCACTTGTATTAGTGTGGAAAAACCACTTTTTGCACTTGTGTTAGTGTTGAAAAACCACTTTTCGCACTTGTGTTAGTGTTGAAAAACCACTTTTCGCACTTGTGTTGGTGCAGGAATCCACTTTTGCACTTGTATTAGTGTGGGAAAAACACTTTTTGCACTTGTGATAGTGTTGAAAAACCACTTTTCGCACTTGTGTTAGTGTTGAAAAAACACTTTTCGCGCTTGTGTTAGTGTTGAAAAACCACTTTTCACACTTGTGTTAGTGTTGAAAAACCACTTTTCGCACTTGTGTTGGTGCAGGAAACCACTTTTGCACTTGTATTAGTGTGGAAAAACCACTTTTCGCACTTGTGTTAGTGTTGAAAAACCACTTTTCGCACTTGTGTTGGTGCAGGAAACCACTTTTGCACTTGTATTAGTGTGGAAAAACCACTTTTTGCACTTGTGATAGTGTTGAAAAAACACTTTTCGCACTTGTGTTAGTGTTGAAGAACCACTTTTCACACTTGTGTTGGTGCAGGAAACCAATTTTGCACTTGTATTAGTGTGGAAAAACCACTTTTCGCACTTGTGTTATTGTTGAAAAACCACTTTTCGCACTTGTGTTGGTTCAGGAAACCACTTTTCCACTTGTATTAGTGTTCAAAAACCACTTTTCGCACTTGTGTTAGTGTTGAAAAACCACTTTTCGCACTTGTGTTAGTGTTGAAAAACCACTTTTCGCACTTGTGTTGGTGCAGGAAACCACTTTTGCACTTGTATTAGTGTGGGAAAAACACTTTTTGCACTTGTGATAGTGTTGAAAAACCACTTTTCGCACTTGTGTTAGTGTTGAAAAAACACTTTTCGCGCTTGTGTTAGTGTTGAAAAACCACTTTTCACACTTGTGTTAGTGTTGAAAAACCACTTTTCGCACTTGTGTTGGTGCAGGAAACCACTTTTGCACTTGTATTAGTGTGGAAAAACCACTTTTCGCACTTGTGTTAGTGTTGAAAAACCACTTTTCGCACTTGTGTTGGTGCAGGAAACCACTTTTGCACTTGTATTAGTGTGGAAAAAACACTTTTTGCACTTGTGATAGTGTTGAAAAACCACTTTTCGCACTTGTGTTAGTGTTGAAAAACCACTTTTCGCACTTGTGTTCGTGCAGGAAACCACTTTTGCACTTGTATTAGTATGGAAAAATCACTTTTCGCACTTGTGTTAGTGTTGAAAAACCACTTTTCGCACTTGTGTTAGTGTTGAAAAACCACTTTTCGCACTTGTGTTAGTGTTGAAAAACCACTTTTCGCACTTGTATTAGTTTGGAAAAACCACTTTTCGCACTTGTGTTAGTGTTGAAAAACCACTTTTTGCACTTGTGATAGTGTTGAAAAACCACTTTTCGCACTTGTGTTGGTGCAGGTAACCACTTTTGCAGTTGTATTAGTGTGGAAAAAACACTTTTTGCACTTGTGATAGTGTTGAAAAACCACTTTTCGCACTTGTGTTATTGTTGAAAAACCACTTTTCGCACTTGTGTTGGTTCAGGAAACCACTTTTTGCACTTGTGATAGTGTTGAAAAACCACTTTTCGCACTTGTGTTAGTGTTGAAAAACCACTTTTCGCACGTGTGTTGGTGCAGGAAACCACTTTTGCACTTGTATTAGTGTGGGAAAAACACTTTTTGCACTTGTGATAGTGTTGAAAAACCACTTTTCGCACTTGTGTTAGTGTTGAAAAAACACTTTTCGCGCTTGTGTTAGTGTTGAAAAACCACTTTTCGCACTTGTGTTAGTGTTGAAAAACCACTTTTCGCACTTGTGTTGGTGCAGGAAACCACTTTTGCACTTGTATTAGTGTGGAAAAACCACTTTTCGCACTTGTGTTAGTGTTGAAAAACCACTTTTCGCACTTGTGTTGGTGCAGGAAACCACTTTTGCACTTGTATTAGTGTGGAAAAAACACTTTTTGCACTTGTGATAGTGTTGAAAAACCACTTTTCGCACTTGTGTTAGTGTTGAAAAACCACTTTTCGCACTTGTGTTAGTGTTGAAAAACCACTTTTCGCACTTGTGTTAGTGTTGAAAAACCACTTTTCGCACTTGTGTTAGTGTTGAAAAACCACTTTTGGCACTTGTGTTGGTGCAGGAAACCACTTTTGCACTTGTATTAGTGTGGAAAAACCACTTTTCGCACTTGTGTTAGTGTTGAAAAACCACTTTTCGCACTTGTGTTGGTGCAGGAAACCACTTTTGCACTTGTATTAGTGTGGAAAAAAACACTTTTTGCACTTGTGATAGTGTTGAAAAACCACTTTTCGCACTTGTGTTAGTGTTGAAAAACCACTTTTCGCACTTGTGTTGGTGCAGGAAACCACTTTTGCACTTGTATTAGTATGGAAAAATCACTTTTCGCACTTGTGTTAGTGTTGAAAAACCACTTTTCACACTTGTGTTAGTGTTGAAAAACCACTTTTCGCACTTGTGTTAGTGTTGAAAAACCACTTTTCGCACTTGTATTAGTTTGGAAAAACCACTTTTCGCACTTGTGTTAGTGTTGAAAAACCACTTTTTGCACTTGTGATAGTGTTGAAAAACCACTTTTCGCACTTGTGTTGGTGCAGGTAACCACTTTTGCACTTGTATTAGTGTGGAAAAAACACTTTTTGCACTTGTGATAGTGTTGAAAAACCACTTTTCGCACTTGTGTTATTGTTGAAAAACCACTTTTCGCACTTGTGTTGGTTCAGGAAACCACTTTTCCTCTTGTATTAGTGTTGAAAAACCACTTTTCGCACTTGTATTAGTGTGGAAAAACCACTTTTTGCACTTGTGTTAGTGTTGAAAAACCACTTTTCGCACTTGTGTTAGTGTTGAAAAACCACTTTTCGCACTTGTGTTGGTGCAGGAAACCACTTTTGCACTTGTATTAGTGTGGGAAAAACACTTTTTGCACTTGTGATAGTGTTGAAAAACCACTTTTCGCACTTGTGTTAGTGTTGAAAAAACACTTTTCGCGCTTGTGTTAGTGTTGAAAAACCACTTTTCGCACTTGTGTTAGTGTTGAAAAACCACTTTTCGCACTTGTATTGGTGCAGGAAACCACTTTTGCACTTGTATTAGTGTGGAAAAACCACTTTTCGCACTTGTGTTAGTGTTGAAAAACCACTTTTCGCACTTGTGTTGGTGCAGGAAACCACTTTTGCACTTGTATTAGTGTGGAAAAAACACTTTTTGCACTTGTGATAGTGTTGAAAAACCACTTTTCGCACTTGTGTTAGTGTTGAAAAACCACTTTTCGCACTTGTGTTAGTGTTGAAAAACCACTTTTCGCACTTGTGTTAGTGTTGAAAAACCACTTTTGGCACTTGTGTTGGTGCAGGAAACCACTTTTGCACTTGTATTAGTGTGGAAAAACCACTTTTCGCACTTGTGTTAGTGTTGAAAAACCACTTTTCGCACTTGTGTTGGTGCAGGAAACCACTTTTGCACTTGTATTAGTGTGGAAAAACCACTTTTTGCACTTGTGTTAGTGTTGAAAAACCACTTTTCGCACTTGTGTTAGTGTTGAAAAACCACTTTTCGCACTTGTGTTGGTGCAGGAATCCACTTTTGCACTTGTATTAGTGTGGGAAAAACACTTTTTGCACTTGTGATAGTGTTGAAAAACCACTTTTCGCACTTGTGTTAGTGTTGAAAAAACACTTTTCGCGCTTGTGTTAGTGTTGAAAAACCACTTTTCACACTTGTGTTAGTGTTGAAAAACCACTTTTCGCACTTGTGTTGGTGCAGGAAACCACTTTTGCACTTGTATTAGTGTGGAAAAACCACTTTTCGCACTTGTGTTAGTGTTCAAAAACCACTTTTCGCACTTGTGTTAGTGTTGAAAAACCACTTTTCGCACTTGTGTTGGTGCAGGAAACCACTTTTGCACTTGTATTAGTGTGGAAAAACCACTTTTCGCACTTGTGTTAGTGTTGAAAAACCACTTTTCGCACTTGTGTTGGTGCAGGAAACCACTTTTGCACTTGTATTAGTGTGGAAAAACCACTTTTTGCACTTGTGATAGTGTTGAAAAACCACTTTTTGCACTTGTGATAGTGTTGAAAAAACACTTTTCGCACTTGTATTAGTGTGGGAAAAACACTTTTTGCACTTGTGATAGTGTTGAAAAACCACTTTTCGCACTTGTGTTAGTGTTGAAAAAACACTTTTCGCGCTTGTGTTAGTGTTGAAAAACCACTTTTCGCACTTGTGTTAGTGTTGAAAAACCACTTTTCGCACTTGTATTGGTGCAGGAAACCACTTTTGCACTTGTATTAGTGTGGAAAAACCACTTTTCGCACTTGTGTTAGTGTTGAAAAACCACTTTTCGCACTTGTGTTGGTGCAGGAAACCACTTTTGCACTTGTATTAGTGTGGAAAAAACACTTTTTGCACTTGTGATAGTGTTGAAAAACCACTTTTCGCACTTGTGTTAGTGTTGAAAAACCACTTTTCGCACTTGTGTTAGTGTTGAAAAACCACTTTTCGCACTTGTGTTAGTGTTGAAAAACCACTTTTGGCACTTGTGTTGGTGCAGGAAACCACTTTTGCACTTGTATTAGTGTGGAAAACCACTTTTCGCACTTGTGTTAGTGTTGAAAAACCACTTTTCGCACTTGTGTTGGTGCAGGAAACCACTTTTGCACTTGTATTAGTGTGGAAAAACCACTTTTTGCACTTGTGTTAGTGTTGAAAAACCACTTTTCGCACTTGTGTTAGTGTTGAAAAACCACTTTTCGCACTTGTGTTGGTGCAGGAAACCACTTTTGCACTTGTATTAGTGTGGGAAAAACACTTTTTGCACTTGTGATAGTGTTGAAAAACCACTTTTCGCACTTGTGTTAGTGTTGAAAAAACACTTTTCGCGCTTGTGTTAGTGTTGAAAAACCACTTTTCGCACTTGTGTTAGTGTTGAAAAACCACTTTTCGCACTTGTGTTGGTGCAGGAAACCACTTTTGCACTTGTATTAGTGTGGAAAAACCACTTTTCGCACTTGTGTTAGTGTTCAAAAACCACTTTTCGCACTTGTGTTAGTGTTGAAAAACCACTTTTGGCACTTGTGTTGGTGCAGGAAACCACTTTTGCACTTGTACTAGTGTGGAAAAACCACTTTTCGCACTTGTGTTAGTGTTGAAAAACCACTTTTCGCACTTGTGTTGGTGCAGGAAACCACTTTTGCACTTGTATTAGTGTGGAAAAACCACTTTTTGCACTTGTGATAGTGTTGAAAAACCACTTTTCGCACTTGCGTTAGTGTTGAAAAACCACTTTTCGCACTTGTGTTGGTGCAGGAAACCACTTTTGCACTTGTATTAGTGTGGAAAAACCACTTTTCGCACTTGTGTTATTGTTGAAAAACCACTTTTCGCACTTGTGTTGGTTCAGGAAACCACTTTTCCACTTGTATTAGTGTTCAAAAACCACTTTTCGCACTTGTGTTAGTGTTGAAAAACCACTTTTCGCACTTGTGTTGGTGCAGGAAACCACTTTTGCACTTGTATTAGTGTGGAAAAACCACTTTTTGCACTTGTGTTAGTGTTGAAAAACCACTTTTCGCACTTGTGTTAGTGTTGAAAAACCACTTTTCGCACTTGTGTTGGTGCAGGAAACCACTTTTGCACTTGTATTAGTGTGGGAAAAACACTTTTTGCACTTGTGATAGTGTTGAAAAACCACTTTTCGCACTTGTGTTAGTGTTGAAAAAACACTTTTCGCGCTTGTGTTAGTGTTGAAAAATCACTTTTCGCACTTGTGTTAGTGTTGAAAAACCACTTTTCGCACTTGTGTTGGTGCAGGAAACCACTTTTGCACTTGTATTAGTGTGGAAAAACCACTTTTCGCACTTGTGTTAGTGTTCAAAAACCACTTTTCGCACTTGTGTTAGTGTTGAAAAACCACTTTTCGCACTTGTGTTGATGCAGTAAACCACTTTTGCACTTGTATTAATGTGGGAAAAAACACTTTTTGCACTTGTGGTAGTGTTGAAAAACCACTTTTCGCACTTGTGTTAGTGTTGAAAAACCACTTTTCGCACTTGTGTTGGTGCAGGAAACCACTTTTGCACTTGTATTAGTGTGGAAAAATCACTTTTCGCACTTGTGTTAGTGTTGAAAAACCACTTTTCGCACTTGTGTTAGTGTTGAAAAACCACTTTTCGCACTTGTGTTAGTGTTGAAAAACCACTTTTCGCACTTGTGTTCGTGTTGAAAAACCACTTTTGGCACTTGTGTTGGTGCAGGAAACCACTTTTGCACTTGTATTAGTGTGGAAAAACCACTTTTCGCACTTGTGTTAGTGTTGAAAAACCACTTTTCGCACTTGTGTTGGTGCAGGAAACCACTTTTGCACTTGTATTAGTGTGGAAAAACCACTTTTTGCACTTGTGTTAGTGTTGAAAAACCACTTTTCGCACTTGTGTTAGTGTTGAAAAACCACTTTTCGCACTTGTGTTGGTGCAGGAATCCACTTTTGCACTTGTATTAGTGTGGGAAAAACACTTTTTGCACTTGTGATAGTGTTGAAAAACCACTTTTCGCACTTGTGTTAGTGTTGAAAAAACACTTTTCGCGCTTGTGTTAGTGTTGAAAAACCACTTTTCACACTTGTGTTAGTGTTGAAAAACCACTTTTCGCACTTGTGTTGGTGCAGGAAACCACTTTTGCACTTGTATTAGTGTGGAAAAACCACTTTTCGCACTTGTGTTAGTGTTGAAAAACCACTTTTCGCACTTGTGTTGGTGCAGGAAACCACTTTTGCACTTGTATTAGTGTGGAAAAACCACTTTTTGCACTTGTGATAGTGTTGAAAAAACACTTTTCGCACTTGTGTTAGTGTTGAAGAACCACTTTTCGCACTTGTGTTGGTGCAGGAAACCAATTTTGCACTTGTATTAGTGTGGAAAAACCACTTTTCGCACTTGTGTTATTGTTGAAAAACCACTTTTCGCACTTGTGTTGGTTCAGGAAACCACTTTTCCACTTGTATTAGTGTTCAAAAACCACTTTTCGCACTTGTGTTAGTGTTGAAAAACCACTTTTCGCACTTGTGTTAGTGTTGAAAAACCACTTTTCGCACTTGTGTTGGTGCAGGAAACCACTTTTGCACTTGTATTAGTGTGGGAAAAACACTTTTTGCACTTGTGATAGTGTTGAAAAACCACTTTTCGCACTTGTGTTAGTGTTGAAAAAACACTTTTCGCGCTTGTGTTAGTGTTGAAAAACCACTTTTCACACTTGTGTTAGTGTTGAAAAACCACTTTTCGCACTTGTGTTGGTGCAGGAAACCACTTTTGCACTTGTATTAGTGTGGAAAAACCACTTTTCGCACTTGTGTTAGTGTTGAAAAACCACTTTTCGCACTTGTGTTGGTGCAGGAAACCACTTTTGCACTTGTATTAGTGTGGAAAAAACACTTTTTGCACTTGTGATAGTGTTGAAAAACCACTTTTCGCACTTGTGTTAGTGTTGAAAAACCACTTTTCGCACTTGTGTTCGTGCAGGAAACCACTTTTGCACTTGTATTAGTATGGAAAAATCACTTTTCGCACTTGTGTTAGTGTTGAAAAACCACTTTTCGCACTTGTGTTAGTGTTGAAAAACCACTTTTCGCACTTGTGTTAGTGTTGAAAAACCACTTTTCGCACTTGTATTAGTTTGGAAAAACCACTTTTCGCACTTGTGTTAGTGTTGAAAAACCACTTTTTGCACTTGTGATAGTGTTGAAAAACCACTTTTCGCACTTGTGTTGGTGCAGGTAACCACTTTTGCAGTTGTATTAGTGTGGAAAAAACACTTTTTGCACTTGTGATAGTGTTGAAAAACCACTTTTCGCACTTGTGTTATTGTTGAAAAACCACTTTTCGCACTTGTGTTGGTTCAGGAAACCACTTTTTGCACTTGTGATAGTGTTGAAAAACCACTTTTCGCACTTGTGTTAGTGTTGAAAAACCACTTTTCGCACTTGTGTTGGTGCAGGAAACCACTTTTGCACTTGTATTAGTGTGGGAAAAACACTTTTTGCACTTGTGATAGTGTTGAAAAACCACTTTTCGCACTTGTGTTAGTGTTGAAAAAACACTTTTCGCGCTTGTGTTAGTGTTGAAAAACCACTTTTCGCACTTGTGTTAGTGTTGAAAAACCACTTTTCGCACTTGTGTTGGTGCAGGAAACCACTTTTGCACTTGTATTAGTGTGGAAAAACCACTTTTCGCACTTGTGTTAGTGTTGAAAAACCACTTTTCGCACTTGTGTTGGTGCAGGAAACCACTTTTGCACTTGTATTAGTGTGGAAAAAACACTTTTTGCACTTGTGATAGTGTTGAAAAACCACTTTTCGCACTTGTGTTAGTGTTGAAAAACCACTTTTCGCACTTGTGTTAGTGTTGAAAAACCACTTTTCGCACTTGTGTTAGTGTTGAAAAACCACTTTTCGCACTTGTGTTAGTGTTGAAAAACCACTTTTGGCACTTGTGTTGGTGCAGGAAACCACTTTTGCACTTGTATTAGTGTGGAAAAACCACTTTTCGCACTTGTGTTAGTGTTGAAAAACCACTTTTCGCACTTGTGTTGGTGCAGGAAACCACTTTTGCACTTGTATTAGTGTGGAAAAAAACACTTTTTGCACTTGTGATAGTGTTGAAAAACCACTTTTCGCACTTGTGTTAGTGTTGAAAAACCACTTTTCGCACTTGTGTTGGTGCAGGAAACCACTTTTGCACTTGTATTAGTATGGAAAAATCACTTTTCGCACTTGTGTTAGTGTTGAAAAACCACTTTTCACACTTGTGTTAGTGTTGAAAAACCACTTTTCGCACTTGTGTTAGTGTTGAAAAACCACTTTTCGCACTTGTATTAGTTTGGAAAAACCACTTTTCGCACTTGTGTTAGTGTTGAAAAACCACTTTTTGCACTTGTGATAGTGTTGAAAAACCACTTTTCGCACTTGTGTTGGTGCAGGTAACCACTTTTGCACTTGTATTAGTGTGGAAAAAACACTTTTTGCACTTGTGATAGTGTTGAAAAACCACTTTTCGCACTTGTGTTATTGTTGAAAAACCACTTTTCGCACTTGTGTTGGTTCAGGAAACCACTTTTCCTCTTGTATTAGTGTTGAAAAACCACTTTTCGCACTTGTATTAGTGTGGAAAAACCACTTTTTGCACTTGTGTTAGTGTTGAAAAACCACTTTTCGCACTTGTGTTAGTGTTGAAAAACCACTTTTCGCACTTGTGTTGGTGCAGGAAACCACTTTTGCACTTGTATTAGTGTGGGAAAAACACTTTTTGCACTTGTGATAGTGTTGAAAAACCACTTTTCGCACTTGTGTTAGTGTTGAAAAAACACTTTTCGCGCTTGTGTTAGTGTTGAAAAACCACTTTTCGCACTTGTGTTAGTGTTGAAAAACCACTTTTCGCACTTGTATTGGTGCAGGAAACCACTTTTGCACTTGTATTAGTGTGGAAAAACCACTTTTCGCACTTGTGTTAGTGTTGAAAAACCACTTTTCGCACTTGTGTTGGTGCAGGAAACCACTTTTGCACTTGTATTAGTGTGGAAAAAACACTTTTTGCACTTGTGATAGTGTTGAAAAACCACTTTTCGCACTTGTGTTAGTGTTGAAAAACCACTTTTCGCACTTGTGTTAGTGTTGAAAAACCACTTTTCGCACTTGTGTTAGTGTTGAAAAACCACTTTTGGCACTTGTGTTGGTGCAGGAAACCACTTTTGCACTTGTATTAGTGTGGAAAAACCACTTTTCGCACTTGTGTTAGTGTTGAAAAACCACTTTTCGCACTTGTGTTGGTGCAGGAAACCACTTTTGCACTTGTATTAGTGTGGAAAAACCACTTTTTGCACTTGTGTTAGTGTTGAAAAACCACTTTTCGCACTTGTGTTAGTGTTGAAAAACCACTTTTCGCACTTGTGTTGGTGCAGGAATCCACTTTTGCACTTGTATTAGTGTGGGAAAAACACTTTTTGCACTTGTGATAGTGTTGAAAAACCACTTTTCGCACTTGTGTTAGTGTTGAAAAAACACTTTTCGCGCTTGTGTTAGTGTTGAAAAACCACTTTTCACACTTGTGTTAGTGTTGAAAAACCACTTTTCGCACTTGTGTTGGTGCAGGAAACCACTTTTGCACTTGTATTAGTGTGGAAAAACCACTTTTCGCACTTGTGTTAGTGTTCAAAAACCACTTTTCGCACTTGTGTTAGTGTTGAAAAACCACTTTTCGCACTTGTGTTGGTGCAGGAAACCACTTTTGCACTTGTATTAGTGTGGAAAAACCACTTTTCGCACTTGTGTTAGTGTTGAAAAACCACTTTTCGCACTTGTGTTGGTGCAGGAAACCACTTTTGCACTTGTATTAGTGTGGAAAAACCACTTTTTGCACTTGTGATAGTGTTGAAAAAACACTTTTCGCACTTGTGTTAGTGTTGAAAAACCACTTTTCGCACTTGTGTTGGTGCAGGAAACCAATTTTGCACTTGTATTAGTGTGGAAAAACCACTTTTCGCACTTGTGTTATTGTTGAAAAACCACTTTTCGCACTTGTGTTGGTTCAGGAAACCACTTTTCCACTTGTATTAGTGTTCAAAAACCACTTTTCGCACTTGTGTTAGTGTTGAAAAACCACTTTTCGCACTTGTGTTGGTGCAGGAAACCACATTTGCACTTGTATTAGTGTGGAAAAACCACTTTTTGCACTTGTGTTAGTGTTGAAAAACCACTTTTCGCACTTGTGTTAGTGTTGAAAAACCACTTTTCGCACTTGTGTTGGTGCAGGAAACCACTTTTGCACTTGTATTAGTGTGGGAAAAACACTTTTTGCACTTGTGATAGTGTTGAAAAACCACTTTTCGCACTTGTGTTAGTGTTGAAAAAACACTTTTCGCGCTTGTGTTAGTGTTGAAAAACCACTTTTCGCACTTGTGTTAGTGTTGAAAAACCACTTTTCGCACTTGTGTTAGTGTTGAAAAACCACTTTTCGCACTTGTGTTAGTGTTGAAAAACCACTTTTCGCACTTGTGTTAGTGTTGAAAAACCACTTTTGGCACTTGTGTTGGTGCAGGAAACCACTTTTGCACTTGTATTAGTGTGGAAAAACCACTTTTCGCACTTGTGTTAGTGTTGAAAAACCACTTTTCGCACTTGTGTTGGTGCAGGAAACCACTTTTGCACTTGTATTAGTGTGGAAAAACCACTTTTTGCACTTGTGTTAGTGTTGAAAAACCACTTTTCGCACTTGTGTTAGTGTTGAAAAACCACTTTTCGCACTTGTGTTGGTGCAGGAAACCACTTTTGCACTTGTATTAGTGTGGGAAAAACACTTTTTGCACTTGTGATAGTGTTGAAAAACCACTTTTCGCACTTGTGTTAGTGTTGAAAAAACACTTTTCGCGCTTGTGTTAGTGTTGAAAAATCACTTTTCGCACTTGTGTTAGTGTTGAAAAACCACTTTTCGCACTTGTGTTGGTGCAGGAAACCACTTTTGCACTTGTATTAGTGTGGAAAAACCACTTTTCGCACTTGTGTTAGTGTTCAAAAACCACTTTTCGCACTTGTGTTAGTGTTGAAAAACCACTTTTCGCACTTGTGTTGATGCAGTAAACCACTTTTGCACTTGTATTAATGTGGGAAAAAACACTTTTTGCACTTGTGGTAGTGTTGAAAAACCACTTTTCGCACTTGTGTTAGTGTTGAAAAACCACTTTTCGCACTTGTGTTGGTGCAGGAAACCACTTTTGCACTTGTATTAGTGTGGAAAAATCACTTTTCGCACTTGTGTTAGTGTTGAAAAACCACTTTTCGCACTTGTGTTAGTGTTGAAAAACCACTTTTCGCACTTGTGTTAGTGTTGAAAAACCACTTTTCGCACTTGTGTTCGTGTTGAAAAACCACTTTTGGCACTTGTGTTGGTGCAGGAAACCACTTTTGCACTTGTATTAGTGTGGAAAAACCACTTTTCGCACTTGTGTTAGTGTTGAAAAACCACTTTTCGCACTTGTGTTGGTGCAGGAAACCACTTTTGCACTTGTATTAGTGTGGAAAAACCACTTTTTGCACTTGTGTTAGTGTTGAAAAACCACTTTTCGCACTTGTGTTAGTGTTGAAAAACCACTTTTCGCACTTGTGTTGGTGCAGGAATCCACTTTTGCACTTGTATTAGTGTGGGAAAAACACTTTTTGCACTTGTGATAGTGTTGAAAAACCACTTTTCGCACTTGTGTTAGTGTTGAAAAAACACTTTTCGCGCTTGTGTTAGTGTTGAAAAACCACTTTTCACACTTGTGTTAGTGTTGAAAAACCACTTTTCGCACTTGTGTTGGTGCAGGAAACCACTTTTGCACTTGTATTAGTGTGGAAAAACCACTTTTCGCACTTGTGTTAGTGTTGAAAAACCACTTTTCGCACTTGTGTTGGTGCAGGAAACCACTTTTGCACTTGTATTAGTGTGGAAAAACCACTTTTTGCACTTGTGATAGTGTTGAAAAAACACTTTTCGCACTTGTGTTAGTGTTGAAGAACCACTTTTCGCACTTGTGTTGGTGCAGGAAACCAATTTTGCACTTGTATTAGTGTGGAAAAACCACTTTTCGCACTTGTGTTATTGTTGAAAAACCACTTTTCGCACTTGTGTTGGTTCAGGAAAAGACTTTTCCACTTGTATTAGTGTTCAAAAACCACTTTTCGCACTTGTGTTAGTGTTGAAAAACCACTTTTCGCACTTGTGTTAGTGTTGAAAAACCACTTTTCGCACTTGTGTTGGTGCAGGAAACCACTTTTGCACTTGTATTAGTGTGGGAAAAACACTTTTTGCACTTGTGATAGTGTTGAAAAACCACTTTTCGCACTTGTGTTAGTGTTGAAAAAACACTTTTCGCGCTTGTGTTAGTGTTGAAAAACCACTTTTCACACTTGTGTTAGTGTTGAAAAACCACTTTTCGCACTTGTGTTGGTGCAGGAAACCACTTTTGCACTTGTATTAGTGTGGAAAAACCACTTTTCGCACTTGTGTTAGTGTTGAAAAACCACTTTTCGCACTTGTGTTGGTGCAGGAAACCACTTTTGCACTTGTATTAGTGTGGAAAAAACACTTTTTGCACTTGTGATAGTGTTGAAAAACCACTTTTCGCACTTGTGTTAGTGTTGAAAAACCACTTTTCGCACTTGTGTTCGTGCAGGAAACCACTTTTGCACTTGTATTAGTATGGAAAAATCACTTTTCGCACTTGTGTTAGTGTTGAAAAACCACTTTTCGCACTTGTGTTAGTGTTGAAAAACCACTTTTCGCACTTGTGTTAGTGTTGAAAAACCACTTTTCGCACTTGTATTAGTTTGGAAAAACCACTTTTCGCACTTGTGTTAGTGTTGAAAAACCACTTTTTGCACTTGTGATAGTGTTGAAAAACCACTTTTCGCACTTGTGTTGGTGCAGGTAACCACTTTTGCAGTTGTATTAGTGTGGAAAAAACACTTTTTGCACTTGTGATAGTGTTGAAAAACCACTTTTCGCACTTGTGTTATTGTTGAAAAACCACTTTTCGCACTTGTGTTGGTTCAGGAAACCACTTTTTGCACTTGTGATAGTGTTGAAAAACCACTTTTCGCACTTGTGTTAGTGTTGAAAAACCACTTTTCGCACTTGTGTTGGTGCAGGAAACCACTTTTGCACTTGTATTAGTGTGGGAAAAACACTTTTTGCACTTGTGATAGTGTTGAAAAACCACTTTTCGCACTTGTGTTAGTGTTGAAAAAACACTTTTCGCGCTTGTGTTAGTGTTGAAAAACCACTTTTCGCACTTGTGTTAGTGTTGAAAAACCACTTTTCGCACTTGTGTTGGTGCAGGAAACCACTTTTGCACTTGTATTAGTGTGGAAAAACCACTTTTCGCACTTGTGTTAGTGTTGAAAAACCACTTTTCGCACTTGTGTTGGTGCAGGAAACCACTTTTGCACTTGTATTAGTGTGGAAAAAACACTTTTTGCACTTGTGATAGTGTTGAAAAACCACTTTTCGCACTTGTGTTAGTGTTGAAAAACCACTTTTCGCACTTGTGTTAGTGTTGAAAAACCACTTTTCGCACTTGTGTTAGTGTTGAAAAACCACTTTTCGCACTTGTGTTAGTGTTGAAAAACCACTTTTGGCACTTGTGTTGGTGCAGGAAACCACTTTTGCACTTGTATTAGTGTGGAAAAACCACTTTTCGCACTTGTGTTAGTGTTGAAAAACCACTTTTCGCACTTGTGTTGGTGCAGGAAACCACTTTTGCACTTGTATTAGTGTGGAAAAAAACACTTTTTGCACTTGTGATAGTGTTGAAAAACCACTTTTCGCACTTGTGTTAGTGTTGAAAAACCACTTTTCGCACTTGTGTTGGTGCAGGAAACCACTTTTGCACTTGTATTAGTATGGAAAAATCACTTTTCGCACTTGTGTTAGTGTTGAAAAACCACTTTTCACACTTGTGTTAGTGTTGAAAAACCACTTTTCGCACTTGTGTTAGTGTTGAAAAACCACTTTTCGCACTTGTATTAGTTTGGAAAAACCACTTTTCGCACTTGTGTTAGTGTTGAAAAACCACTTTTTGCACTTGTGATAGTGTTGAAAAACCACTTTTCGCACTTGTGTTGGTGCAGGTAACCACTTTTGCACTTGTATTAGTGTGGAAAAAACACTTTTTGCACTTGTGATAGTGTTGAAAAACCACTTTTCGCACTTGTGTTATTGTTGAAAAACCACTTTTCGCACTTGTGTTGGTTCAGGAAACCACTTTTCCTCTTGTATTAGTGTTGAAAAACCACTTTTCGCACTTGTATTAGTGTGGAAAAACCACTTTTTGCACTTGTGTTAGTGTTGAAAAACCACTTTTCGCACTTGTGTTAGTGTTGAAAAACCACTTTTCGCACTTGTGTTGGTGCAGGAAACCACTTTTGCACTTGTATTAGTGTGGGAAAAACACTTTTTGCACTTGTGATAGTGTTGAAAAACCACTTTTCGCACTTGTGTTAGTGTTGAAAAAACACTTTTCGCGCTTGTGTTAGTGTTGAAAAACCACTTTTCGCACTTGTGTTAGTGTTGAAAAACCACTTTTCGCACTTGTATTGGTGCAGGAAACCACTTTTGCACTTGTATTAGTGTGGAAAAACCACTTTTCGCACTTGTGTTAGTGTTGAAAAACCACTTTTCGCACTTGTGTTGGTGCAGGAAACCACTTTTGCACTTGTATTAGTGTGGAAAAAACACTTTTTGCACTTGTGATAGTGTTGAAAAACCACTTTTCGCACTTGTGTTAGTGTTGAAAAACCACTTTTCGCACTTGTGTTAGTGTTGAAAAACCACTTTTCGCACTTGTGTTAGTGTTGAAAAACCACTTTTGGCACTTGTGTTGGTGCAGGAAACCACTTTTGCACTTGTATTAGTGTGGAAAAACCACTTTTCGCACTTGTGTTAGTGTTGAAAAACCACTTTTCGCACTTATGTTGGTGCAGGAAACCACTTTTGCACTTGTATTAGTGTGGAAAAACCACTTTTTGCACTTGTGTTAGTGTTGAAAAACCACTTTTCGCACTTGTGTTAGTGTTGAAAAACCACTTTTCGCACTTGTGTTGGTGCAGGAATCCACTTTTGCACTTGTATTAGTGTGGGAAAAACACTTTTTGCACTTGTGATAGTGTTGAAAAACCACTTTTCGCACTTGTGTTAGTGTTGAAAAAACACTTTTCGCGCTTGTGTTAGTGTTGAAAAACCACTTTTCACACTTGTGTTAGTGTTGAAAAACCACTTTTCGCACTTGTGTTGGTGCAGGAAACCACTTTTGCACTTGTATTAGTGTGGAAAAACCACTTTTCGCACTTGTGTTAGTGTTCAAAAACCACTTTTCGCACTTGTGTTAGTGTTGAAAAACCACTTTTCGCACTTGTGTTGGTGCAGGAAACCACTTTTGCACTTGTATTAGTGTGGAAAAACCACTTTTCGCACTTGTGTTAGTGTTGAAAAACCACTTTTCGCACTTGTGTTGGTGCAGGAAACCACTTTTGCACTTGTATTAGTGTGGAAAAACCACTTTTTGCACTTGTGATAGTGTTGAAAAAACACTTTTCGCACTTGTGTTAGTGTTGAAAAACCACTTTTCGCACTTGTGTTGGTGCAGGAAACCAATTTTGCACTTGTATTAGTGTGGAAAAACCACTTTTCGCACTTGTGTTATTGTTGAAAAACCACTTTTCGCACTTGTGTTGGTTCAGGAAACCACTTTTCCACTTGTATTAGTGTTCAAAAACCACTTTTCGCACTTGTGTTAGTGTTGAAAAACCACTTTTCGCACTTGTGTTGGTGCAGGAAACCACATTTGCACTTGTATTAGTGTGGAAAAACCACTTTTTGCACTTGTGTTAGTGTTGAAAAACCACTTTTCGCACTTGTGTTAGTGTTGAAAAACCACTTTTCGCACTTGTGTTGGTGCAGGAAACCACTTTTGCACTTGTATTAGTGTGGGAAAAACACTTTTTGCACTTGTGATAGTGTTGAAAAACCACTTTTCGCACTTGTGTTAGTGTTGAAAAAACACTTTTCGCGCTTGTGTTAGTGTTGAAAAACCACTTTTCGCACTTGTGTTAGTGTTGAAAAACCACTTTTCGCACTTGTGTTAGTGTTGAAAAACCACTTTTCGCACTTGTGTTAGTGTTGAAAAACCACTTTTCGCACTTGTGTTAGTGTTGAAAAACCACTTTTGGCACTTGTGTTGGTGCAGGAAACCACTTTTGCACTTGTATTAGTGTGGAAAAACCACTTTTCGCACTTGTGTTAGTGTTGAAAAACCACTTTTCGCACTTGTGTTGGTGCAGGAAACCACTTTTGCACTTGTATTAGTGTGGAAAAAAACACTTTTTGCACTTGTGATAGTGTTGAAAAACCACTTTTCGCACTTGTGTTAGTGTTGAAAAACCACTTTTCGCACTTGTGTTGGTGCAGGAAACCACTTTTGCACTTGTATTAGTATGGAAAAATCACTTTTCGCACTTGTGTTAGTGTTGAAAAACCACTTTTCACACTTGTGTTAGTGTTGAAAAACCACTTTTCGCACTTGTGTTAGTGTTGAAAAACCACTTTTCGCACTTGTATTAGTTTGGAAAAACCACTTTTCGCACTTGTGTTAGTGTTGAAAAACCACTTTTTGCACTTGTGATAGTGTTGAAAAACCACTTTTCGCACCTGTGTTGGTGCAGGTAACCACTTTTGCACTTGTATTAGTGTGGAAAAAACACTTTTTGCACTTGTGATAGTGTTGAAAAACCACTTTTCGCACTTGTGTTATTGTTGAAAAACCACTTTTCGCACTTGTGTTGGTTCAGGAAACCACTTTTCCTCTTGTATTAGTGTTGAAAAACCACTTTTCGCACTTGTGTTAGTGTTGAAAAACCACTTTTCGCACTTGTGTTGGTGCAGGAAACCACTTTTGCACTTGTATTAGTGTGGAAAAACCACTTTTTGCACTTGTGTTAGTGTTGAAAAACCACTTTTCGCACTTGTGTTAGTGTTGAAAAACCACTTTTCGCACTTGTGTTGGTGCAGGAAACCACTTTTGCACTTGTATTAGTGTGGGAAAAACACTTTTTGCACTTGTGATAGTGTTGAAAAACCACTTTTCGCACTTGTGTTAGTGTTGAAAAAACACTTTTCGCGCTTGTGTTAGTGTTGAAAAACCACTTTTCGCACTTGTGTTAGTGTTGAAAAACCACTTTTCGCACTTGTATTGGTGCAGGAAACCACTTTTGCACTTGTATTAGTGTGGAAAAACCACTTTTCGCACTTGTGTTAGTGTTGAAAAACCACTTTTCGCACTTGTGTTGGTGCAGGAAACCACTTTTGCACTTGTATTAGTGTGGAAAAAACACTTTTTGCACTTGTGATAGTGTTGAAAAACCACTTTTCGCACTTGTGTTAGTGTTGAAAAACCACTTTTCGCACTTGTGTTAGTGTTGAAAAACCACTTTTCGCACTTGTGTTAGTGTTGAAAAACCACTTTTGGCACTTGTGTTGGTGCAGGAAACCACTTTTGCACTTGTATTAGTGTGGAAAACCACTTTTCGCACTTGTGTTAGTGTTGAAAAACCACTTTTCGCACTTGTGTTGGTGCAGGAAACCACTTTTGCACTTGTATTAGTGTGGAAAAACCACTTTTTGCACTTGTGTTAGTGTTGAAAAACCACTTTTCGCACTTGTGTTAGTGTTGAAAAACCACTTTTCGCACTTGTGTTGGTGCAGGAAACCACTTTTGCACTTGTATTAGTGTGGGAAAAACACTTTTTGCACTTGTGATAGTGTTGAAAAACCACTTTTCGCACTTGTGTTAGTGTTGAAAAAACACTTTTCGCGCTTGTGTTAGTGTTGAAAAACCACTTTTCGCACTTGTGTTAGTGTTGAAAAACCACTTTTCGCACTTGTGTTGGTGCAGGAAACCACTTTTGCACTTGTATTAGTGTGGAAAAACCACTTTTCGCACTTGTGTTAGTGTTCAAAAACCACTTTTCGCACTTGTGTTAGTGTTGAAAAACCACTTTTGGCACTTGTGTTGGTGCAGGAAACCACTTTTGCACTTGTACTAGTGTGGAAAAACCACTTTTCGCACTTGTGTTAGTGTTGAAAAACCACTTTTCGCACTTGTGTTGGTGCAGGAAACCACTTTTGCACTTGTATTAGTGTGGAAAAACCACTTTTTGCACTTGTGATAGTGTTGAAAACCCACTTTTCGCACTTGCGTTAGTGTTGAAAAACCACTTTTCGCACTTGTGTTGGTGCAGGAAACCACTTTTGCACTTGTATTAGTGTGGAAAAACCACTTTTCGCACTTGTGTTATTGTTGAAAAACCACTTTTCGCACTTGTGTTGGTTCAGGAAACCACTTTTCCACTTGTATTAGTGTTCAAAAACCACTTTTCGCACTTGTGTTAGTGTTGAAAAACCACTTTTCGCACTTGTGTTGGTGCAGGAAACCACTTTTGCACTTGTATTAGTGTGGAAAAACCACTTTTTGCACTTGTGTTAGTGTTGAAAAACCACTTTTCGCACTTGTGTTAGTGTTGAAAAACCACTTTTCGCACTTGTGTTGGTGCAGGAAACCACTTTTGCACTTGTATTAGTGTGGGAAAAACACTTTTTGCACTTGTGATAGTGTTGAAAAACCACTTTTCGCACTTGTGTTAGTGTTGAAAAAACACTTTTCGCGCTTGTGTTAGTGTTGAAAAATCACTTTTCGCACTTGTGTTAGTGTTGAAAAACCACTTTTCGCACTTGTGTTGGTGCAGGAAACCACTTTTGCACTTGTATTAGTGTGGAAAAACCACTTTTCGCACTTGTGTTAGTGTTCAAAAACCACTTTTCGCACTTGTGTTAGTGTTGAAAAACCACTTTTCGCACTTGTGTTGATGCAGTAAACCACTTTTGCACTTGTATTAATGTGGGAAAAAACACTTTTTGCACTTGTGGTAGTGTTGAAAAACCACTTTTCGCACTTGTGTTAGTGTTGAAAAACCACTTTTCGCACTTGTGTTGGTGCAGGAAACCACTTTTGCACTTGTATTAGTGTGGAAAAATCACTTTTCGCACTTGTGTTAGTGTTGAAAAACCACTTTTCGCACTTGTGTTAGTGTTGAAAAACCACTTTTCGCACTTGTGTTAGTGTTGAAAAACCACTTTTCGCACTTGTGTTAGTGTTGAAAAACCACTTTTGGCACTTGTGTTGGTGCAGGAAACCACTTTTGCACTTGTATTAGTGTGGAAAAACCACTTTTCGCACTTGTGTTAGTGTTGAAAAACCACTTTTCGCACTTGTGTTGGTGCAGGAAACCACTTTTGCACTTGTATTAGTGTGGAAAAACCACTTTTTGCACTTGTGTTAGTGTTGAAAAACCACTTTTCGCACTTGTGTTAGTGTTGAAAAACCACTTTTCGCACTTGTGTTGGTGCAGGAATCCACTTTTGCACTTGTATTAGTGTGGGAAAAACACTTTTTGCACTTGTGATAGTGTTGAAAAACCACTTTTCGCACTTGTGTTAGTGTTGAAAAAACACTTTTCGCGCTTGTGTTAGTGTTGAAAAACCACTTTTCACACTTGTGTTAGTGTTGAAAAACCACTTTTCGCACTTGTGTTGGTGCAGGAAACCACTTTTGCACTTGTATTAGTGTGGAAAAACCACTTTTCGCACTTGTGTTAGTGTTGAAAAACCACTTTTCGCACTTGTGTTGGTGCAGGAAACCACTTTTGCACTTGTATTAGTGTGGAAAAACCACTTTTTGCACTTGTGATAGTGTTGAAAAAACACTTTTCGCACTTGTGTTAGTGTTGAAGAACCACTTTTCGCACTTGTGTTGGTGCAGGAAACCAATTTTGCACTTGTATTAGTGTGGAAAAACCACTTTTCGCACTTGTGTTATTGTTGAAAAACCACTTTTCGCACTTGTGTTGGTTCAGGAAACCACTTTTCCACTTGTATTAGTGTTCAAAAACCACTTTTCGCACTTGTGTTAGTGTTGAAAAACCACTTTTCGCACTTGTGTTGGTGCAGGAAACCACATTTGCACTTGTATTAGTGTGGAAAAACCACTTTTTGCACTTGTGTTAGTGTTGAAAAACCACTTTTCGCACTTGTGTTAGTGTTGAAAAACCACTTTTCGCACTTGTGTTGGTGCAGGAAACCACTTTTGCACTTGTATTAGTGTGGGAAAAACACTTTTTGCACTTGTGATAGTGTTGAAAAACCACTTTTCGCACTTGTGTTAGTGTTGAAAAAACACTTTTCGCGCTTGTGTTAGTGTTGAAAAACCACTTTTCGCACTTGTGTTAGTGTTGAAAAACCACTTTTCGCACTTGTGTTAGTGTTGAAAAACCACTTTTCGCACTTGTGTTAGTGTTGAAAAACCACTTTTCGCACTTGTGTTAGTGTTGAAAAACCACTTTTGGCACTTGTGTTGGTGCAGGAAACCACTTTTGCACTTGTATTAGTGTGGAAAAACCACTTTTCGCACTTGTGTTAGTGTTGAAAAACCACTTTTCGCACTGTGTTGGTGCAGGAAACCACTTTTGCACTTGTATTAGTGTGGAAAAAAACACTTTTTGCACTTGTGATAGTGTTGAAAAACCACTTTTCGCACTTGTGTTAGTGTTGAAAAACCACTTTTCGCACTTGTGTTGGTGCAGGAAACCACTTTTGCACTTGTATTAGTATGGAAAAATCACTTTTCGCACTTGTGTTAGTGTTGAAAAACCACTTTTCACACTTGTGTTAGTGTTGAAAAACCACTTTTCGCACTTGTGTTAGTGTTGAAAAACCACTTTTCGCACTTGTATTAGTTTGGAAAAACCACTTTTCGCACTTGTGTTAGTGTTGAAAAACCAATTTTTGCACTTGTGATAGTGTTGAAAAACCACTTTTCGCACCTGTGTTGGTGCAGGTAACCACTTTTGCACTTGTATTAGTGTGGAAAAAACACTTTTTGCACTTGTGATAGTGTTGAAAAACCACTTTTCGCACTTGTGTTATTGTTGAAAAACCACTTTTCGCACTTGTGTTGGTTCAGGAAACCACTTTTCCTCTTGTATTAGTGTTGAAAAACCACTTTTCGCACTTGTGTTAGTGTTGAAAAACCACTTTTCGCACTTGTGTTGGTGCAGGAAACCACTTTTGCACTTGTATTAGTGTGGAAAAACCACTTTTTGCACTTGTGTTAGTGTTGAAAAACCACTTTTCGCACTTGTGTTAGTGTTGAAAAACCACTTTTCGCACTTGTGTTGGTGCAGGAAACCACTTTTGCACTTGTATTAGTGTGGGAAAAACACTTTTTGCACTTGTGATAGTGTTGAAAAACCACTTTTCGCACTTGTGTTAGTGTTGAAAAAACACTTTTCGCGCTTGTGTTAGTGTTGAAAAACCACTTTTCGCACTTGTGTTAGTGTTGAAAAACCACTTTTCGCACTTGTATTGGTGCAGGAAACCACTTTTGCACTTGTATTAGTGTGGAAAAACCACTTTTCGCACTTGTGTTAGTGTTGAAAAACCACTTTTCGCACTTGTGTTGGTGCAGGAAACCACTTTTGCACTTGTATTAGTGTGGAAAAAACACTTTTTGCACTTGTGATAGTGTTGAAAAACCACTTTTCGCACTTGTGTTAGTGTTGAAAAACCACTTTTCGCACTTGTGTTAGTGTTGAAAAACCACTTTTCGCACTTGTGTTAGTGTTGAAAAACCACTTTTGGCACTTGTGTTGGTGCAGGAAACCACTTTTGCACTTGTATTAGTGTGGAAAACCACTTTTCGCACTTGTGTTAGTGTTGAAAAACCACTTTTCTCACTTGTGTTGGTGCAGGAAACCACTTTTGCACTTGTATTAGTGTGGAAAAACCACTTTTTGCACTTGTGTTAGTGTTGAAAAACCACTTTTCGCACTTGTGTTAGTGTTGAAAAACCACTTTTTGCACTTGTGTTGGTGCAGGAAACCACTTTTGCACTTGTATTAGTGTGGGAAAAACACTTTTTGCACTTGTGATAGTGTTGAAAAACCACTTTTCGCACTTGTGTTAGTGTTGAAAAAACACTTTTCGCGCTTGTGTTAGTGTTGAAAAACCACTTTTCGCACTTGTGTTAGTGTTGAAAAACCACTTTTCGCACTTGTGTTGGTGCAGGAAACCACTTTTGCACTTGTATTAGTGTGGAAAAACCACTTTTCGCACTTGTGTTAGTGTTCAAAAACCACTTTTCGCACTTGTGTTAGTGTTGAAAAACCACTTTTGGCACTTGTGTTGGTGCAGGAAACCACTTTTGCACTTGTACTAGTGTGGAAAAACCACTTTTCGCACTTGTGTTAGTGTTGAAAAACCACTTTTCGCACTTGTGTTGGTGCAGGAAACCACTTTTGCACTTGTATTAGTGTGGAAAAACCACTTTTTGCACTTGTGATAGTGTTGAAAAACCACTTTTCGCACTTGCGTTAGTGTTGAAAAACCACTTTTCGCACTTGTGTTGGTGCAGGAAACCACTTTTGCACTTGTATTAGTGTGGAAAAACCACTTTTCGCACTTGTGTTATTGTTGAAAAACCACTTTTCGCACTTGTGTTGGTTCAGGAAACCACTTTTCCACTTGTATTAGTGTTCAAAAACCACTTTTCGCACTTGTGTTAGTGTTGAAAAACCACTTTTCGCACTTGTGTTGGTGCAGGAAACCACTTTTGCACTTGTATTAGTGTGGAAAAACCACTTTTTGCACTTGTGTTAGTGTTGAAAAACCACTTTTCGCACTTGTGTTAGTGTTGAAAAATCACTTTTCGCACTTGTGTTGGTGCAGGAAACCACTTTTGCACTTGTATTAGTGTGGGAAAAACACTTTTTGCACTTGTGATAGTGTTGAAAAACCACTTTTCGCACTTGTGTTAGTGTTGAAAAAACACTTTTCACGCTTGTGTTAGTGTTGAAAAATCACTTTTCGCACTTGTGTTAGTGTTGAAAAACCACTTTTCGCACTTGTGTTGGTGCAGGAAACCACTTTTGCACTTGTATTAGTGTGGAAAAACCACTTTTCGCACTTGTGTTAGTGTTCAAAAACCACTTTTCGCACTTGTGTTAGTGTTGAAAAACCACTTTTCGCACTTGTGTTGATGCAGTAAACCACTTTTGCACTTGTATTAATGTGGGAAAAAACACTTTTTGCACTTGTGGTAGTGTTGAAAAACCACTTTTCGCACTTGTGTTAGTGTTGAAAAACCACTTTTCGCACTTGTGTTGGTGCAGGAAACCACTTTTGCACTTGTATTAGTGTGGAAAAATCACTTTTCGCACTTGTGTTAGTGTTGAAAAACTACTTTTCGCACTTGTGTTAGTGTTGAAAAACCACTTTTCGCACTTATGTTAGTGTTGAAAAACCACTTTTCGCACTTGTGTTGGTGCAGGAAACCACTTTTGCACTTGTATTAGTGTGGAAAAAACACTTTTTGCACTTGTGATAGTGTTGAAAAACCACTTTTCGCACTTGTGTTAGTGTTGAAAAACCACTTTTCGCACTTGTGTTGGTGCAGGAAACCACTTTTGCACTTGTATTAGTGTGGAAAACCCACTTTTCGCACTTGTGATAGTGTTGAAAAACCACTTTTTGCACTTGTGTTAGTGTTGAAAAACCACTTTTCGCACTTGTGTTAGTGTTGAAAAACCACTTTTCGCACTTGTTTTAGTGTTGAAAAACCACTTTTCGCACTTGTGTTGGTGCAGGAAACCACTTTTGCACTTGTATTAGTGTGGAAAAAACACTTTTTGCACTTGTGATAGTGTTGAAAAACCACTTTTCGCACTTGTGTTAGTGTTGAAAAACCACTTTTCGCACTTGTGTTGGTGCAGGAAACCACTTTTGCACTTGTATTAGTATGGAAAAATCACTTTTCGCACTTGTGTTAGTGTTGAAAAACCACTTTTCGCACTTGTGTTAGTGTTGAAAAACCACTTTTCGCACTTGTGTTAGTGTTGAAAAACCACTTTTCGCACTTGTATTAGTTTGGAAAAACCACTTTTCGCACTTGTGTTAGTGTTGAAAAACCACTTTTTGCACTTGTGATAGTGTTGAAAAACCACTTTTCGCACTTGTGTTGGTGCAGGTAACCACTTTTGCACTTGTATTAGTGTGGAAAAAACACTTTTTGCACTTGTGATAGTGTTGAAAAACCACTTTTCGCACTTGTGTTAATGTTGAAAAACCACTTTTCGCACTTGTGTTGGTTCAGGAAACCACTTTTCCACTTGTATTAGTGTTGAAAAACCACTTTTCGCACTTGTGTTAGTGTTGAAAAACCACTTTTCGCACTTGTGTTGGTGCAGGAAACCACTTTTGCACTTGTGTTAGTGTTGAAAAACCACTTTTCGCACTTGTGTTAGTGTTGAAAAACCACTTTTCGCACTTGTGTTGGTGCAGGAAACCACTTTTGCACTTGTATTAGTGTGGGAAAAACACTTTTTGCACTTGTGATAGTGTTGAAAAACCACTTTTCGCACTTGTGTTAGTGTTGAAAAAACACTTTTCGCGCTTGTGTTAGTGTTGAAAAACCACTTTTCGCACTTGTGTTAGTGTTGAAAAACCACTTTTCGCACTTGTGTTGGTGCAGGAAACCACTTTTGCACTTGTATTAGTGTGGAAAAACCACTTTTTGCACTTGTGTTAGTGTTGAAAAACCACTTTTCGCACTTGTGTTGGTGCAGGAAACCACTTTTGCACTTGTATTAGTGTGGAAAAAACACTTTTTGCACTTGTGATAGTGTTGAAAAACCACTTTTCGCACTTGTGTTAGTGTTGAAAAACCACTTTTCGCACTTGTGTTAGTGTTGAAAAACCACTTTTCGCACTTGTGTTAGTGTTGAAAAACCACTTTTCGCACTTGTGTTAGTGTTGAAAAACCACTTTTGGCACTTGTGTTGGTGCAGGAAACCACTTTTGCACTTGTATTAGTGTGGAAAAACCACTTTTCGCACTTGTGTTAGTGTTGAAAAACCACTTTTCGCACTTGTGTTGGTGCAGGAAACCACTTTTGCACTTGTATTAGTGTGGAAAAAACACTTTTTGCACTTGTGATAGTGTTGAAAAACCACTTTTCGCACTTGTGTTAGTGTTGAAAAACCACTTTTCGCACTTGTGTTGGTGCAGGAAACCACTTTTGCACTTGTATTAGTATGGAAAAATCACTTTTCGCACTTGTGTTAGTGTTGAAAAACCACTTTTCACACTTGTGTTAGTGTTGAAAAACCACTTTTCGCACTTGTGTTAGTGTTGAAAAACCACTTTTCGCACTTGTATTAGTTTGGAAAAACCACTTTTCGCACTTGTGTTAGTGTTGAAAAACCACTTTTTGCACTTGTGATAGTGTTGAAAAACCACTTTTCGCACTTGTGTTGGTGCAGGTAACCACTTTTGCACTTGTATTAGTGTGGAAAAAACACTTTTTGCACTTGTGATAGTGTTGAAAAACCACTTTTCGCACTTGTGTTATTGTTGAAAAACCACTTTTCGCACTTGTGTTGGTTCAGGAAACCACTTTTCCACTTGTATTAGTGTTGAAAAACCACTTTTCGCACTTGTGTTAGTGTTGAAAAACCACTTTTCGCACTTGTGTTGGTGCAGGAAACCACTTTTGCACTTGTATTAGTGTGGAAAAACCACTTTTTGCACTTGTGTTAGTGTTGAAAAACCACTTTTCGCACTTGTGTTAGTGTTGAAAAACCACTTTTCGCACTTGTGTTGGTGCAGGAAACCACTTTTGCACTTGTATTAGTGTGGGAAAAACACTTTTTGCACTTGTGATAGTGTTGAAAAACCACTTTTCGCACTTGTGTTAGTGTTGAAAAACCACTTTTCGCGCTTGTGTTAGTGTTGAAAAACCACTTTTCGCACTTGTGTTAGTGTTGAAAAACCACTTTTCGCACTTGTGTTGGTGCAGGAAACCACTTTTGCACTTGTATTAGTGTGGAAAAACCACTTTTCGCACTTGTGTTAGTGTTGAAAAACCACTTTTCGCACTTGTGTTGGTGCAGGAAACCACTTTTGCACTTGTATTAGTGTGGAAAAAACACTTTTGGCACTTGTGATAGTGTTGAAAAACCACTTTTCGCACGTGTGTTGGTGCAGGAAACCACTTTTGCACTTGTATTAGTGTGGAAAAAACACTTTTTGCACTTGTATTAGTGTGGAAAAACCACTTTTCGCACTTGTGTTAGTGTTCAAAAACCACTTTTCGCACTTGTGTTAGTGTTGAAAAACCACTTTTGGCACTTGTGTTGGTGCAGGAAACCACTTTTGCACTTGTATTAGTGTGGAAAAACCACTTTTTGCACTTGTGATAGTGTTGAAAAACCACTTTTCGCACTTGTGTTAGTGTTGAAAAACCACTTTTCGCACTTGTGTTGGTGCAGGAAACCACTTTTGCACTTGTATTAGTGTGGAAAAACCACTTTTCGCACTTGTGTTATTGTTGAAAAACCACTTTTCGCAATTGTGTTGGTTCAGGAAACCACTTTTCCACTTGTATTAGTGTTCAAAAACCACTTTTCGCACTTGTGTTAGTGTTGAAAAACCACTTTTCGCACTTGTGTTGGTGCAGGAAACCACTTTTGCACTTGTATTAGTGTGGAAAAACCACTTTTTGCACTTGTGTTAGTGTTGAAAAACCACTTTTCGCACTTGTGTTAGTGTTGAAAAACCACTTTTCGCACTTGTGTTGGTGCAGGAAACCACTTTTGCACTTGTATTAGTGTGGGAAAAACACTTTTTGCACTTGTGATAGTGTTGAAAAACCACTTTTCGCACTTGTGTTAGTGTTGAAAAAACACTTTTCGCGCTTGTGTTAGTGTTGAAAAACCACTTTTCGCACTTGTGTTAGTGTTGAAAAACCACTTTTCGCACTTGTGTTGGTGCAGGAAACCACTTTTGCACTTGTATTAGTGTGGAAAAACCACTTTTCGCACTTGTGTTAGTGTTCAAAAACCACTTTTCGCACTTGTGTTAGTGTTGAAAAACCACTTTTCCCACTTGTGTTGATGCAGTAAACCACTTTTGCACTTGTATTAATGTGGGAAAAAACACTTTTTGCACTTGTGGTAGTGTTGAAAAACCACTTTTCGCACTTGTGTTAGTGTTGAAAAACCACTTTTCGCACTTGTGTTGGTGCAGGAAACCACTTTTGCACTTGTATTAGTGTGGAAAAATCACTTTTCGCACTTGTGTTAGTGTTGAAAAACTACTTTTCGCACTTGTGTTAGTGTTGAAAAAACACTTTTCGCACTTATGTTAGTGTTGAAAAACCACTTTTCACACTTGTGTTGGTGCAGGAAACCACTTTTGCACTTGTATTAGTGTGGAAAAAACACTTTCTGCACTTGTGATAGTGTTGAAAAACCACTTTTCGCACTTGTGTTAGTGTTGAAAAACCACTTTTCGCACTTGTGTTGGTGCAGGAAACCACTTTTGCACTTGTATTAGTGTGGAAAAACCACTTTTCGCACTTGTGATAGTGTTGAAAAACCACTTTTTGCACTTGTGTTAGTGTTGAAAAACCACTTTTCGCACTTGTGTTAGTGTTGAAAAACCACTTTTCGCACTTGTTTTAGTGTTGAAAAACCACTTTTCGCACTTGTGTTGGTGCAGGAAACCACTTTTGCACTTGTATTAGTGTGGAAAAAACACTTTTTGCACTTGTGATAGTGTTGAAAAACCACTTTTCGCACTTGTGTTAGTGTTGAAAAACCACTTTTCGCACTTGTGTTGGTGCAGGAAACCACTTTTGCAGTTGTATTAGTATGGAAAAATCACTTTTCGCACTTGTGTTAGTGTTGGAAAACCACTTTTCGCACTTGTGTTAGTGTTGAAAAACCACTTTTCGCACTTGTGTTAGTGTTGAAAAACCACTTTTCGCACTTGTATTAGTTTGGAAAAACCACTTTTCGCACTTGTGTTAGTGTTGAAAAACCACTTTTTGTACTTGTGATAGTGTTGAAAAACCACTTTTCGCACTTGTGTTGGTGCAGGTAACCACTTTTGCACTTGTATTAGTGTGGAAAAAACACTTTTCGCACTTGTATTAGTTTGGAAAAACCACTTTTCGCACTTGTGTTAGTGTTGAAAAACCACTTTTTGTACTTGTGATAGTGTTGAAAAACCACTTTTCGCACTTGTGTTGGTGCAGGTAACCACTTTTGCACTTGTATTAGTGTGGAAAAACCACTTTTCGCACTTGTGTTATTGTTGAAAAACCACTTTTCGCACTTGTGTTGGTTCAGGAAACCACTTTTCCACTTGTATTAGTGTTGAAAAACCACTTTTCGCACTTGTGTTAGTGTTGAAAAACCACTTTTCGCACTTGTGTTGGTGCAGGAAACCACTTTTGCACTTGTATTAGTGTGGAAAAACCACTTTTTGCACTTGTGTTAGTGTTGAAAAACCACTTTTCGCACTTGTGTTAGTGTTGAAAAACCACTTTTCGCACTTGTGTTGGTGCAGGAAACCACTTTTGCACTTGTATTAGTGTGGGAAAAACACTTTTTGCACTTGTGATAGTGTTGAAAAACCACTTTTCGCACTTGTGTTAGTGTTGAAAAAACACTTTTCGCGCTTGTGTTAGTGTTGAAAAACCACTTTTCGCACTTGTGTTAGTGTTGAAAAACCACTTTTCGCACTTGTGTTGGTGCAGGAAACCACTTTTGCACTTGTATTAGTGTGGAAAAACCACTTTTCGCACTTGTGTTAGTGTTGAAAAACCACTTTTCGCACTTGTGTTGGTGCAGGAAACCACTTTTGCACTTGTATTAGTGTGGAAAAAACACTTTTTGCACTTGTGATAGTGTTGAAAAACCACTTTTCGCACTTGTGTTAGTGTTGAAAAACCACTTTTCGCACTTGTGTTAGTGTTGAAAAACCACTTTTCGCACTTGTGTTAGTGTTGAAAAACCACTTTTCGCACTTGTGTTAGTGTTGAAAAACCACTTTTGGCACTTGTGTTGGTGCAGGAAACCACTTTTGCACTTGTATTAGTGTGGAAAAACCACTTTTCGCACTTGTGTTAATGTTGAAAAACCACTTTTCGCACTTGTGTTGGTGCAGGAAACCACTTTTGCACTTGTATTAGTGTGGAAAAAACACTTTTTGCACTTGTGATAGTGTTGAAAAACCACTTTTCGCACTTGTGTTAGTGTTGAAAAACCACTTTTCGCACTTGTGTTGGTGCAGGAAACCACTTTTGCACTTGTATTAGTATGGAAAAATCACTTTTCGCACTTGTGTTAGTGTTGAAAAACCACTTTTCACACTTGTGTTAGTGTTGAAAAACCACTTTCGCACTTGTGTTAGTGTTGAAAAACCACTTTTCGCACTTGTATTAGTTCGGAAAAACCACTTTTCGCACTTGTGTTAGTGTTGAAAAACCACTTTTTGCACTTGTGATAGTGTTGAAAAACCACTTTTCGCACTTGTGTTGGTGCAGGTAACCACTTTTGCACTTGTATTAGTGTGGAAAAAACACTTTTGCACTTGTGATAGTGTTGAAAAACCACTTTTTGCACTTGTGTTATTGTTGAAAAACCACTTTTCGCACTTGTGTTGGTTCAGGAAACCACTTTTCCACTTGTATTAGTGTTGAAAAACCACTTTTCGCACTTGTGTTAGTGTTGAAAAACCACTTTTCGCACTTGTGTTGGTGCAGGAAACCACTTTTGCACTTGTATTAGTGTGGAAAAACCACTTTTTGCACTTGTGTTAGTGTTGAAAAACCACTTTTCGCACTTGTGTTAGTGTTGAAAAACCACTATTCGCACTTGTGTTGGTGCAGGAAACCACTTTTGCACTTGTATTAGTGTGGGAAAAACACTTTTCGCGCTTGTGTTAGTGTTGAAAAACCACTTTTCGCACTTGTGTTAGTGTTGAAAAACCACTTTTCGCACTTATGTTGGTGCAGGAAACCACTTTTGCACTTGTATTAGTGTGGAAAAACCACTTTTCGCACTTGTGTTAGTGTTGAAAAACCACTTTTCGCACTTGTGTTGGTGCAGGAAACCACTTTTGCACTTGTATTAGTGTGGAAAAAACACTTTTTGCACTTGTGATAGTGTTGAAAAACCACTTTTCGCACTTGTGTTAGTGTTGAAAAACCACTTTTCGCACTTATGTTGGTGCAGGAAACCACTTTTCCACTTGTATTAGTGTTGAAAAACCACTTTTCGCACTTGTGTTAGTGTTGAAAAACCACTTTTCGCACTTGTGTTGGTGCAGGAAACCACTTTTGCACTTGTATTAGTGTGGAAAAACCACTTTTGCACTTGTGTTAGTGTTGAAAAACCACTTTTCGCACTTGTGTTAGTGTTGAAAAACCACTATTCGCACTTGTGTTGGTGCAGGAAACCACTTTTGCACTTGTATTAGTGTGGGAAAAACACTTTTCGCGCTTGTGTTAGTGTTGAAAAACCACTTTTCGCACTTGTGTTAGTGTTGAAAAACCACTTTTCGCACTTATGTTGGTGCAGGAAACCACTTTTGCACTTGTATTAGTGTGGTAAAACCACTTTTCGCACTTGTGTTAGTGTTGAAAAACCACTTTTCGCACTTGTGTTGGTGCAGGAAACCACTTTTGCACTTGTATTAGTGTGGAAAAAACACTTTTTGCACTTGTGATAGTGTTGAAAAACCACTTTTCGCACTTGTGTTAGTGTTGAAAAACCACTTTTCGCACTTATGTTGGTGCAGGAAACCACTTTTGCACTTGTATTAGTGTGGAAAAACCACTTTTCGCACTTGTGTTAGTGTTGAAAAACCACTTTTCGCACTTGTGTTGGTGCAGGAAACCACTTTTGCACTTGTATTAGTGTGGAAAAAACACTTTTTGCACTTGTGATAGTGTTGAAAAACCACTTTTCGCACTTGTGTTAGTGTTGAAAAACCACTTTTCGCACTTGTGTTAGTGTTGAAAAACCACTTTTCGCACTTGTGTTAGTGTTGAAAAACCACTTTTGGCACTTGTGTTGGTGCAGGAAACCACTTTTGCACTTGTATTAGTGTGGAAAAACCACTTTTCGCACTTGTGTTGGTGCAGGAAACCACTTTTGCACTTGTGTTGGTGCAGGAAACCACTTTTGCACTTGTACTAGTGTGGAAAAACCACTTTTCGCACTTGTGTTAGTGTTGAAAAACCACTTTTCGCACTTGTGTTGGTGCAGGAAACCACTTTTGCACTTGTATTAGTGTGGAAAAACCACTTTTTGCACTTGTGATAGTGTTGAAAAACCACTTTTCGCACTTGCGTTAGTGTTGAAAAACCACTTTTCGCACTTGTGTTGGTGCAGGAAACCACTTTTGCACTTGTATTAGTGTGGAAAAACCACTTTTCGCACTTGTGTTATTGTTGAAAAACCACTTTTCGCACTTGTGTTGGTTCAGGAAACCACTTTTCCACTTGTATTAGTGTTCAAAAACCACTTTTCGCACTTGTGTTAGTGTTGAAAAACCACTTTTCGCACTTGTGTTGGTGCAGGAAACCACTTTTGCACTTGTATTAGTGTGGAAAAACCACTTTTTGCACTTGTGTTAGTGTTGAAAAACCACTTTTCGCACTTGTGTTAGTGTTGAAAAACCACTTTTCGCACTTGTGTTGGTGCAGGAAACCACTTTTGCACTTGTATTAGTGTGGGAAAAACACTTTTTGCACTTGTGATAGTGTTGAAAAACCACTTTTCGCACTTGTGTTAGTGTTGAAAAAACACTTTTCGCGCTTGTGTTAGTGTTGAAAAATCACTTTTCGCACTTGTGTTAGTGTTGAAAAACCACTTTTCGCACTTGTGTTGGTGCAGGAAACCACTTTTGCACTTGTATTAGTGTGGAAAAACCACTTTTCGCACTTGTGTTAGTGTTCAAAAACCACTTTTCGCACTTGTGTTAGTGTTGAAAAACCACTTTTCGAACTTGTGTTGATGCAGTAAACCACTTTTGCACTTGTATTAATGTGGGAAAAAACACTTTTTGCACTTGTGGTAGTGTTGAAAAACCACTTTTCGCACTTGTGTTAGTGTTGAAAAACCACTTTTCGCACTTGTGTTGGTGCAGGAAACCACTTTTGCACTTGTATTAGTGTGGAAAAATCACTTTTCGCACTTGTGTTAGTGTTGAAAAACTACTTTTCGCACTTGTGTTAGTGTTGAAAAACCACTTTTCGCACTTATGTTAGTGTTGAAAAACCACTTTTCGCACTTGTGTTGGTGCAGGAAACCACTTTTGCACTTGTATTAGTGTGGAAAAAACACTTTTTGCACTTGTGATAGTGTTGAAAAACCACTTTTCGCACTTGTGTTAGTGTTGAAAAACCACTTTTCGCACTTGTGTTGGTGCAGGAAACCACTTTTGCACTTGTATTAGTGTGGAAAAACCACTTTTCGCACTTGTGATAGTGTTGAAAAACCACTTTTTGCACTTGTGTTAGTGTTGAAAAACCACTTTTCGCACTTGTGTTAGTGTTGAAAAACCACATTTCGCACTTGTTTTAGTGTTGAAAAACCACTTTTCGCACTTGTGTTGGTGCAGGAAACCACTTTTGCACTTGTATTAGTGTGGAAAAAACACTTTTTGCACTTGTGATAGTGTTGAAAAACCACTTTTCGCACTTGTGTTAGTGTTGAAAAACCACTTTTCGCACTTGTGTTGGTGCAGGAAACCACTTTTGCACTTGTATTAGTATGGAAAAATCACTTTTCGCACTTGTGTTAGTGTTGAAAAACCACTTTTCGCACTTGTGTTAGTGTTGAAAAACCACTTTTCGCACTTGTGTTAGTGTTGAAAAACCACTTTTCGCACTTGTATTAGTTTGGAAAAACCACTTTTCGCACTTGTGTTAGTGTTGAAAAACCACTTTTTGCACTTGTGATAGTGTTGAAAAACCACTTTTCGCACTTGTGTTGGTGCAGGTAACCACTTTTGCACTTGTATTAGTGTGGAAAAAACACTTTTTGCACTTGTGATAGTGTTGAAAAACCACTTTTCGCACTTGTGTTAATGTTGAAAAACCACTTTTCGCACTTGTGTTGGTTCAGGAAACCACTTTTCCACTTGTATTAGTGTTGAAAAACCACTTTTCGCACTTGTGTTAGTGTTGAAAAACCACTTTTCGCACTTGTGTTGGTGCAGGAAACCACTTTTGCACTTGTATTAGTGTGGAAAAACCACTTTTTGCACTTGTGTTAGTGTTGAAAAACCACTTTTCGCACTTGTGTTAGTGTTGAAAAACCACTTTTCGCACTTGTGTTGGTGCAGGAAACCACTTTTGCACTTGTATTAGTGTGGGAAAAACACTTTTTGCACTTGTGATAGTGTTGAAAAACCACTTTTCGCACTTGTGTTAGTGTTGAAAAAACACTTTTCGCGCTTGTGTTAGTGTTGAAAAACCACTTTTCGCACTTGTGTTAGTGTTGAAAAACCACTTTTCGCACTTGTGTTGGTGCAGGAAACCACTTTTGCACTTGTATTAGTGTGGAAAAACCACTTTTTGCACTTGTGTTAGTGTTGAAAAACCACTTTTCGCACTTGTGTTGGTGCAGGAAACCACTTTTGCACTTGTATTAGTGTGGAAAAAACACTTTTTGCACTTGTGATAGTGTTGAAAAACCACTTTTCGCACTTGTGTTAGTGTTGAAAAACCACTTTTCGCACTTGTGTTAGTGTTGAAAAACCACTTTTCGCACTTGTGTTAGTGTTGAAAAACCACTTTTCGCACTTGTGTTCGTGTTGAAAAACCACTTTTGGCACTTGTGTTGGTGCAGGAAACCACTTTTGCACTTGTATTAGTGTGGAAAAAACACTTTTCGCACTTGTGTTAGTGTTGAAAAACCACTTTTCGCACTTGTGTTGGTGCAGGAAACCACTTTTGCACTTGTATTAGTGTGGAAAAAACACTTTTTGCACTTGTGATAGTGTTGAAAAACCACTTTTCGCACTTGTGTCAGTGTTGAAAAACCACTTTTCGCACTTGTGTTGGTGCAGGAAACCACTTTTGCACTTGTATTAGTATGGAAAAATCACTTTTCGCACTTGTGTTAGTGTTGAAAAACCACTTTTCACACTTGTGTTAGTGTTGAAAAACCACTTTTCGCACTTGTGTTAGTGTGGAAAAACCACTTTTCGCACTTGTATTAGTTTGGAAAAACCACTTTTCGCACTTGTGTTAGTGTTGAAAAACCACTTTTTGCACTTGTGATAGTGTTGAAAAACCACTTTTCGCACTTGTGTTAGTGTTGAAAAACCACTTTTCGCGCTTGTGTTAGTGTTGAAAAACCACTTTTCGCACTTGTGTTAGTGTTGAAAAACCACTTTTCGCACTTGTGTTGGTGCAGGAAACCACTTTTGCACTTGTATTAGTGTGGAAAAACCACTTTTCGCACTTGTGTTAGTGTTGAAAAACCACTTTTCGCACTTGTGTTGGTGCAGGAAACCACTTTTGCACTTGTATTAGTGTGGAAAAAACACTTTTGGCACTTGTGATAGTGTTGAAAAACCACTTTTCGCACGTGTGTTGGTGCAGGAAACCACTTTTGCACTTGTATTAGTGTGGAAAAAACACTTTTTGCACTTGTATTAGTGTGGAAAAACCACTTTTCGCACTTGTGTTAGTGTTCAAAAACCACTTTTCGCACTTGTGTTAGTGTTGAAAAACCACTTTTGGCACTTGTGTTGGTGCAGGAAACCACTTTTGCACTTGTATTAGTGTGGAAAAACCACTTTTCGCACTTGTGTTAGTGTTGAAAAACCACTTTTCGCACTTGTGTTGGTGCAGGAAACCACTTTTGCACTTGTATTAGTGTGGAAAAACCACTTTTTGCACTTGTGATAGTGTTGAAAAACCACTTTTCGCACTTGTGTTAGTGTTGAAAAACCACTTTTCGCACTTGTGTTGGTGCAGGAAACCACTTTTGCACTTGTATTAGTGTGGAAAAACCACTTTTCGCACTTGTGTTATTGTTGAAAAACCACTTTTCGCAATTGTGTTGGTTCAGGAAACCACTTTTCCACTTGTATTAGTGTTCAAAAACCACTTTTCGCACTTGTGTTAGTGTTGAAAAACCACTTTTCGCACTTGTGTTGGTGCAGGAAACCACTTTTGCACTTGTATTAGTGTGGAAAAACCACTTTTTGCACTTGTGTTAGTGTTGAAAAACCACTTTTCGCACTTGTGTTAGTGTTGAAAAACCACTTTTCGCACTTGTGTTGGTGCAGGAAACCACTTTTGCACTTGTATTAGTGTGGGAAAAACACTTTTTGCACTTGTGATAGTGTTGAAAAACCACTTTTCGCACTTGTGTTAGTGTTGAAAAAACACTTTTCGCGCTTGTGTTAGTGTTGAAAAACCACTTTTCGCACTTGTGTTAGTGTTGAAAAACCACTTTTCGCACTTGTGTTGGTGCAGGAAACCACTTTTGCACTTGTATTAGTGTGGAAAAACCACTTTTCGCACTTGTGTTAGTGTTCAAAAACCACTTTTCGCACTTGTGTTAGTGTTGAAAAACCACTTTTCGCACTTGTGTTGATGCAGTAAACCACTTTTGCACTTGTATTAATGTGGGAAAAAACACTTTTTGCACTTGTGGTAGTGTTGAAAAACCACTTTTCGCACTTGTGTTAGTGTTGAAAAACCACTTTTCGCACTTGTGTTGGTGCAGGAAACCACTTTTGCACTTGTATTAGTGTGGAAAAATCACTTTTCGCACTTGTGTTAGTGTTGAAAAACTACTTTTCGCACTTGTGTTAGTGTTGAAAAACCACTTTTCGCACTTATGTTAGTGTTGAAAAACCACTTTTCGCACTTGTGTTGGTGCAGGAAACCACTTTTGCACTTGTATTAGTGTGGAAAAAACACTTTTTGCACTTGTGATAGTGTTGAAAAACCACTTTTCGCACTTGTGTTAGTGTTGAAAAACCACTTTTCGCACTTGTGTTGGTGCAGGAAACCACTTTTGCACTTGTATTAGTGTGGAAAAACCACTTTTCGCACTTGTGATAGTGTTGAAAAACCACTTTTTGCACTTGTGTTAGTGTTGAAAAACCACTTTTCGCACTTGTGTTAGTGTTGAAAAACCACATTTCGCACTTGTTTTAGTGTTGAAAAACCACTTTTCGCACTTGTGTTGGTGCAGGAAACCACTTTTGCACTTGTATTAGTGTGGAAAAAACACTTTTTGCACTTGTGATAGTGTTGAAAAACCACTTTTCGCACTTGTGTTAGTGTTGAAAAACCACTTTTCGCACTTGTGTTGGTGCAGGAAACCACTTTTGCACTTGTATTAGTATGGAAAAAATCACTTTTCGCACTTGTGTTAGTGTTGAAAAACCACTTTTCGCACTTGTGTTAGTGTTGAAAAACCACTTTTCGCACTTGTGTTAGTGTTGAAAAACCACTTTTCGCACTTGTATTAGTTTGGAAAAACCACTTTTCGCACTTGTGTTAGTGTTGAAAAACCACTTTTTGCACTTGTGATAGTGTTGAAAAACCACTTTTCGCACTTGTGTTGGTGCAGGTAACCACTTTTGCACTTGTATTAGTGTGGAAAAAACACTTTTTGCACTTGTGATAGTGTTGAAAAACCACTTTTCGCACTTGTGTTAATGTTGAAAAACCACTTTTCGCACTTGTGTTGGTTCAGGAAACCACTTTTCCACTTGTATTAGTGTTGAAAAACCACTTTTCGCACTTGTGTTAGTGTTGAAAAACCACTTTTCGCACTTGTGTTGGTGCAGGAAACCACTTTTGCACTTGTATTAGTGTGGAAAAACCACTTTTTGCACTTGTGTTAGTGTTGAAAAACCACTTTTCGCACTTGTGTTAGTGTTGAAAAACCACTTTTCGCACTTGTGTTGGTGCAGGAAACCACTTTTGCACTTGTATTAGTGTGGGAAAAACACTTTTTGCACTTGTGATAGTGTTGAAAAACCACTTTTCGCACTTGTGTTAGTGTTGAAAAAACACTTTTCGCGCTTGTGTTAGTGTTGAAAAACCACTTTTCGCACTTGTGTTAGTGTTGAAAAACCACTTTTCGCACTTGTGTTGGTGCAGGAAACCACTTTTGCACTTGTATTAGTGTGGAAAAACCACTTTTTGCACTTGTGTTAGTGTTGAAAAACCACTTTTCGCACTTGTGTTGGTGCAGGAAACCACTTTTGCACTTGTATTAGTGTGGAAAAAACACTTTTTGCACTTGTGATAGTGTTGAAAAACCACTTTTCGCACTTGTGTTAGTGTTGAAAAACCACTTTTCGCACTTGTGTTAGTGTTGAAAAACCACTTTTCGCACTTGTGTTAGTGTTGAAAAACCACTTTTCGCACTTGTGTTAGTGTTGAAAAACCACTTTTGGCACTTGTGTTGGGTGCAGGAAACCACTTTTGCACTTGTATTAGTGTGGAAAAACCACTTTTCGCACTTGTGTTAGTGTTGAAAAACCACTTTTCGCACTTGTGTTGGTGCAGGAAACCACTTTGCACTTGTATTAGTGTGGAAAAAACACTTTTTGCACTTGTGATAGTGTTGAAAAACCACTTTTCGCACTTGTGTCAGTGTTGAAAAACCACTTTTCGCACTTGTGTTGGTGCAGGAAACCACTTTTGCACTTGTATTAGTATGGAAAAATCACTTTTCGCACTTGTGTTAGTGTTGAAAAACCACTTTTCACACTTGTGTTAGTGTTGAAAAACCACTTTTCGCACTTGTGTTAGTGTGGAAAAACACTTTTCGCACTTGTATTAGTTTGGAAAAACCACTTTTCGCACTTGTGTTAGTGTTGAAAAACCACTTTTTGCACTTGTGATAGTGTTGAAAAACCACTTTTCGCACTTGTGTTAGTGTTGAAAAACCACTTTTCGCGCTTGTGTTAGTGTTGAAAAACCACTTTTCGCACTTGTGTTAGTGTTGAAAAACCACTTTTCGCACTTGTGTTGGTGCAGGAAACCACTTTTGCACTTGTATTAGTGTGGAAAAACCACTTTTCGCACTTGTGTTAGTGTTGAAAAACCACTTTTCGCACTTGTGTTGGTGCAGGAAACCACTTTTGCACTTGTATTAGTGTGGAAAAAACACTTTTGGCACTTGTGATAGTGTTGAAAAACCACTTTTCGCACGTGTGTTGGTGCAGGAAACCACTTTTGCACTTGTATTAGTGTGGAAAAAACACTTTTTGCACTTGTATTAGTGTGGAAAAACACTTTTCGCACTTGTGTTAGTGTTCAAAAACCACTTTTCGCACTTGTGTTAGTGTTGAAAAACCACTTTTGGCACTTGTGTTGGTGCAGGAAACCACTTTTGCACTTGTATTAGTGTGGAAAAACCACTTTTCGCACTTGTGTTAGTGTTGAAAAACCACTTTTCGCACTTGTGTTGGTGCAGGAAACCACTTTTGCACTTGTATTAGTGTGGAAAAACCACTTTTTGCACTTGTGATAGTGTTGAAAAACCACTTTTCGCACTTGTGTTAGTGTTGAAAAACCACTTTTCGCACTTGTGTTGGTGCAGGAAACCACTTTTGCACTTGTATTAGTGTGGAAAAACCACTTTTCGCACTTGTGTTATTGTTGAAAAACCACTTTTCGCAATTGTGTTGGTTCAGGAAACCACTTTTCCACTTGTATTAGTGTTCAAAAACCACTTTTCGCACTTGTGTTAGTGTTGAAAAACCACTTTTCGCACTTGTGTTGGTGCAGGAAACCACTTTTGCACTTGTATTAGTGTGGAAAAACCACTTTTTGCACTTGTGTTAGTGTTGAAAAACCACTTTTCGCACTTGTGTTAGTGTTGAAAAACCACTTTTCGCACTTGTGTTGGTGCAGGAAACCACTTTTGCACTTGTATTAGTGTGGGAAAAACACTTTTTGCACTTGTGATAGTGTTGAAAAACCACTTTTCGCACTTGTGTTAGTGTTGAAAAAACACTTTTCGCGCTTGTGTTAGTGTTGAAAAACCACTTTTCGCACTTGTGTTAGTGTTGAAAAACCACTTTTCGCACTTGTGTTGGTGCAGGAAACCACTTTTGCACTTGTATTAGTGTGGAAAAACCACTTTTCGCACTTGTGTTAGTGTTCAAAAACCACTTTTCGCACTTGTGTTAGTGTTGAAAAACCACTTTTCGCACTTGTGTTGATGCAGTAAACCACTTTTGCACTTGTATTAATGTGGGAAAAAACACTTTTTGCACTTGTGGTAGTGTTGAAAAACCACTTTTCGCACTTGTGTTAGTGTTGAAAAACCACTTTTCGCACTTGTGTTGGTGCAGGAAACCACTTTTGCACTTGTATTAGTGTGGAAAAATCACTTTTCGCACTTGTGTTAGTGTTGAAAAACTACTTTTCGCACTTGTGTTAGTGTTGAAAAAACACTTTTCGCACTTATGTTAGTGTTGAAAAACCACTTTTCGCACTTGTGTTGGTGCAGGAAACCACTTTTGCACTTGTATTAGTGTGGAAAAAACACTTTCTGCACTTGTGATAGTGTTGAAAAACCACTTTTCGCACTTGTGTTAGTGTTGAAAAACCACTTTTCGCACTTGTGTTGGTGCAGGAAACCACTTTTGCACTTGTATTAGTGTGGAAAAACCACTTTTCGCACTTGTGATAGTGTTGAAAAACCACTTTTTGCACTTGTGTTAGTGTTGAAAAACCACTTTTCGCACTTGTGTTAGTGTAGAAAAACCACTTTTCGCACTTGTTTTAGTGTTGAAAAACCACTTTTCGCACTTGTGTTGGTGCAGGAAACCACTTTTGCACTTGTATTAGTGTGGAAAAAACACTTTTTGCACTTGTGATAGTGTTGAAAAACCACTTTTCGCACTTGTGTTAGTGTTGAAAAACCACTTTTCGCACTTGTGTTGGTGCAGGAAACCACTTTTGCAGTTGTATTAGTATGGAAAAATCACTTTTCGCACTTGTGTTAGTGTTGGAAAACCACTTTTCGCACTTGTGTTAGTGTTGAAAAACCACTTTTCGCACTTGTGTTAGTGTTGAAAACCACTTTTCGCACTTGTATTAGTTTGGAAAAACCACTTTTCGCACTTGTGTTAGTGTTGAAAAACCACTTTTTGTACTTGTGATAGTGTTGAAAAACCACTTTTCGCACTTGTGTTGGTGCAGGTAACCACTTTTGCACTTGTATTAGTGTGGAAAAAACACTTTTCGCACTTGTATTAGTTTGGAAAAACCACTTTTCGCACTTGTGTTAGTGTTGAAAAACCACTTTTTGTACTTGTGATAGTGTTGAAAAACCACTTTTCGCACTTGTGTTGGTGCAGGTAACCACTTTTGCACTTGTATTAGTGTGGAAAAACCACTTTTCGCACTTGTGTTATTGTTGAAAAACCACTTTTCGCACTTGTGTTGGTTCAGGAAACCACTTTTCCACTTGTATTAGTGTTGAAAAACACTTTTCGCACTTGTGTTAGTGTTGAAAAACCACTTTTCGCACTTGTGTTGGTGCAGGAAACCACTTTTGCACTTGTATTAGTGTGGAAAAACCACTTTTTGCACTTGTGTTAGTGTTGAAAAACCACTTTTTGCACTTGTGTTAGTGTTGAAAAACCACTTTTCGCACTTGTGTTGGTGCAGGAAACCACTTTTGCACTTGTATTAGTGTGGGAAAAACACTTTTTGCACTTGTGATAGTGTTGAAAAACCACTTTTCGCACTTGTGTTAGTGTTGAAAAAAACACTTTTCGCGCTTGTGTTAGTGTTGAAAAACCACTTTTCGCACTTGTGTTAGTGTTGAAAAACCACTTTTCGCACTTGTGTTGGTGCAGGAAACCACTTTTGCACTTGTATTAGTGTGGAAAAACCACTTTTCGCACTTGTGTTAGTGTTGAAAAACCACTTTTCGCACTTGTGTTGGTGCAGGAAACCACTTTTGCACTTGTATTAGTGTGGAAAAAACACTTTTTGCACTTGTGATAGTGTTGAAAAACCACTTTTCGCACTTGTGTTAGTGTTGAAAAACCACTTTTCGCACTTGTGTTAGTGTTGAAAAACCACTTTTCGCACTTGTGTTAGTGTTGAAAAACCACTTTTCGCACTTGTGTTAGTGTTGAAAAACCACTTTTGGCACTTGTGTTGGTGCAGGAAACCACTTTTGCACTTGTATTAGTGTGGAAAAACCACTTTTCGCACTTGTGTTAATGTTGAAAAACCACTTTTCGCACTTGTGTTGGTGCAGGAAACCACTTTTGCACTTGTATTAGTGTGGAAAAAACACTTTTTGCACTTGTGATAGTGTTGAAAAACCACTTTTCGCACTTGTGTTAGTGTTGAAAAACCACTTTTCGCACTTGTGTTGGTGCAGGAAACCACTTTTGCACTTGTATTAGTATGGAAAAATCACTTTTCGCACTTGTGTTAGTGTTGAAAAACCACTTTTCACACTTGTGTTAGTGTTGAAAAACCACTTTCGCACTTGTGTTAGTGTTGAAAAACCACTTTTCGCACTTGTATTAGTTTGGAAAAACCACTTTTCGCACTTGTGTTAGTGTTGAAAAACCACTTTTTGCACTTGTGATAGTGTTGAAAAACCACTTTTCGCACTTGTGTTGGTGCAGGTAACCACTTTTGCACTTGTATTAGTGTGGAAAAAACACTTTTGCACTTGTGATAGTGTTGAAAAACCACTTTTCGCACTTGTGTTATTGTTGAAAAACCACTTTTCGCACTTGTGTTGGTTCAGGAAACCACTTTTCCACTTGTATTAGTGTTGAAAAACCACTTTTCGCACTTGTGTTAGTGTTGAAAAACCACTTTTCGCACTTGTGTTGGTGCAGGAAACCACTTTTGCACTTGTATTAGTGTGGAAAAACCACTTTTTGCACTTGTGTTAGTGTTGAAAAACCACTTTTCGCACTTGTGTTAGTGTTGAAAAACCACTATTCGCACTTGTGTTGGTGCAGGAAACCACTTTTGCACTTGTATTAGTGTGGGAAAAACACTTTTTGCACTTGTGATAGTGTTGAAAAACAACTTTTCGCACTTGTGTTAGTGTTGAAAAAACACTTTTCGCGCTTGTGTTAGTGTTGAAAAACCACTTTTCGCACTTGTGTTAGTGTTGAAAAACCACTTTTCGCACTTGTGTTGGTGCAGGAAACCACTTTTGCACTTGTATTAGTGTGGAAAAACCACTTTTCGCACTTGTGTTAGTGTTGAAAAACCACTTTTCGCACTTGTGTTGGTGCAGGAAACCACTTTTGCACTTGTATTAGTGTGGAAAAAACACTTTTTGCACTTTTGATAGTGTTGAAAAACCACTTTTCGCACTTGTGTTAGTGTTGAAAAACCACTTTTCGCACTTGTGTTAGTGTTGAAAAACCACTTTTCGCACTTGTGTTAGTGTTGAAAAACCACTTTTGGCACTTGTGTTGGTGCAGGAAACCACTTTTGCACTTGTATTAGTGTGGAAAAACCACTTTTCGCACTTGTGTTAGTGTTGAAAAACCACTTTTCGCACTTGTGTTGGTGCAGGAAACCACTTTTGCACTTGTAGTAGTGTGGAAAAAACACTTTTTGCACTTGTGATAGTGTTGAAAAACCACTTTTCGCACTTGTGTTAGTGTTGAAAAACCACTTTTCGCACTTGTGTTGGTGCAGGAAACCACTTTTGCACTTGTATTAGTGTGGAAAAAACACTTTTGGCACTTGTGATAGTGTTGAAAAACCACTTTTCGCATGTGTGTTGGTGCAGGAAACCACTTTTGCACTTGTATTAGTGTGGAAAAAACACTTTTTACACTTGTGATAGTGTTGAAAAACCACTTTTCGCACTTGTGTTAGTGTTGAAAAACCATTTTCGCACTTGTGTTGGTGCAGGAAACCACTTTTGCACTTGTATTAGTGTGGAAAAAACACTTTTTGCACTTGTGATAGTGTTGAAAAACCACTTTTCGCACTTGTGTTAGTGTTGAAAATCTACTTTTCGCACTTGTGTTAGTGTTGAAAAAACACTTTTCGCACTTGTGTTAGTGTTGAAAAACCACTTTTCGCACTTGTGTTGGTGCAGGAAACCACTTTTGCACTTGTATTAGTGTGGAAAAAACACTTTTTGCACTTGTGATAGTGTTGAAAAACCACTTTTCGCACTTGTGTTAGTGTTGAAAAACCACTTTTCGCACTTGTGTTAGTGTTGAAAAACCACCTTTCGCACTTGTGTTGGTGCAGGAAACCACTTTTGCACTTGAATTAGTGTGGAAAAACCACTTTTCGCACTTGTGTTAGTGTTGAAAAACCACTTTTCGCACTTGTGTTAGTGTTGAAAAACCACTTTTCGCACTTGTGTTGGTGCAGGAAACCACTTTTGCACTTGTATTAGTGTGGAAAAAACACTTTTTGCACTTATGTTAGTATTGAAAAACCACTTTTCGCACTTGTGTTGGTGCAGGAAACCACTTTTGCACTTGTATTAGTGTGGAAAAAACACTTTTTGCACTTGTGATAGTGTTGAAAAACCAGTTTTCGCACTTGTGTTAGTGTTGAAAAACCACTTTTCGCACTTGTGTTGGTGCATGAAACCACTTTTGCACTTGTATTAGTGTGGAAAAACCACTTTTCGCACTTGTGTTGGTGCAGGAAACCACTTTTGCACTTGGATTAGTGTGGAAAAACCACTTTTCGCACTTGTGTTAATGTTGAAAAACCACTTTTTGCACTTGTGTTAGTGTTGAAAAACCACTTTTCGCACCTGTGTTGGTGCAGGAAACCACTTTTGCACTTGTATTAGTGTGGAAAAAACACTTTTTGCACTTGTGATAGTGTTGAAAAACCACTTTTCGCACTTGTGTTAGTGTTGAAAAACCACTTTTCGCACTTGTCTTGGTGCAGGAAACCACTTTTGCACTTGTATTAGTGTGGAAAAACCACTTTTCGCACTTGTGTTAGTGTTGAAAAACCACTTTTCGCACTTGTGTTAGTGTTGAAAAACCACTTTTCGCACTTGTGTTAGTGTTGAAAAACCACTTTTCGCACTTGTGTTGGTGCAGGAAACCACTTTTGCATTTGTATTAGTGTGGAAAAAACACTTTTTGCACTTGTGATAGTGTTGAAAAACCACTTTTCGCACTTGTGTTAGTGTTGAAAAACCACTTTTCGCACTTGTGTTGGTGCAGGAAACCACTTTTGCACTTGTATTAGTGTAGAAAAAACACTTTTTGCACTTGTGATAGTGTTGAAAAACCACTTTTCGCACTTGTGTTAGTGTTGAAAAACCACTTTTCGCACTTGTGTTGGTGCAAGAAACCACTTTTGCACTTGTATTAGTGTGGAACAACCACTTTTCGCACTTGTGTTAGTGTTGAAAAACCACTTTTCGCACTTGTGTTAGTGTTGAAAAACCACTTTTCGCACTTGTGTTGGTGCAGGAAACCACTTTTGCACTTGTATTAGTGTGGAAAAAACACTTTTCGCACTTGTGTTAGTGTTGATAAACCACTTTTCGCACTTGAGTTAGTGTTGAAAAACCACTTTTCGCACTTGTGTTGGTGCAGGAAACCACTTTTGCACTTGTATTAGTGTGGAAAAACCACTTTTTGCACTTGTGATAGTGTTGAAAAACCACTTTTCGCACTTGTGTTAGTGTTCAAAAACCACTTTTCGCACTTGTGTTAGTGTTGAAAAACCACTTTTCGCACTTGTGTTGATGCAGTAAACCACTTTTGCACTTGTATTAATGTGGGAAAAAACACTTTTTGCACTTGTGGTAGTGTTGAAAAACCACTTTTCGCACTTGTGTTAGTGTTGAAAAACCACTTTTCGCACTTGTGTTGGTGCAGGAAACCACTTTTGCACTTGTATTAGTGTGGAAAAATCACTTTTCGCACTTGTGTTAGTGTTGAAAAACTACTTTTCGCACTTGTGTTAGTGTTGAAAAAACACTTTTCGCACTTATGTTAGTGTTGAAAAACCACTTTTCGCACTTGTGTTGGTGCAGGAAACCACTTTTGCACTTGTATTAGTGTGGAAAAAACACTTTTTGCACTTGTGATAGTGTTGAAAAACCACTTTTCGCACTTGTGTTAGTGTTGAAAAACCACTTTTCGCACTTGTGTTGGTGCAGGAAACCACTTTTGCACTTGTATTAGTGTGGAAAAACCACTTTTCGCACTTGTGATAGTGTTGAAAAACCACTTTTTGCACTTGTGTTAGTGTTGAAAAACCACTTTTCGCACTTGTGTTAGTGTAGAAAAACCACTTTTCGCACTTGTTTTAGTGTTGAAAAACCACTTTTCGCACTTGTGTTGGTGCAGGAAACCACTTTTGCACTTGTATTAGTGTGGAAAAAACACTTTTTGCACTTGTGATAGTGTTGAAAAACCACTTTTCGCACTTGTGTTAGTGTTGAAAAACCACTTTTCGCACTTGTGTTGGTGCAGGAAACCACTTTTGCAGTTGTATTAGTATGGAAAAATCACTTTTCGCACTTGTGTTAGTGTTGGAAAACCACTTTTCGCACTTGTGTTAGTGTTGAAAAACCACTTTTCGCACTTGTGTTAGTGTTGAAAAACCACTTTTCGCACTTGTATTAGTTTGGAAAAACCACTTTTCGCACTTGTGTTAGTGTTGAAAAACCACTTTTTGTACTTGTGATAGTGTTGAAAAACCACTTTTCGCACTTGTGTTGGTGCAGGTAACCACTTTTGCACTTGTATTAGTGTGGAAAAAACACTTTTCGCACTTGTATTAGTTTGGAAAAACCACTTTTCGCACTTGTGTTAGTGTTGAAAAACCACTTTTTGTACTTGTGATAGTGTTGAAAAACCACTTTTCGCACTTGTGTTGGTGCAGGTAACCACTTTTGCACTTGTATTAGTGTGGAAAAACCACTTTTCGCACTTGTGTTATTGTTGAAAAACCACTTTTCGCACTTGTGTTGGTTCAGGAAACCACTTTTCCACTTGTATTAGTGTTGAAAAACCACTTTTCGCACTTGTGTTAGTGTTGAAAAACCACTTTTCGCACTTGTGTTGGTGCAGGAAACCACTTTTGCACTTGTATTAGTGTGGAAAAACCACTTTTTGCACTTGTGTTAGTGTTGAAAAACCACTTTTTGCACTTGTGTTAGTGTTGAAAAACCACTTTTCGCACTTGTGTTGGTGCAGGAAACCACTTTTGCACTTGTATTAGTGTGGGAAAAACACTTTTTGCACTTGTGATAGTGTTGAAAAACCACTTTTCGCACTTGTGTTAGTGTTGAAAAAACACTTTTCGCGCTTGTGTTAGTGTTGAAAAACCACTTTTCGCACTTGTGTTAGTGTTGAAAAACCACTTTTCGCACTTGTGTTGGTGCAGGAAACCACTTTTGCACTTGTATTAGTGTGGAAAAACCACTTTTCGCACTTGTGTTAGTGTTGAAAAACCACTTTTCGCACTTGTGTTGGTGCAGGAAACCACTTTTGCATTGTATTAGTGTGGAAAAAACACTTTTTGCACTTGTGATAGTGTTGAAAAACCACTTTTCGCACTTGTGTTAGTGTTGAAAAACCACTTTTCGCACTTGTGTTAGTGTTGAAAAACCACTTTTCGCACTTGTGTTAGTGTTGAAAAACCACTTTTCGCACTTGTGTTAGTGTTGAAAAACCACTTTTGGCACTTGTGTTGGTGCAGGAAACCACTTTTGCACTTGTATTAGTGTGGAAAAACCACTTTTCGCACTTGTGTTAATGTTGAAAAACCACTTTTCGCACTTGTGTTGGTGCAGGAAACCACTTTTGCACTTGTATTAGTGTGGAAAAAACACTTTTTGCACTTGTGATAGTGTTGAAAAACCACTTTTCGCACTTGTGTTAGTGTTGAAAAACCACTTTTCGCACTTGTGTTGGTGCAGGAAACCACTTTTGCACTTGTATTAGTATGGAAAAATCACTTTTCGCACTTGTGTTAGTGTTGAAAAACCACTTTTCACACTTGTGTTAGTGTTGAAAAACCACTTTCGCACTTGTGTTAGTGTTGAAAAACCACTTTTCGCACTTGTATTAGTTTGGAAAAACCACTTTTCGCACTTGTGTTAGTGTTGAAAAACCACTTTTTGCACTTGTGATAGTGTTGAAAACCACTTTTCGCACTTGTGTTGGTGCAGGTAACCACTTTTGCACTTGTATTAGTGTGGAAAAAACACTTTTGCACTTGTGATAGTGTTGAAAAACCACTTTTCGCACTTGTGTTATTGTTGAAAAACCACTTTTCGCACTTGTGTTGGTTCAGGAAACCACTTTTCCACTTGTATTAGTGTTGAAAAACCACTTTTCGCACTTGTGTTAGTGTTGAAAAACCACTTTTCGCACTTGTGTTGGTGCAGGAAACCACTTTTGCACTTGTATTAGTGTGGAAAAACCACTTTTTGCACTTGTGTTAGTGTTGAAAAACCACTTTTCGCACTTGTGTTAGTGTTGAAAAACCACTATTCGCACTTGTGTTGGTGCAGGAAACCACTTTTGCACTTGTATTAGTGTGGGAAAAACACTTTTTGCACTTGTGATAGTGTTGAAAAACAACTTTTCGCACTTGTGTTAGTGTTGAAAAAACACTTTTCGCGCTTGTGTTAGTGTTGAAAAACCACTTTTCGCACTTGTGTTAGTGTTGGAAAAACCACTTTTCGCACTTGTGTTGGTGCAGGAAACCACTTTTGCACTTGTATTAGTGTGGAAAAACCACTTTTCGCACTTGTGTTAGTGTTGAAAAACCACTTTTCGCACTTGTGTTGGTGCAGGAAACCACTTTTGCACTTGTATTAGTGTGGAAAAAACACTTTTTGCACTTGTGATAGTGTTGAAAAACCACTTTTCGCACTTGTGTTAGTGTTGAAAAA